>NW_024342467.1:16789215-17085774 GCF_902729225.1 Pteropus medius | reverse complement strand
TTCCTTCCTTCCTTCCTTCCTTCCTTCCTTCCTTTTTTTTTTTAAGTCAATCATCTCCAAAAAGAAGTATCAGTGGAAAAAGTAGAACTAGTGTACTGCAACTTATCATCGCCACTAACAAGCCCAACTTACATCCTGTGAATGGCTGAAAATCCAGCTGGGCAATGCTTACTCTTTGAATCAAAAGGATAATGACATACTTCCTCCAGAAAATGACACCGGCCAATAACAGAATCCAAAGAAAGCCCCGTGCCACAATCTTAGACTGGATCTTGTACCGGTATTGGTGGCCAAAATAAACTGCAAACTGCTTAGTGGAAAAGCAACTCTAGATTTTGAAAGAAATAATTGGTATTGGAGCCATCTTTTGGGATAAAAAGCCAGGAAGGAGATAGCTGATTTCAATTTTCACACACCGACTGTATAAAATTATGGATCATTATTGCCACTACAAAGCTGCTTGCTTTCCAGAGGATTTTTGCTGCTTAAGGAATTATATAATTGACCATCTAAGTTATGGTATGTGAGGCGTGAAGCTCTTTGTCACTGACTTATTACCTCATCGCTTAGCCATGGTGTTAATGAAGCAGAGATCACGGCTTTGACTGACAGACGGGCCTCATTGCTCTGAGGTGTCGTGCTGTCGAATGCGCTGGCACTGCAATGGATGGATTCAACTCTACTATCAATATTTACTGAATCCCTACTATGTGCAAATCAGTGTGTTGTGTGACTTAGAGACAGCGAAACAGCAAGAAACAAACAGAAATCCGAGATCGTTTTTTGTCTTCACCATCTAGTTGGGGAGACAGATGCATTCACAAATAGCTACACTACAAAGCGAATTATGCTAAGCACAATAATAGAAGCACAAAGTGTAGTGGGAAATCAGAAGACAAAGATTAATTCCAACCCATGAGGATTGTGAATGGATCGCCATGAATTTATCACACCCCGGGGACAACAACTTACCACATATGTTATAATAACAGTGGGTTAGGGTTGCTATTTTAAAACACAAATGAAAAATATATTGTAATTAGATGAGATTTGCCAGCCAAACAGAGCAAACCAACCAGAAGTCTAAAATGCAAAGAAACAAATAATGACTTGGGCATTTTCATTTTGTGTGGGATTAGTTAGCTGCTTTTTTTTTATTGCTATAGATGTGAACCATGATTATTTTAAATGTAATCTAGGGGTTATAAGATCTACCTGCATATGGCAGATCCCAGGACAAATCCTTGCATTCCCTGGGGCGGGATTGGATCCTGCCTGTATGTATTTGAATCCGTGGCATTAGCAAGGTTAGCCTTTCAATCTAATGCTTTTGTTTCCAAAGTCCTCTGGCAGGCTTCTATCCACAATGTTTAGTCGTAAACATTATGACTAAAAATGAGTTCTGTCTGTTTATCTTCTGAGAGTGCAGTGTATTCGTTCTAGCAAAGCCACTATGAGATTCGAAAGTAGGTTTGAGACCAAGAGCAAAGGCTTCAGTGTTTCTCTAGGACAGAAATGGTGTAGACACAGCAAAGAAGTTCAAAGTCCTGAAGGATCTGCAGCCTGGTTCAATCTTCACTCAAAGGTTATTTGACCTTAAGATGTGGCCATATTTCCTGTCCCAAGGTGCTGAAAGTCTATAATATTTTCAGAATAATTATTTTCATCGACATTATAACATGTGCTCTCCATCTGTACCCCAAATGTCTAAATGACCAGAAGACATTGCCACAGACATGAGCCTTTCCCTCAAAGATTATTGAGAAATTATTTAATATAAATGCCTTATACTCGATTCTCTCCACCCTAATTTTTATTTAAAAAGAATCTGTCAAATAATAATGCAATTTTACTATGTGCCAGGTATTGTTCTAGTCTTGTACATCCAATCTATGAAGCAAGAATATACTTGTCCCCAGGTGACAGACGGAAAAACTGAAGCATAGAACCTCGCTCAGAGTCAACCATCTAGCAAGTGGCAGAACCAGGGGGTCTGTCTCCAGACACCATTCTGTCACTACTATACCTGTCTGCTTATGTATATAATTCTCATATCGCTGTTGTAACAATTATACAGCATATGCAGAAAAGCTGGCACAAAGAAAGTATTCAAAAATATTAGTTGATATTACCATTGATCAAATATTAGTCTTCGTAATTGAGCCATGGTGTTTTAAAGCTTAAAATACAGCTAAAGTACTCTTTAAGTGCAAGTATTCAGAAATACATTCTTGACAAAACTACTGCATAATCTTAAACTTGTACTACTTTCCTAAAGGATGTTAGATAAACTAAGCAGATATTTTTGTTTGATACTCTACACCATAGTCTGTCCCTCATGCATCTCAATTGTTAGTTTTATTTCCTCAACAGGACTGTAGATTTTTAAAGGGAAGGATTATGTCTTCTACTTCCTTTCTCCAACATCACAGTGTCTTGATAGCTAGGAATCATTCAGTGAATATTTGTAGATTAGAACTCCATATCCTCCTCAGTAAGAAGACGTGAGTCCATAGCTTTGAGGTAATGTTATTGGTTTTGTGTAATAATTAGAAAATGTGTGGTCATCATATAGGTAATTAGTAAATATTCTAAATATTCTATTCAAGTTCTCGTAAAATCATACATACAGAATACATGTATGCATTTCTGTTGGATATACAGCTAGGAATGGGATCCACTTAACATATAGATGTTCATGAAATTATATGTACTAGAATAGCACTACTTATAATAGTTCAAAACTGGAAACTATCCTAACACCTGTCCTCAATAGAAAGAAGAAAGAAATTGTGATGTAGTCATACAACTGAGTACTCCACAGCAATGAGAGTAGACCGTCTACAATTACGTGCAACGACTTTTATATAATGTACAAACTAAACAATCAATGCTGTTAGAAGTCAAGATGGTGGTTTCCATTGGGGAGAGAGGGTTGGTACCCGGAAGGGGTAGGAAGGAGACTTCTTGTTATGATCTGTTGCTCGATTGAGCTCCTATTACACAGGTCTGTTCAGTTGGTCAAAATTAATTGAGCTGTGTACTTACTGTCACTTGTCTTTTCAGTCTTTATTATACTTCAAACAAAAGTTTTAGGAAAGCCTCCACATACTTGCAAGCTCTACTCAAATATTATCTCTTCCCTGCCAACAACCTCTCTTATCACAGTGAGCTCACACTGTTTTAAGACTATTGCAGACATATTTTATGTGCTGATTTAACTCTAACTTCCTTGAGGGGTGGAGTTCTCTGTTATTCACCTTTTACTTCCCCTCACAGTAGCTAGAGTGGTAATATACATGTTTGGTTGAGTGAACAAAAAAGAACAATGGAATAAATGAGCAACTCAATCCTGAATTCTTCAAGACAGAAGCATACTGTCATCATGATTGTAATCACTATCGTATGATTATGTCATACATGGCAGTATACTGACCTACCTGTACACATTGATCTAAAAGACAAATGTATAATCAAAAAAAGCTGAAGTCACCAGATACATTAAGAGAATTATTCTTCATTTTGTGAATAGATTCATGGTTAAGTTTTTCTACTCCATAGAATATTTGTTATTTATTCAGGATTTGTTTGGTACCGGAAATGGTTGTAGGCCATTCATTAACATTTGATCATTTAATTCTAAAGGTAGTGAAGTATGGTTGTTGAGAAAGTAAGATTTGAATTCACACAGACCTAGATCCAAATCGTGACTCTCTCACTTGAAAAATGAGCAGTCACGGGTATGTTAGTTAACTACTCTGAGCCGCAGTTTCATAACTTCTCCAGTGGAGCCAGTCGCATCTCCCTTATTCAAGGATCCCATGAGCCAGTGTATGTGAAGCACAGCCTGGTGTTTAGCAGATTGCGTAAGAGTGCTGCTCATCGTCACGGAGGAACTCTCCCACGTCCAATCCACACCCATCCATCAGAAAGTTCTGTTGATTCCACCTCCAAAATGTCTCTCCAGGCCCCCTTTGTTCATTTCCACCACAGTCAGCTCCATCTCGCTCTGTCTACCGTCATAGTCTTAGTAAGTTCTCTCCCTGTCTCTTCTTTTTCTCTCTCCAAGTCTTCTTTTGGTAGCGGCCAGAATGATCTTTTCAAATCTTAAATTGCGTTAAGGCCTCCAATAACTTTCTTTGAAATAAATTCCAAATACTTCACCCCGACCTACACAATCTCATGCAATCTGATCCTTACTGTCACCGTGCACCAGTCCTCCTGGCCTTCCCAGGACATTAGACAGCTCACATGCCCTTGCCTCTGCAGCTCATCCTTTATATCTCGGCTTAAAGATGACTCAGAAGGGGCTTCCCACGTGTTTTAATCAAGTAGATCTTCCCATGAGTCTGTGTAGCCACCTGTATATAAATTTCACATTTCTGTATTGACTTGTTTTTTATCTGTCTCTCCTCTAGACTGTGAGCTCTCCGAGAGTCTCGCCATGGTTATTCAACTTGCCACCAAATGGTCATCGCTAACCCAGGGCCTGGAAGAAATTTCTTTATTCAACAAGTATGTACTTACTGCCTTTCATGTACAGACATCAGAACTGTAGATTAATAAACACAATAAGCAACATACTGCTTTAGCAAGTGGTAAGTGCTGTGGAGAGAAGCAAAACTGGAAGCTAGAGAGGGCAGGATGGATGGGTGCAAGGCTAGAAAATAAATTAGGGTGGGCAAGGGGTCCCCCTGGTAGGGAACATTTGAGCAGAGACTTGAAGGATGTGAGAGCGAGCCCTGGGGATATCCGGGAAGGGGATTCCAGATGGAAGTAAGGGCAAGGATTTTGAGATGGAAGTGTACTTAACTGTGCGAGGAACAGCCAAGGGCCAGGGTGGCTGAGCTGAGTAAGGGGAGAGGAGAGTAGTGGCAGATGAGATCAGAAGGGCCAGAAGAAGCCTTGGTAAGGACTTGGCTTTGACTCTGAAGGAGATAGGAAGCCACTGGAGGTTTTGGAGCATACGGGAACCCGATCTGATTTATGATTTAACCAGATGCTTCTGGCAGCTGAGTTGAGGACTGTGAATGGAATGTAAGGGGCCAAGAGTGAAAGCGTGGATGCGGTTTAGGGCAGGTGAGAGACGGTGGTGGTTCGGATCAGGATAGGAGTAGTAGAATTGCTGAAAAGTGGTCTGGTTCTGGATACGACTTTCAGAGAGTACTGAAAAGATCTGCTGACATATGAGTTCTAGAATGTAAGACGAAAAAGTAAGTCGAAAATTACTCTAAAATAGATATTCAAGAAATTTTCATTGAATGGATGAATGAATGAGTGAATGAATGAGTGACACATAGGTTTTAAACAGCAGGATCGAGATTTAAAGCAAGATTAGTAAGACATCAAAATACTCATTGTGATTCTTAACCTTCCAGAATCTGACAAGAGTCTTTCTTTAGAAAATGCACATATGTACATACGTGCCAAATTTGCATATAATCATAGAAAGCTCCAGAACCTCTTGAAATCCATCCAGCAGTCCCCTGTGTCAACAGGACCCGCATGTCATCATACAACCATCTAACATCAAACTTGATTTTCAAAAATGCAGTCTGCATAAAACTTTGGCAAAAACATCTTTTGCACAAAGTGCCCACTCCAATCTTACAAAATGGATGAGCGTAACAGGAAAAAGACCAATTGTGTTTCTGTTTGCTATGTTTAAAAATAGACATTATAATACACATTACTGGACTTTAACAATAATTTCTAATTCAGTATCATAAAAAGGAGTAATCAGGGACAATAAATAATTCTCGATATTCGTAAAAACCTAAAGGAAGCTATATATTTTCTTACAGTAAGATCACAAAAGTTTATAAAGCACCATTTCTTTACCAATGGCTGGAATTATAATAACTTGGTCCAGTCATACTGGTTTTCTCATACTGGCAGAAATTTTAACAGGCAGATTTAGATGACTTTATTTAATAACATTAGAAAATGTATTTAATAAATGTAGTTTAATGAGTAAAATAAAAAGTATGCTCTGTGGAGGAAAAATAATAAAAGATATTTCTGGAAAAGGCTGCGGTGCTACTTTGTGCAAAGGTTAAAATAAAAGACTAGATGTTACAGTGTAAAATAAAAGACTGGATTGGATGTTACAGCATAAACAACATAATGTATTACATCATAATAGGGCAATTCAGTCCAGTCTTCACCCTGAAGTAAATCTAAAAGGCAATCCAAATATTGCCTTCAAATTATTTCCAGTTTATCAGTTTAGTTTAAGTAATCCATATGTGTGTGTACGTGTGTGTGTACACAAAACATTTAGACGTCTATGTTTAAATTATAGTTTCACCCCTCTAAGGCTTCAAGGGGAATAAGGTTGTTCTGTGTTTTGCCTTATAATTTAAATAACTTTATTTAAATGCCCAGGGCTGTTTTCCAAAGTGGGATGCTCTGTCACAGCCATTAAAACTCTTTCAAGGCAGTGGGGATCACAGAGTTAAACTCTAGGGATTAACACTGGGCTGGTTCACAGCTACCCTGCTGCCCTGAAGCGTTTGACTAAGAGCTTAAACAAAACAAAACAAAAAAGGGCAATAGAAAAAAATTGTCCAAAATCTATTTCCAGAAGTATCCTACTTCTGGAGAGAAACTCTGGTCCTGAGGTTTTGCTGCCTGATCCTGCCCTGGTCTGCATTCTGTTGCCTTATACCCTTGGAGAGCAGAGAAAAACACCTGTCCTGTTCCAAACTGATCTCTTAAATTATGAGGGGACTGTGAAAAAAGGAGTCAATAGAATTCGCATTTGCTAAAACACAGGTATCAACTGAATGTCCTAAAAATAACATTTAAACCTTCATTTGGACTTTTGGATTCCATTGCCTTGCAAATTTTCCAGATTTTCTGTGGATCGTTCTTATAAATGAAATATGAATATATACTCAGTGAAAGCAAGAGAGAGGCAGACAGACAGACATTGGGCACTTTTTTAAAAATCTGCTGTAAAATGTCGTGGCTCCAAAAACAAAATCATATCAGTTAAATTAATGTCGGATTGAGTCATAGACGTAAACTTTGGAGTGCAGTGATTGCTGTAAATGAGAAAATATAGAAATGATGATAATACACTCCCCATACCCTGAGTGTTTGTCTATAATTCAGGATGTATTTCTGTTTGGTGTATTGGTGTTAACATGCTTTCTTAGCAGAGAGGAGAACAGCCGTTATGGTGTATGTTATGAATGCATATTAACAGCACAGACATTTGCATATCTGGAACTATAGTAGAAAATGCATAACAAAATTTCTTTTGAAAGATTATTGTACGAACACACTGAATCCTTGCTAAATCTTGATAGAACCACTTTTTGTTTCCCCTTTTTGAAAAAAAAATCTAAGATATTCAAACGATAAATTAATACTCAGAAAATCTCAACACAGAATCCATCCCCCTCTCCCCACCACATCCCCACCAGCACCAAAGGTGTTTATTTCATGTGCAAAGGCAGAAATAGAACAGCCCCAAATATTTTTCTCAAAAACTGTTACCCATTCATCTGCGCATTGCAAAGATAAAATATGAAATCTATCCTTGCAATGAGCTACACTGGTGATAATTTTCCACTGACATGTCATATTATCTAGTCCTTGGATTTTAATTTTCATGTTTTTGATGCCTGTCATACAATGCAGCTTCTGGAGGCTTTGCAAGTTTAGAATATGGTGCAATATGCAAAATTCATGACAAGGCTGGCTGCTTTGTGGCTCGTGACTCTGATACTTATCATGTGCCTTTATGTTTAAAAATTAAACCATATGTAAGAACAAACAATATTCTGTATCTGGTCTTCCTATAGAAATTCTCTGTGCTGATATTAAAAGTGTGTGTGGTTTTTGAGTCAAAAGCTATATGAAATATGCTCAAAGCGCCCATTACCAGTAATATTCCTCTAAGCAACACATTTTGAAATGCCTTGGTATGTCTGATATTTTATTGAAAACATGAGCCAGGCCAACCTATTTATTTAAGTTATGAATATATAGCCTTATTTTTATTGTAAATTTGCATTTTTTTTACTGGACCACCGAGAGAATAAAATTATCCTCTTTTACCTGGCATGATTCTCCTTTTCACTAACTTCCTCATCTTTTCCAGAACCGTCCAAGCAAAGTTGAGTAACTTTGAGGAGGACAGAAATGAGTGGGGTCTGATAGGAGCAAAACTGAATTTAATTTGAAGTCCCGAATGCCAATTTGGAACCGAAGTGCATTAAAGCAGCAGAATTCTAAACCTTTCAAAATTGGGATTTATAAGGGGAATGCTAACACGGATTCAACAATTACAACTCTGCCAGGGATTACTTTAATACCAAAAGCATACTGCCTCACTTTACAGAAAGAGATTACTCTGTTGTCAAATAACAAAGGTTGTGTTGGTCTATTTTTAAACTTTTTTTTTAAGTGCACTTTTTTGCTTTCCTGACAGGCAGTCCTGAAATAAGACATCCTTTCTTGGCGGGGGGGATGGTGGTAGGGAAATAGAGAAAAGGAGAGAAAGGTGGAGTTTGTCTCTGGTTTCACAGTTCATTTTATTTCTAAAGCTTTGCCAGCTTTGCTTAACTGTTTCTATCCTGCTTTTGTTAAGAAACCAAAAAGGGGGAGTGGAGGAAAAAAGAGAAATATGAAATAAATCTGACAAGGAAAAACAATTAGACACTGATATACAAATGAGATGATATTTAAATCGATGTCGGTCTAAAGGGGAAAAAATAGGAAGAGATCTATAGGAGAAAGAAAAAAAAATCTGTAAGCTCCAAAAAGCAGGAAAGCTAATCTTTGATTAAAATACTCAGCAGAATGCCAGAGAGAGAAAAACGAAAACCTAAGTGATCATTTTTATGTTTATTGTGTCTGAAATGAAATGAGAAGGAACAAGCAAGTTAGCACTGAGAAGAGATAGGGGACAATAAAAAATAAAGTTGTGACTTTCGGTAGAAGACACGGGAAGGTAGTTGGAAATCTTTCACAGTGGACTTAAAATTGTCTCTGCATTTTACACACACATATAAAGAATTTCTCCCAAAAGTTATTGAAAGATACCAGCAAGTGTAGGAAGAGAAGCATCCGAGGATGTCTTTCACAGACCCCAGAAAGAGAAATGCTTTTTTAATTCCGAATTCCTTAGAAGTACAGAAGTCTTACATGTTACTAAGAGAACACACAGAAACACACTGGTAAGTTACCTGCCATGAAACAAAACAAGGAAATAAGGAGACCTTTGTTGATCCCTGTTCGCTTACACAAATCTTAGTTTGGTTAAGCATCTCAAGACCATTTTCCTGATTTCAGCTGCTTCTCGCGGCTTTCTTTCCCTGGGTACCCAGGTGCACAAATGGGATGGTGATCTTCACAAAACATCATCATCAACAACAACAAAAACCTCTCGCTCACACAAAAGCCCACCTTACAACTGAATGGAATATTAACGACTACCTAATAGTTGCAGGGCAAAACTGAACACTAACACAGCTATTCCTACAGATTGCCCGTGAAGCCGGAGCAGCTCGGGGAGAAACACACCTACTGTATGTGAAATGCTGGTGCAGATTTTTTTCCTATCAGTCTAACCTTCTGTGTTGATGCATGAATGCTGGTACCCACTTACAGGGATGCCAGATGATCAGTGCAGAATGAAGGTCCCAAGAGAGAGGATCACATGATTCTCTCTGCCCTGTGACGTCACTAGCAGATGGCATGGGTACCAGCTCTGGCAGTTGGCATCAATGTCACTTTTTAGAGATCAATGAGATAGTGCAGATATACACAGATCTAGAGACTCCAGGAGACGATGCGACACTCAGCCTGAAAAGATTTGGAAGATCCAAAATGAAAACTGATTATTGAATGAAATTAAAACCTAAGGTAATATAAATAAAGATATACTTCAATTGATACTGGCTTTGCATGCAAGTGTTTAAA
This sequence comes from Pteropus medius, assembly GCF_902729225.1. Lineage (NCBI taxonomy): Eukaryota > Metazoa > Chordata > Mammalia > Chiroptera > Pteropodidae > Pteropus > Pteropus medius. The sequence goes on along the minus strand of NW_024342467.1, from coordinate 17,075,838 downwards.
GATACAGTGTCACTGTCTTATAGTATTTATATGCTCTTTGCCATCTATAACTTCTTATCATATTTCATTCTTATGATGCAATTATCACATACTTTCACTGCTATTATGTAACACTGCAAGTATGTGGACATTACTAAGAGTTTGTGTGTGTGTGTGTGTGTGTGTGTGTGTGTGTGTCAGGGGGCTGGAGATTATTAAATTGAAAAGTCTCTGTTTTAATGTGCTTATTTGTTTGAAGACTTTAGCTGAAAATACTTGCTGCTTCACCAAACGAAAGCCAAAATTGCATTTGAAACACAAATTATTTTTCCCTTTCATTCGGGATTCTGAACACACGTGCACAATTGCAGTCAGAATCCTTGGACCGTTCCTGTCAGATATTAGCTGGAGGGAGACTTCTGTGGCTCGTAGAACAAAAACACTATGAGAGTGTTTTTTGTCCAGGATAATTTGAACAGCAGTAAACAGACAATTACATGTAGGAAAAAAAATGTCAATGTATAAGCAGTCTCAACATTTCCTTTGATTTACAAAAATGTCAGTGATTTTTATTTTTTAAATTTATTTATGGAGCTTATTCCAAATTAGCCTAATCTTCCCCTACCTCTTTTTGTGTGTGTGTGTGTAGGAAAGCTGGGAAAATAGTGCTCGTTTACATTTTTCTTTACTGATCAGAAAGAAATCAGTTTTAAAATTGGCTCTGATTAATTTCTCTTTAAATTTGTATATTCCAACAGCCACTTATCTAAATCCACAGTTACACAATACAACAAATGAAGTTAAGGCTTTTTTTAAAAAAACAAAACAAAACAAAACACAAATTTGTCAGCTAATGGAGAGAGAACACTTTTTATTTAAAAAACTGGTGTCTCTTCTCGTTTTCTACTCAGGAGAATTGGAACTAATGAAATTCTTCATTGCTTATCATGTTTTGCATTTGCTTGAATCCAAAAGTCCTTTTCGTGTATTTAAAAACCAGTAAAAAAAAAAAAAATCAAAGAGAAATGGAGACGGTGATGGTATTACAATAAATGCTTCATGTTTTATTTTCTTTTGATAATTTCCCTGTATAAATTAATACTATTGCATGTGTCAATGTTTGTTATAATTACTAGTCTTTCCAAACTCAAAAATTATATTTCATGTAAAAAACCTTAGTCCCGGAATCAGTCTTTTTCACGTGTTCTTGTATTTTTATGATTAAGTCATTCAATATGTGTTAAGTGTATAAACTTTAAAAATGAAAACACTTTAAATATTGTGCTGGCGTTTTTTCAGGTTATTTAAGATTAGAGAACCATGTTAACACTACCGTTTGATGAGTCTGTTGTAATGCCAGAATCCCAGATGTGCAGAAAGTTTTCTAGAGAATGTGAGGACCAGAAGCAAATTAAGAAACCGGAAAGCTTTTCCAAACAGATCGTCCTTCGAGGCAAGAGCGTCAAAAGGACCCCTGGAGAAGAAACTGAGAAAGAAGAGGAGGAGGAAGACAGGGAAGAGGAAGATGAAAATGGGTTGCCCAGGAGGAGGGGTCTTAGGAAAAAAAAGACAACCAAGCTCCGACTGGAGAGGGTCAAGTTCAGGAGACAGGAAGCTAATGCTCGAGAGAGGAACAGGATGCACGGCCTCAATGACGCTCTGGACAATTTAAGAAAAGTGGTCCCTTGTTATTCCAAAACCCAAAAACTGTCCAAAATAGAAACTTTACGACTGGCCAAAAACTACATCTGGGCACTTTCTGAAATTCTGAGAATCGGCAAGAGACCTGATCTGCTCACGTTCGTCCAAAACTTATGCAAGGGTCTTTCCCAGCCAACCACAAACTTGGTGGCAGGCTGCTTGCAGCTCAACGCCAGGAGTTTCCTGATGGGTCAGGGTGGGGAGGCTGCGCATCACACAAGGTCACCCTACTCTACTTTCTACCCACCCTACCACAGCCCTGAGCTCACCACTCCCCCAGGGCATGGAACTCTTGATAATGCTAAGTCCATGAAACCCTACAATTATTGCAGTGCGTATGAATCCTTCTATGAAAGCGCTTCCCCTGAGTGTGCCAGCCCTCAGTTTGAAGGTCCCTTAAGTCCTCCCCCAATTAACTATAATGGGATATTTTCCCTGAAGCAAGAAGAAACCTTGGACTATGGCAAAAATTACAATTATGGCATGCATTACTGTGCAGTGCCACCCAGGGGTCCCCTTGGGCAGGGAGCCATGTTCAGGTTGCCCACCGACAGCCACTTCCCTTATGACTTACATCTGCGCGGCCAATCTCTCACCATGCAAGATGAATTAAACGCAGTTTTTCATAATTAATGAGGAAAATGAAAATAAACAGTGGTCATTCACCTCCCCCCGTCTAATTAAGACAAAGCAGGTGCTTGTGGGCTGAGTAATTGGCACAACTCTATCTAAGGTGTTTACTAGTTCCTGAAGTGTGTTTCAACTATTGTGAGAATTTTCTATGTAATAATAAATCTCTTTTCGTATGAGAACTTCTTTTCCTTTCCTTTTGTCTGTAAAGCACTGTGATTCTGATTCTACCGGAAGGATTTTTTTTTTCTTGTTTTCTTTTAAATTCACCCAATTTGTTTGAACGAGGTGTCTAAGATTATACTGTTGAATAAAGACATGCACACAGCATCACTCAATGTCTAGTTCAGTTGTACGGTAATTATAAAAATGCATGTTGTTGAAATCAGATGAATAAAACGATGTGTTTATAATGATTAGGAATTATATATTATGTATCTCTGAAAATTTGGAAATTTAAAATATCAAGAGTAACACTAGGCTGACAATGATGTTGGAAGGCGCCTTTGAGGCTGTGCAACAATATGAAAAGCTATGCAATTTTCTTTTTATTAAAGACAACTCTAAATGCGTCCAATGGTTAACTACTCCTCTTCAAGTATTTGCAGATGGGGCAACGTGATATTTGGGTAGGTGGTGTCATAATTTTGGAACAGTTATTTCAATTATAAAGAAAAAAATTTCAGCACTGGTTTTGTATTGTTCAGAAATTACCTGTATAGGTTTATTATCACAATGTATAATTGTTTTTCCACCCCACATTTTTAAAGCAATTAAACATAGATATTTACACTCACAAAGGACATCTATTAGCTGTGATATTTTTGCATGATACTTATTATTTCCTGGTACACAGCTGCTTTCTGTCTGCCAATGCCCTCCTCCTCATTTCAGAAATATTTCTGGATTTCTAAACCATAGGAGATAAAACAAATTTCTTAAAACGGCCAAAGCGCTTACAAGAATTTTTTTTTTTTTTTTTTAAGTATCTTAAATGAAAGGAGAGTAGCCCATGAGGGTTCGACATCCTAAGGAAACAATAATAAATCCTGGTAACCTTCAGCTTGAGTCGAAATTCGGTGGCAAATTTCCAGCAAACACCAGAGTGGATGTTAAAAATGGAAGGTTTGACTCTGCCGATTTAAATAAGTCTGGCCGATTAGAGGCTAAATTCTCTGTGATTAAAAGTTTCCTGACAAAAGGCCACCAAAAATCTACTTGCACAGCGCCTGGGGAGCTCACCCTGTTCAGCAGCACCGAGCCCCGTTCAGAGTAAAAACCAAGGTGGCAACGACCTCACGGCAGATGCCCTCCTGCACAGGTTTGCCTCCCAGGGGGAGGAGAGGGAACAGCTGCAGAGGGCGGCGAGGGCCGCGGAAATGGGCGCCGCGGTGGCAGGACGGAGCCGCGTCTGGCTGAGCCTGGGCAGGGAGCCCGCGCAACCAGGACGGGCGACCGCTGCCCGCTCATGCGCTCCGCGGCCGGCGCTCCAGGCGGTGCAGGCTCGACGGCTCTTGGCGGGTGACTCGGGTGACTCGCGAGGGCAAGGAGGCCCTCCCCCGGCAGTTATCACAGGGGCACAGGGCCACAGGGGCACGGGCTGCACTGCCCGTGTCCCACCCGCAGTGGGCGCTCTGGGGCCCAGGGGCCGCGTGCCCAGGGAGCGCACGGACCTCCCCGGACCGAGAACGGGTTTGCGCGGTCTGGGGAACGTGCTGGCTCCAGAGACCTTGCCCTGAACCTGGGAGAAAGCGACCTCTTCAGGGCGAGGCCCCTAGAGGCGGAACAGAGGTCGGCCCTTCATCCTCCCCGCCTGCCGCAACGGGAGACACAGAGGCTCCAGTTTGCCCAAATTCCGCTGAGAGTTGCCCCATTCCTGGTCCTCCCGTGGCTTGCGGGAAGCCTGCGCCCCATTCTCCAGGGAGCGACGTCCCTTCAACTCCCCCATAGCAGCGCCGGGGCCTTGGGCGCGCACGGCTGCAGCGGCGCTCGGAGGGGCAAAGGTGCGAACCAGCTCCTGGCACACGACGGAGCGGGTGACGAACGCGCCCTTTTAAGCGGGGGCTGCTAGCACCTGTTCAGTCTAATCCCACGAGGGCGGGGACAAAGGGGTTTTGGAAAGAGGTGGAGGCGTGCCCTCCAGGGGTGGAGAGAAGTCTGCCCAAGCTAGGGAGGCCTCTGTCCCCTGTCTCAGACGCAGGGGTGAGTCTGGGTTGCTTCCTCGCAGACATGCACCAAGCCTGCCCTCCCTGGGACTGTGTCCAGGATTGCTGGGCCTCTTTAAGACGCCTCGGACACTAAGAGTCTCATCACTGCTTACCCCATCTGAGCAAAGAGCAAGAAGGTCAGGAAGCATCTGGAACTGGAAGAATATGGCTTTAAAAAAATTTTTTTTAGCTCAGTTCTGTTTAGTCACTAGCAGAATAAGTGTGGTCTCCCCCTACCCTACCCCCACCCCCCGCCACGCTTGCTTCAAGGTGACCCGCTGCCTGACTGAGAGCCGCATGGCGCCTGCTCAGTGTCTTGTTGGTCCAGACAGCCTGTACAATCCGCATAGGCTTTCCGGGGTCACAGATCCATGCTGGAACTAGAGACTGCAACAGGAGATGCATTCTCCGGCTCTCTTCTGGCGACATGGGAGAGCTAAGAAGAAAAGCAGCTGGCTGAACGTCTGGGGAAGAAGCAACCGTTCAGGAGCGTCTCATCTCAGAGTTTGTTCGCAGGGGGGGCGGGGCACTCAAGCAAAAGAATGGGGTTTTCGGGCACAGACCCCAGAGATCATGGAATGTCTTCCATGTTTGGATGCACAGATCTGATGCGTGCCTTCTCCTCAGTGGACTGATGGAATCCGAGACACTATGTTGTATGTGCGTAGGGTGCGTGGGACTGATTCTTGTGGCTTAATCATCCTTCAGATCTCACTGATGACCCCGGGCTTGGGCATCACGGAGCTGACCTCCTTTACATTCACCGAGGACAGGGCGTTACCTCCCTTCCTCAGTCGGGCCCTCCCTCTTCCCTGTGGACTGCGATCCCGAGAAATCGCATGCCTTTTCATTCATACGCCAACATCGCAGATGCCACGCGTTGCAGAATCTTACTTTTAAGGTGTCATTCCAATGAAGGGGAAACAGTACAGTAGAGAGAGCAGTTTAGGATCAGAAAGGTGTGCAGTCAGATTTGGGACAAAGCTCTGCCTCACCACCGACCTTTTACCGCAGCCTCCCTGAGATTGTCTAAGGCACCCAAAAGGCTCGAGGTCAGATACCTTAGTTCCTCGCTCTCTGCCCGACCTCATGCTTTCCTGGTCTCCAGCAGGAAAGATGAAATGTCTTTCTCTCTTCTGAACCCTTTTAATTATTATTGTCTTTCAAATTGATTAGGCATCTCTTCTTTGGAGCTGAATTATGGGAATCTTATATTTAACTTCTCACATGTTTGTCTTTTCTTTTTTAACAGGATTAGAATGTATATATAGTCTATATAATTGACCTCAACAAAATAAAGACGTATTTCTTTCTTATATATTAAAAAAAGTGATAGGAAATATAGGACTTGTGTGGCTGTTCAGGGACACCAGAAGCCTAGGCTCCTTCACTTTTCTATGCCCCTAACTTTAGTGTGGGACTTTTATTCTCAACTTCACCTCATAGCCCCAGATGGTTGCTGACATTCCAGCCATTGCATCCTCATTTCTAATTAAGAAAAAGGAAAGGAGATGGCAAAGGGGTGTTCCACCCACCTGCTCAGACCCCTTCAGAAAATACTGATGGGAGCCTCACGCAATGACTTCTACTTACATCTCACTGACTACCTCTAGATTGAAGAGAAGTTGGAAAATATATCCTTTTTTATCAGAGCCTATGACCACCTGGAATAAAATCAAGTCCTGGAAGTAAAGAAGAAGGAGAAAATAGATAGCAGTTGGCCATCTAGCCATTTCTGCCATACCTCCCCTTGTGGGCTCCGGATCCTCAAGAGCTTGGACCCCATCTTACCCAGCCTGTGGACTCCCTTGGCACACTGCCTTGCATATCATAGATTCTCAGGAAATGTTTTAATTGTTTTAAAATCTCTAATGACAGTTCCGGTGGTAAAGGCTGCTCTGGAGTACGTCTTCCATCTGTGAGCTGATGGGACATGCTGCATCCCAGACTTCAGCGGGACCCTTGCCGCAGGGCCATCTCTCGCAGCATTGCCTCAACTCATCGTGATCTTTGCCTCCCAACGTGTCACTGCCCCTGGCCTCCAACGTGACACTCACCTTCCGCCCATGAAGGTATCACCTGCCATACTCAGAAGGTCCAGTCTGCCAGACAAGAGCTTGCCTTAGCTCATTTTCTTTTTAATACAGTGAGCCCCATCTTGATATACATTGTACCTTCCTAGTAGTGTGTGGCCAGCTTTGCTTAGCTCTCTCTAAGACCAATGCCTTTATCTTGGCTGTCCACCAATTCCTTTCTCTCCTCTCTGAGATCTTATGAGATCTTTTTCCTCTTTCTACTATCTCTTTCCCCATTGGCTACATACGTTTGTGTTACCCAATGGTCTTAGGCTTCCCCAGCTTGTGGATTCTAAACAAGGTTTGTTTTTAAGTCTAGTTCTCTGTTCCCTACCTGCGAAAGGTATGAACTCAGGCCATACGTTTCTTTCTGTGTCATGAAGCCACGGAAGGAGAGGGTTTCATCCACCACTGCTGGGGCCACCTGTGCTTTTTCTCAGTCATATCCCCATGCCAAGGGTGCTCATGCTGATGCCACCTCCAACAAAGTACTGTGTGGCTGATGATCTACTCCAGGAGCCCACCTGGTGGCACTGACTCGCCTTTGACCTTCATCATCCTGCGGGAGATTAATACTCTTGAAACTGCCTTCTCCCTCTCTCCTCACCTTTCTCTGGGTCTCTGGCCTATGAGGAAAAAATGCATTCTTACTTCGAAGAGACGGCAGAATCCTTGGGCTTTTACTTTGGTCCCAGGGCCCCCAGCTACCCCAGAGAGCTGGGTCACGGCAGGTTCAAGCATCACCTCATGCAGTGCTCAAAGCTCTGCCACGTATCTTTTCTGGGGTCCTGTTTCTGAGTTGGCCTCACTGCATCTGATTTCCCTATTTGCAGGGTATCCTCCATCCCCACAGGAGCCCTACTTCTTCGTCAGATTCCCAGTGGAAACTCAAATTAGGAAGAGATTCAAGTTCTTCCTTTAAGTTACGTACCAGGGACATAGGAAAAGGAGGGTCTGTACCCTGTACTCTCATACTAAACTATGTAACACACTCTAACCTAGGCAAAGACCAAACTAGATATCTAAGGCTTCCTTCCCAAATTGGAAAACCGAAACAGACAACAGCAAAGCATCTTTCTTCATCCTCAAGGCCCTTCTCGCCTCTTGTTCTTTTTTCCTTCCTAGTCAACGTTCTCTAGTGAATACTTGACACAGAAAGTCTCACCTTCTTCAGCACCCTCTCTCCTTGATCTGCTCTAGTCCCCCCTCCACCTCTACCATTCATCTGAGGCTACATATGTTTTATTCACTCTAACCCTTAAGATATTTAAACGAAGCATGGTGGTGTGTTTTTTTAAGTGTGTAACATCACTGATAAAAAGAATTGGGATATCATGTTGGAAAAGTTAGCTGGAGATCTCGTGTGATCCTGGGTGCCAGCTAAGGGGAGGTAGATGATCACCAAGGATGTCGGTCTAAGGGCCCAACTTTGTCCAGCTACATCCATTAGCTTTGTGCGCATGAGCAAGTGACATGAATTTGCAGATTCTCAGTTTCCGGTAAATAAGGATCATAAGAAGAAACACAAGCTACTGAAGTCCAATGATTGTTCTTCGGTCCTTACTTCCTTTGCTCTCTCCCTGGCTGCCCGGCCCTCGCAAGCTGCTGTGCGTCTCTTTGCATTTTGTCGACTCTCCTCTTCTGTCTCCTTCGCTAGCTCGTCTTTCTCCTCTCCGCTGTCCTCAGGACTCAGCCTTCTGTAGCTCTCTTCATTGTCTTCCAGGTCCCACTTCGGCTTCTCCTGTCCCTTCTACAGGAGGACTCTCCGATCTGTACTTCAGCCCACCAGATGTCATCGCTCGGAAAGCCCGTTGTCCTCTAAAACTCAGTGTGTCTATAATGAAACCCTCTCCGAAACACTACCCCCTCCTGCCATCCTTATCCAGGACATTCCTGCCATTTCTCGTGGATAAACTCTCTGAGCCTTTTTGATTAAATGAGTTAATGAGTATAAGTAGCGTTTTGTAGAAAAACTGATATTAAATATTTCTCATATTCTCTTCTCTTTCTGGCCATTGCCCTTTCAAGTTAGTCTCCAAGTTCTGTCAATTTTCCCTTCTCAGTGGCTTCCAGCTAATGACTCCTGTTCCACCCTGCCTCCTTCCAGCCTATTTCCCAATACCAAATTAATCTTCCTAAACTACTTCAACACGCCAATCCCTTGGAGTAATACCTTTCATGGTTCTCATTTTCTATGTGATAAATGATAAAATACATTTTAATTTTCCATTCATCTAAATCCTTCATACAAAAACTAAAAACAACTGTTGACATCATACAGTGCTTTAGAATTTACATAACATTTTCTACCTATTCACCTAAGAAGTTTATCCTGAGGTAATAATTCTTATGATCCTTATTTTACTAGAAACAGAACCACCAAAATCATATCGCTTGTCCCTGGGCACAGTGCTAATGGACATAGCTGGACAAAGCCAGGCTTCAGACTTTCGTCCCTTAGTTGGCACACGAAGTCTGATGTATGGGATCTCCAGCTCACTTTTCAAACCTGATATTCCATTTCATTATATCATTGATTTTCGCTTATTTTTTTTAAAGCACCAGGACACTTTGTTCAAATAATATTTTTATTATTTTTATTATTCACCAGGAGCAGAAACATTTCATGGTGAAGACAAGTGTGGGGGTTAGGGACCGAGACACCCATCCTACCCAGCTCTATCACTAAACTACTATTATTCAGATTCTGCACTAGGTGTGGAGGATATAAAAATGAAAAAGGTTGCTACCCTTTAAAAACAGGGAAAAATTAAATTCGATGTTATATGCAAATCACACAGCATGTCTGGCACACAGCACGAGCTAGTTTTCTCTTTTCTATCTCCTTTCATTGCTTATTCAGGGAAGGCCAACAAATTTTAATATTATCCTATATCAAATATAACTAGGAAAAAAGTTGGAGTCAATATATTTTAAAAGTCACATGGAAACGATTCTTATATTATTTTTTTGACTGTAAATTTTTTATACTACTAATTCCTATGGTCAGAAGTCTCCTTTTACATGGAGCCTAAGAAGAGGGCAGAGGAGGGGGAGGGATTGGCCATCTGATTTAGCTGCGACCACTGCCTCCACCCCAAACAATAGAGATGAAGCCATTTCCCATGGAGGAGAAAGGAAACGAATACTAATTAATATTTATTGAAAGTATTGCTTGCCCCGCACTAGATCATACTTCTCATTTCATTTCGTGTGTTTGTCCCACACGTGGGGAGGTGGGTTTGCTATGAGAATCCCACTTCACAGACAAAGATTGAGGTTCAGATCAGTGAGGCAACTTGTCCGAGCTCATTAATTGTTCAAGAGCAAGAAAGGGTAGATCTGGAATTTGACCCCTGTCGGCCTGACCGGCAGCCTAACAAGTCCCCACGAACCTCGTTCTGCCATGGAGAACCGCAGTAGCTCACATTAAATGAGGCTTTCTCAAGGCGGGTGTCACCTAAGCACCTCACGTGTACTTTCTCATTTAATCTTCCTAACAACCTGTGGGATACTTACTATTATCAGCCCCCTCTGGAAACTGAGGCACAAAAACTAGCCCAGGGCCATGATAAGCAGTGGGATGAAAGTTCAAGCTAAGGGAGTCTGCCTCTAGAACCCATGCTCTCCACTAAACTAAACAGCAACACTATAAGACAACCAACCACTGTTTTCGAAGGTTTGCACTGACATGAAAGCACGATCGTTTTCAATTCCACAGGGGAGAGAAAACGATCAGTTATATGATAAAGACAAATCACCTACAAAGCAGGGGGAAAAAAATACTTGCAGCCATCCCATTCCCTCCCGGCTATGGTAGGATGACAACTGCTACAGGATGACAACACATCCAGTTTGTCAACGGAGTTATCCAGTTTGAGCAAAATTATTCTCTCTCAAAAATGTGGTGTTAGGGGAAACAGTAAATGAACTCTTAAGCTTTCGAAATGATAATCTAGCATTACTTAAAAGTCTACAGATTTGTTTCTAAATGTATTTAAGTCTTACCAGCGAACACAATGTTTGGTTATTAAAAAGTAATTCTGGAGAAATTAGCAGCTACAAAATTAATATAATTCGTTTATTACTTACAGCCACAAATCAAGATGCTGTTAACACTGCTACACGCAATTTAACATGCACAGTAAGTTTCCACATGGCTTCAATTTGGGGTCTCTGGTCACTCCATTCAATCATTTATGGCATGGTCCAGCATGTTAGTCAGAGGGTGCTTGGCCTAACCAAAGTGTGAAGCATTGCTTTTCAAAGTATGGAGTTAAAGTTTTGATTGATTTCTTATATCTATCATATTAAATAAATACTTTTCTGAATCTGTAGGCTTATAATTACATAAGAGATTTAGGGATGGAGAAAAACAAAAAGCACCCAAACTCCAATACTAGCCCAGACTCCTCTATGTTTTTTAGTCTCCAATTTCTTCTCCTTTTCACTATTTCTCCTTAGAAGATGAAGAAGGGGCAGAAACACACACACACACCCCAATGTGATTTGTACGAGAAAGTTGAGATTAAAAAAATTATTCTGAGTTTGAGCCCTCTTCATCATCCTGCCAGAATAATGCGTAGTTTGTGTTTCATAGCTGGATTCCACGCCTCCATTAAAAGTAGTTCAAGTTCCCTAACGAAATGAGATACACAACTTGCATCATTCAAGATGAGAAATCAATGCAATAATTGCACCTCATGTCTCAGCCCTAAAAGAGAACAATAAGCCTACAGAATAGAAAACATTCCTCTCACCTGCCTTTTCCTATAGTGTTTAGTTTTCGTGGGAACTTGTATCTCCTAAACCGTGGCCTGTGTTTTGCGGTGGCAACCGCTTTTCTTCCTTTGCCATTCCCACCGTGAAGGTTGGTTGAATTGACTAAAAACTCAAACCACTTTTCTTCTAGAATTTGTCCTGGAAAGGATCTTTTTGTCAATCGCGATGAAGTCTGTGGTTAACGTACTACATTTCACTCTATAAGTCTTGCCAGATTCCTTTTTGCTGCCACTTTTAAAAGTTAAACTGGCAAAGGAAAGCTATCATTCAGGAAAAGATTAGTCACAGAGATTTAGCGATTCAGCAATTGTGCCTTTCTGCTTCCGTTATCTATACAGTTGATGGCGGGGGAAGGAAGACAAGAGATGAGCATACAGGAAGGCTAGAAAAGCCTTTGCCGATCCGTACCAGACAGCAATGCCCTCACGAGAGAAGGGAGCGAGGCTGGCTGAGGAAAACAACCCCAGAAGGTTTCTGTTCTCAAACTGAGATGAAGACGCGCATCTCTGTGCAAGTCTGCCATGTTTTAGGGTCAAAACATAGAGTAATTAGAAAAGAATCATTCTCTAAATTTTGGTGAAGAAAATTAGAAATCTAACACTTATAGCTGTTAACGAATAGTGAGAAAGGAACCAAACTATACCCCAGAGTTTATTTCAAAGCTTGTAATAATGATACCTTCCATGGAAATGATACCTTTAAGTGTTATTTTGCATGGATTATCTCACACACACACACACACACACACACACACACACACAATAATACACACACACCTTTTGACATCTTGTAGCAAATAAATGTCTAGTCTCAGATATGGAAAAGCAGAGAAGTTAGGTGACTCCCCCAAACTCATACTGTTATAGCAAGTGACAGAATTTAAATTAGATCTAACTCTTTCAAAAACCAGTTCTACAGCCCTTCCATAGCATTGTTCAAAATGTCCTGGTAATGTCTAAATTTACTTGTTTTCATAAAAGAATGGCAAAATTTTGCTTTAAGGACAAGAGAGGTATGGCTTGTATATTTCCTAGAAACACTGTACCATAATATTATTTGTGTTTCATTACTTTTAAGGATTGAATACATTTCATTGAAAGTTTTACTACAAGCCTAAACACATAAAATGTTTGCAAACTGTAAATCTATCTATCAATTTGAATATAGACTTCAATCCATGGAAAATGGTATACCCTGGTAGGAAACCTGAAGAGCCACTGGGAGGTTCTGGTGACTTATTGTTGGTGCTGGGAAAAGACACAACTTAAGAAAACGTTAGAAGAAAAGAAATATGGAAAAGAATATTTGAATCGCAGATTCCCTGTGTCCTCCCCCATCTGAACATGCATTGCTCATCTCTCTCTTGACTTTCTGGGGTATTTACTCCATCATCTGCTATATTTGTCCACATAAAACCATAAGCTCTATCAAACTGTAAAGCTTGGTCATATTGCTGGCTCACACAGCATTCAGTACAGCACGCAACGCAGTGTCCTGCACACAGCAGGTGCTTGATAAATGTTTGTTGAACTGAATTCATTTATATCATTTCCAGAAAGTACCCTATGTGTTTATCAAATGCTATTCCTGGTGTCGAAGATGGAAACGAGTCTGATTTGTGTTTAGTATCCGTATGAAATGCTAATTTCCTGCCTGGTTTCCGAATACCAGATACCCAGGTCACCATGTGGAATCCGATATTTAGTGCAAAACAGCACCCCACCACCTGAAAAAAAAAATAACTGCATTTCACGTGTGTTATTTTCTACCGGGGTATCCCAGAAGGAAGTAGAATCTCTTTTAATGTCTTTTAATATGTTTAGAAAAAGGAGACAGAACCCCTTTAAGAAATCACTTATGCCAAAAGGTTGGTCAGAGGTCAGGCTATCAAACTACAAGCTTAGTACAAAGTACTAGTGAGTATACTTTCCTAGTTGTTTTTTAATGGAAGAAAAAGACTCAGCTTCAAAGGGCAGAAAGCTAGGCAGGGAAATAATGAGATGGAGGAAAATTACTCCCTTCTGATTGGAAAAGGATCATTAGGAGGGAGTCGCACTGTGGAGCCCTGGCGGAGCTCTGATCTCTCCCCTCCAGCTTTTCCTGAGCAATGTGGGGCAGAAGACCACGTGGATCAGAAAGCTGAGCCCAGTTCCTCTTTTAGCAGGGAGATGGGAGGTGCAGTTGTGTAGAACAGAGCACTGGAGAGAGACAAGACCAAAGGTGGCAGTTCCCATCATCACCAAGGAATGCTGTCCCGATTGTCCTAAAACCCAGATGTTCGGGACCACCTCTTAGCATTTAAAACTCCACCTCCTTCTGTCGCAGCCTATGTAGGGCTCAGAATCAAGGTTAAATTAAGAGGGGACTGGTGGCAGGTATTGACAACAATTGAAGAATAGTACAAAGAAAGTATGTGGCTGTTTACATGATTATAGTCTTAATAATACATCCTAATTGTATCTATCGTTCTCTAAGTGTTATATAACACAAGTAACAGTGCTTAGCATTTTAAATGGCTGTGTAATAAAAAACCATTGTTCTGCTTAGTGTTACTGCTCCTCTTTTCCCTAAGAGAATCATTTTCTTTCATCCAAAAATGATTTCTTTTTACTAATATTATGGCTTCTGGTCATGTGACTATAAGCAGATAAATTGCTCAACCACCAACAGAAGGTGGCCTTACTCTGTGACATCTCTGTGGTTAGTCCCACTCCCCAGGAGCAGCATTCAGGTTCTATGGCTTTTCAGTCTTAGCTTTGGTGACAATTCATCTATCACCATGAGCAATGAGCTGTGCTTTTACTTGCTCGGGCCCCCTAGTAGTGTCCTGCTGTACCAGGTGCGTTCTCCAGGAGCTGGGGTGGCATTGGTGGTGCCTTCCCTGTCCCACAGGCTCAGGGAGCTTGGGAATCTTGAATGTTACTGCTGAGTCAGATGGTAGCCACATTAGGCTTTAAAGTTTTGTTTGCTTGTGTTAACATTTGACAAATTTTTCACATTAGTTCTGATAATACAAGTATTGCACATTCATCTTAGAATATCCAAGTTATAAATCTAGCTAAAAAGATACCATTTTTACTGCCACGCATAAAGACGTTTTGGAATGTTCGATAAAGCAAGTGTGAAATTACAAAACTTTGATCTGAACGTGTCTAAAGTATATCTTCATTGCTTATCACTAAATTCATTCGTAAACACACACACACAAAATTCGGATAAAAATGATGGACCATTAAACAATAGGGATGTTGTAAACAACTATAGGGAAGACTGGCTTAGCTTTCTACTCTATTAAAAATTATATTACCAAATTTTTATATGAAGAGATGGTTGACAATTATATAGCCAAAAAGTGTAGGGGGAAAGAGTATTTTTAAGTTGTCAACCAGTTAACTATTAAAATATTATCTGTGTGTACGTGTACAATTTTAGATTTCTTAATGTTGATATTATTTTCCAGCTTTAAAAAAAAATCTGTAATGTGTTGTGATTTCTTTTCTTATTGAATATAAATATTTATTTTGGACCTAATTTTGTATTTTTCATTTTGCATTCTTTTTGTTAAAGGTCTTCTGTCCAACCTACCCCCCACTCCACCCCAATCCTATAAGCTCCAGGAACCACCAACATAGGTCTGCCCCTGGGTCCAGAGTTGGAACAGATTGAGCAAAAGTGAGCAGCCCCAAGCCTTGTAGGTGGGATTAAGGTCCAGAAAAGCAAAGTCAGAACCAGAGCATTTAAAGGGATAGAGTAGATATTCTTTAAGTCAGATGACAAGGTATGAACACTAAGGATATGCAGATTAAGAGAAGGAAAAAGTCACTATAAACTAAACTAATATTTGACTTACAGAAAGTTTAATAGAAATGTGCTTTATTTTCTTTCAAGTCCATACATGAACAGAATTAGTTCAATAAAATAAAGCAAGGGGTTACATAAACATAGACTCTAGATTTACTCTACAAGAATGCAAATCCTGCCTCCCTCGCTTATCACCTGCGTGGTCTTGGGCAGGTGACGAACTCTCTCTGGCCCTGTTTTCTCGCTTGTATATTTCACCCAAGAGTAGGACCTGCCTCACAGTGCTGAGGTGAGGATTAAATGAGATGGTGCATGTAAAATTCTGAAACCAATGCCTGACTCAGAATAAGTACTGAATTCATGTTAGCTCTAACTTGCTAATCAAACACCTTCCTTCTAGATCATGATAACATTAACTTCAACCACGGCAGGGTGGATTATTACAAAACCTGAGTCAGATGGTAGCCAGCTAGGTTTGGCTGAACAAATTGTTTCATCTCTAGCCCAGTCACACTGTGGCAGAGATTCTGACAGGTCGTGCCGTGTTCGGCTGATGGGAGAACATCGTAAGAAGGAGATTAAATTAGTCATGAGTGTAGCGAGAGATTGATGTCATCTGTAACCCTCTAGGACTTCGCCGCATTGCCGTGCTGACCAGTTTAAAGCACAGCGTTTATTCTCTCGGTCAGATGTGTGTCTACATTTACACTGAGCAACTTCCATCCACTTGACAGAATGTGGAAAAGAATGACAGAAAACAATAAATCTCTAAGCTATTAATTGTCATGGCAAAAAAAAAAAAACTGAAATAGATTTTTCATATGATCATAGTATAGGATTCCGAGTATGATAACTGATATTTACAAATATATTTAAGAATTCTGTGCTCCAACTCAATTCTATTGCAAGTTGTAGTAAGAAAACATTAGCATTTCTCCTCTTTATTTTTACAACACCTTCCTTCACTTAAAAAATTAGCTTTGGGCCCACGAAAATGATGTTTTAGAAAAAGAAACGATAAATGCTGGCATTAAGCAAAAGGCTCAGAATTTTTCAGCCATAGACTCGATGATTATCTAGAGAATAATGTGTGATGTTCATTGCACAAAGATTTCTTTAAGAGACTATTAACACCATAAGCTCTTGTGGATTTTTTAAAATAAAAATTTTCTAGTAAAATACAAAAGAAATTAACAGAAGTGATTTAAACCACATTCAAAAATAAAAAAGAGACCAAAACTGGATCGTTCTTAATGTGCCTCATGCCCCATAATAAGCTTCAATAAAAAGTAGCATTTTCATTAAGATTAAGTCAAAAAATGTGGACTGGATGGGCAAGTCCACTGCTATACATCCTAATTAAAGGCCCCTAATATTTTATGTGATTGATACTATTTCATTAAACGTGTTTTCAGGCTACGGGGCACAAGTATGGACGGTCCTACAGTTAAATTCTGTTTTAAGTTACAGGTTAGTTATAACTGAGCCAGAAATAAGTACTGTAGAAAAGAACCAAGGAAGACTTCCTGTTCAACGTGGCTGAGGTCATGTGTTGCCAGCACTCTCTCCCAAAATTCCATTAAAATTCAGGAAGAGATTAAAAAATTAAATACACAGCAGCACTCAAAAGCTGGAAAGCATAGCATCAGCAGGTCAGAACGGAGAAAACTTTCTCAAATATATAACAGAGAGAAAATACAACTGCCTCAAATACTAGAAAGAACTTCCTGCGTTCAGGTGATTTTTCCCAACAGAAACTCTAATAGCACCAAACTCAGAAGCAGCAGAGTCTGGGAAGAGAAAGACAAGAGAGATTGGCTAGTTAAGGAATTAAGTGGCAATATAAAAGTTAGGGCAGTTCCATAATCGTGTGCTTCTGGATTTGGTGTTTGGCGATGGATTCAATTCTGGACTGCTCCCCGATTTCAGAATTCTGACGTGAGAGATGCAACAGTTGATATGGGGCAGTAGAAGCAAGCAGCATTCTAACACATGTATGATCACTAAGAAATGAGTCTCCATAACCAGACAAAAAATCACCTGTACACTGGAAAAGAAAGCCTGTCCTGTCCACATGTCCTCTTCCTCCACCCAGCCAACAGAAGCAGGGCTTTCTAATCAGAATGCCAATTTATGGGCAGACAGGAAGTTTCAACTAAGCTGAGGAAATAACCCTTCCTAACGATATTGTTTAAATTAGATCCGCATCTGTAATATGAACAGACCTCAAAGAATCAGCAAACATCCAAGAAAAACTCCAGCCTGAAAAAGACATAATACTAAGCAAACAGAAGAACTATATGCAGAGAACACAGAATTAAATTAACACTGACAACAAAATCTTAAATTAAGTACATTATTCTCCAAGAGATTTGTAAAACTATCATATTCATAATTTTTTTTTAAATAGCAGGCTGCTATAAAAAAAATAAGCAGTGAGAGCTCTTATCAGTTAAAGACAGATTGTTTTAAAACATAGATAATCTGAAGTGCAAAATGTACAGCATCGAACATCAAAATAGAACTCTGAAACAATGTACGAACAGTGTTAGTCACCTTTTCTTCTATTAGGACAAAAATAGCACAGAAATGCACAGGACGTGTTCAGAGAAAGGAATCATTTCGTTTGGCTACGTGGCGGTTGTGAGCAGCGAGAGGGGTGGGAGATGCTGCAGGAAATGTGGATGGCCAGAGAGAAACCAAAGTTGTCCCAGGGCTGGCGAAGAGTCAGTCCCCGGATAATGTGGCAACGGAGGGAGCAGGTCCAAGGCAGCTGACTGGTTCAGCCTCAGCTGCCTTTATCTTCCTCTCACTCTGATGAGAGCTAATCCCGGGAGAGCCGACAAATACAACAGAAAACATCTGGCTGGATATTCTGAGTGTAGGAGCGAGAGCAAACCGCTTTCTGGCAGCTGCAGTTCTCTGCAGGTAAGGAGCTCAGACCCAGAGAGGCTGCAGACCCACGCCGGAAGGCACGCCCCAATCCTGGGCTTGGAAGCTAACTAGCCACAGGCAAGTGGCTAGCCTGGCTTTCAAGAAACCCAAGCCAGACTTTAAATAAACCTATTTTTGTTCAAGTTTGATCAACATAGTGTTTCTGGGAGGGAAATTTATTCTAGGCTGTCTGCTAGAGCTGTGTAGACAATAGAGGCAGCATTTACACTTGTGTCATTGGTGGACACAGTTACAGGGCTGGGCTCGCAAATGTTTAACAACCAGCTCTGCCGGGGAAAAGCCTTGATGGTAGCATTTACCAACTGTTTTGTATTGTAAAGAGTCCCGCTGTGGCCAATGTCAAACTGTCCATGTCATGCCCTTGCATGTGGCGTTGGGCAGAGACACCCGGCCAGATCCAGTACCCCACCACATACAGGTCACTCCCAAGTTGACACTGGGCCTTTCAGCACAAGTTCCAAGACTTGTCGTGATTTTTCTGACCTTACTACGTGAGGCTTCAAAAAAAAAGTCACAAACACTGAAAAATTATTTATCTTTCCCTCTTTTGAAGATCGGCCAGCTTCTTGTCAACATACTTTAAAATTTACCTCCTTTACCACTAGAATGAAACTCAATCATCTAAACAGGTATTTAGGCGAGAAGAGAGATGTCTAAGAGACGGATCCACAGAAAACCAATTCGGGAACTTCCTAAAATGGAAAAAATCCCCCTCTGCTTCTAAAAAGCCACAGACAAATCTGGACTCTATTCCACTATTTTCCCAGAGCTCGAAAGAAAATAACTAGTTCATAAATTCCATCAGGAGCTTGGGGATTTTTGATGTAATGAGTTTTACAGTTTCAGAGGAGAATGCTTTGCTAATAATTATGTAACAGTAATTAAATCTGAAAAAGGCTGTACTCTAACTATGTTGATTTATTGCAGCTCCTACAAAGTACTCCTCCAGCGTGCATTCGAGTGTGCACTGCCTCCCTTCAGTTTTCTTTAAATTCTCACAGAGCACTGGGTCACAGATGGTCTGAGCTGCTATATTTTCCCTATTAAATTCCTAATAATCTTTTGCTGAGGCTGAGTCATGGAAGCCTGGGGATTTCTCATTTTAATTAGAAGGTTTAAGGAGCTAACTCTGTTTGAAATTTTCTCCTAAGAGAGATGGGTGCAGGTGATCCCATTCAGAAGAATGACACAGTACCGTGGCCAGGACACATTTCCATATTAGATTGCAGCTTGCTTGGCTCAGCTCCTGTTTCTGAGGTTGATGATGCATTGTCTGAATCCGAGGAATAAACTTTGGCAAATAGGGTTATTTGGGGATTATTCTTTTTGGGGACATATTTTGACATTTGGTTCCCATCCCTGCTTTGCATATAGAGCAGTGATTCAGGGTTGTGAATTATTCGTTACTCGAAATAAAGTTTTTTAAATTATATCAATCTGAGCCAAAGTCACCAGGGAACAGATTTGGAGAACATTCGTCCGTCTTTATTTCTATAGTTTTCTCCCTTTGGTCTCCTCAGACTTAACTTTTAAATCTTCTAAGGTTTGGGACAACCTCATATTAAATGTAACCTTTTGTGTTTAGTTTTACTAGCAAAAGAGTGTAAAAAAAATGTATATGAACAGACGGGACAAACTATTTAGAATAATACCTATATTTATTGAGTATACCCAGAGAGGAACTGTCAGGATGATCCATACAGCTGACATCAGATTATCTTACGGAGTTTACCAATGAGTTGGATCATTTGTAGAAAGCCTGTTATGTAAGATGAAGTATGTGTAGCTAGGCACAGTTCCCTTGATATAATGTACAAAAACAAAAATGCTTCTTCTAAGACAGCTGTTCAAGTTTCGTCTGCCCCAATCGCAAGGCTAGTCTCTCTGCTTTTGTCAAATAACGAGCACCTCATGCTTTGAATGTGGCACGACCCGGAGAAGTCAAACTGGACTGCAGCTACCTCTGTACAACCCTGCAGTTCCCACATGCACACGTGCTTCTGAGCTGGCAGCATTTTACAAAACTAAAAAGTATAAGCAGAACGAATGCACTGCTGAAAAAATAGATTTTATCAATGTAGAATGCTGGCTTTTAAATTAATGGAGATCACAAAAAAAGACGTCTTCACCCTTTTACATCAAAATGGTGCTCTGTGT
The DNA here is from genome assembly GCF_902729225.1 of Pteropus medius. NCBI lineage: Eukaryota > Metazoa > Chordata > Mammalia > Chiroptera > Pteropodidae > Pteropus > Pteropus medius. The sequence goes on along the minus strand of NW_024342467.1, from coordinate 17,055,551 downwards.
TCTGTCTGTATTATGTAATTCTCCGGCCCTTCAGGTTCAGCTAAGTGAGTGATTTTAAGGTTTGAGAAATATCATCATTCAGTTATTACTAATATTCGATGATTATTTTCATGGCTTCATATTTTTCACAGCAATTAATTAGGTTTCTCGGGACTGATCCTAGTCTGCATAGTCATAATTTTAAATGTAAATAAATTTATATTTATATTCTCTACCTATGGAGAATAAAACCTAATACATTTAAATATATGTATTTCAACCTAAGGTATATATCATTTGCCATGTATTACAATCAAAATTAAATTGAGAAAGGAATTAATAGTTTCCACACTAAATTCTAGGGTACATCGGAAGGTTAAAAAAGTAAAGACATGGGCAGCTTGAGAGTGTTATACTGAAAAAAAATTTTTTAAAGTCGTTTTTAATCTGTAAGAATAAATTTTCTCTCAGCTACTTCTGGCCCAAGCTGATGTTTCTAGAATGCTCTGGCTATAGCCATATGCTTAGTGATTGCATTCATGAAATGTGTGGACAAGGTGGCTGAGGGCTGCCAGACTGTCGCTGTGTGAGCAGGTTGGCCAGCCTGACGGGTGTGGATAATACTGTAATAATAAGAGAAACGACACCCAGCATCGTGTGAGAAACCCAACTATATCACTCCAAAGACTAGATTTAGGAAAGGGGAGCGATCTTTTCATATCTCATTCATAAAATGCCTGGAGAGCGAAGTTAGCTCTGTATGAAATGCTCAAATAAAGATGTATGTGGATAGATGGAGCCGGAAAGAATCACGAAGTGTATATGTTTATTCAAGTTCTTAGATTAACGACCAAAAGCTGACCCATTCCAGATTTCCTTGTACCAGATCTACTAGAGTGAAGGAAGCGTCATGCCTGCAACCAACTTCTTGAAGGAGTTAAACAAGAAAATGTCTCAGACTTCTGATTAATGGCTGGGGACATTCCAAGCTGCTTCGCCTACCTCAGCAGCTCAGGACTGGTACGGCAGGGTAATATCTAATAACTAATCTTTGACACAGGAATTAAGTCATTTTGCAAGAAAGCAGATCATTAGAAGCCAAATTGAATTATAAGTAATACTATCTCTGTAGAGGATTGTAAATTAATTGGTTTTTAACAATAACATTTCTGTATTTTATTAAAGCAGCGTAAGAATTCGGTGAAGAAACAGGCCAGGTGCTGGCGATGCACATGAAACAGATGACAGATGGCGAGTAGCACGCTCACTCGCTGCGTGTGTGTAATGGATAGAGGTAATCAAATTCCTTTGTGAATTGGCGACTTTCTTTACGTGAAGAACTTTAACATGGGCTTGCTTACACATTTCTCTCCCTCCAGCTCTCAGCACGCATATGTGCACGCGCGCGCGCACACACACACACACACACACACAATTCGATCGTCCCATACACATGCATTCTAATTATAGCCGATGCTACTATCAGAAGAACGGACTATAGCTCTATTTATATAACACCACACACAAATATCATTCCACCCAATCAACCTGTGTATACACTAAACAACAGATTTCTCTGATGAGAACACCACGCTAAGGAGACAAAGCAAACTGTTTTCCGTTACAGAAGTTCCATCCGGGAAGAGAAGTGATGTGTAGACCAAGTGGCTGGGCTTCAGTGGGAAAGAGGTACTTCTGGCTCATTTGTTACACTGAGTTTTCTAGCGGTATCTTTACAGAGGGATGCCCATGCCGATGGGTTTGCCTTTTACCTTCAAATAATGGTTAAGGCATCTCTACACTCAAAGAAAATGCTGATCCGAGCCAACTATTGAATTTATAGAGTATATTATATGTAAACAGATTTGTCTCCTCTCCTTTCTGGTACCAAAGAGATTGCTTTATTTTACTGCTTCTTCTGATAGAGGGGAAAGAAAATAAACTCAGCTAATTCAAGAACACAAATTCGCATTCCATGTGAAATACAGAAAATAATTCCTCTTGGAACTATACCATATGAACATATAACTCACTGAGAATTACCTTGTGTGTTCTCAAATCCATGTTTCCAGCTTCATATTGTTATTCTAGCTTTATTTCCACCTTTATAACTGCTCACTGGACATTTCCACTTGGATGGTTAGCTGTCCCTCAAACATCAGTGTGCCCAATATTACATGGATGGTCATTTTTCCAAAACTAGGTTCATATGGGAAGTCTCCTTTCTCTGACCTCCCTTTCTCTCGGACTTTAAATTCTGGAACTTTCCTCAACTTTTTTTATTCTTCATGTATAGTCAAAACACAAAACCTGTTGCTTTTTCTTCTAAAATGCCCTAACATTAATCGTTTCCTCCCCTGTCCCCTTTCTGGGTTCTAAACGGGGTGTTGTGGCTGGACTACCTCATCGGCCTCCCATAAGGTTTCTTCAGACTCTGTCTCTTACGTCTCCTACTCTCACTGTCCCCGTCCTGTCCCATCTTCTTCTTAGATCACTTCCAGGGCTCTCTCTTCCCTTCCTCGTCTAACCCTTTGCTGGCCCTCGGGTTTCTCCAGCTAGACTCGGTTCCCACTGGCTCTCACGGTGCACCCTTTTCTCCGTGGGGGCCAGTCTCCCATCGTCTGTGCAGTGCCAAGTGTGTCATGGGTTAGTCTCCTATGATCCATGCAGCTGCCACGTTCCTTCGACCTCAGGGTCTTCACACATGCTTGTCCCTTTGCCTAGAATGCTCCCAATCTTTCCCTCTTCCCGTAATCTTATCAAGGCCTGTTCCTGCTCTCCGAAAAGTCCCCTGACTACTCTCTAAGCCTCACACAGTCAGTAGCTTGCTATTTCGTCCATCGTCATTTGATATTTTGAACCGTTCTCTGATCGCTTCACGTGTGATCATCGCGTCTGCCCAGCTACCCCGGGGTCTTTTGAGTCGAAGGATCGCATGTTGCACATGTCTGTAGCCATCCCCATTGGCACATGCCGCATGACACCTTGAAGCTATCACTCCTACTTTCTCACTGCACAGCGGGTATCAGGCAGAGTGGCCTCTTGCACGCTCCCTCTTCACGGGCAATTTCTCACCTCTTTTCAGATCATTGCCCCTTCTTCCTGTGCCCTTGACACTGGATACTTACATGGTCTTCTCTGACAAGTGCCTGTTCTCTTTAACCATGCTGCTGACTGGGTGCTCTGCCTTAGGTAAGCCCCTTTCTGGCTCGCCTCGGCCCTGGGACCCCAACTTTGGAGCCCCTACTCTTTCTTCTTTGAGGAATATGCTCAGGTGATCTACCTTTATGAGTGCCGAGCAGTAGTGCATGCCTAATTAGTGTGTGTTCGTTGATGTATTGTTTCTGGGAAAAATACATTTCTTGCTCCGTGATTTTTAGGCTATGACACAAATCTACCAGACCATTCTAAAGTACACTTTATTTATATATGTGCCTACCAGGCCACCTCCATACACCAGGCCTTAAATTAGATTCCAAGAAGTTAAAATGACATTTGCATTGCAGGATTCTGTGCTTAAGGCAGCAGAAAGCGCTAGAATTTGGCCTGGTGCTACTAATCTTGTGTTGACGCCTCCTGAGGGAATAGTATGTTTTTGGACTGTTTCTGATTTCCTATTAGATGGCATTAAAGGAAGTATGTTATATCCTGAACCTAAAAGGATCAGCTCTTTAATAAACCAAATTGACCTTTCTGCTGTTTTCCCAAGGGGACTGGGGTCCTCCTCCATGCCTCGAAGCCCCCTTTTTTCTCTGGTAACAAATTGATTTTGTGACTGTTTTGTTTGGATTGTTTTTTACATGACAACCACATATATGGGTAATGATCAAAAGTCCTACTCCTGGGCAACTGGGTGTAGCCAGATGAGACGATAAATATAATTTGTTGAATTACAGAGGTAGCTGCTGTTTTGCGGGGTACGTGTTCAGCTTCAACATCTTAGCAAAGAGATGATGTCACCAGAGTCATAGGCAAGTGGCAGACCACCTGTTAAGCATCCAGTCAAAACCAAGAGCCTTGAGTTTATAAAGGTTCCCTTTAAGTCTCATGATTCCAGTTTGAAGCTATACTATTTTCAATAAAAATCTTTTTCTTTTTATATTATTATTTTATATTTAATTACAGTTGACATTCACTATTATTTTATATTAGTTTCAAGTATGTATCATAGTGACTAGACATTTATATAACTTATGAAGTGATCCCCACAATAAATCTAGTTCCCACCTGGCACCACACATGGTCAGTACAATATTATTGACTATATGCCCCACGCTGTGCATTATATCCCATGACCGCAAAAATTGTTCTCTCGTGAAAGCTCAATGTTAAGGATAATCAAATATCAGAAGATCTGATGTTTTGGTACCTACTTTTCATCGCTGAATTTATCATGGTGCGTACTTCTGGAAACGGACAGCCTCATAACCCACAGATGATTCGAATACTAACAATTCTTCGGCATAAAAGAACTGAATAGATATTCTAAACGAAAGGTTGGTACCCAGTGCTTTCGAGGGGCTGTGCAAGAACAACTGATATATCGAGAAATGAAGTAGTGACTTGACCGTTCTGAACCTAAGTCCCCTTTTTCGTGACCAGTAAGAACTTAGATTCTGATTTATCGCAACTGTAATGCTCAGTATTAGCACCTTGAGCTCTTGCCGAAAATTAAATTTACTTATATCCCTTAGATATCCTCCCTCTCCGACAATTTTGGCCTTGCTTTTTGCACAGGAGAAATTCTGCAACTGAGTTCCAAAGCCTCTTCTTCCTAATGCATCTGTAAACAGCTGCAGCTCCCTGTTCAATATTGGCTGCAGCTGCCATAATGCCCCAGAAGGACAACCAAATGGAGAGAGCTCCCCTTAATTGCGTTGCCACCCCCGATTGAATTTATGTTTTGTTTTTAAGTAACATTTTGTTGCACTTGCATTACTGAAATTACCAGGTTACAGTAAACTATATTCCCAAATCAATGTCCCCCCAAAGAAAGAAGACGTGAACTTTATCACCAACAACAAATTCAATTTTCACATTACCTACTGACAAAGACGCTCGTGCCAACAACACTTGCGGAATCCTGAAAACTCCGCCAAACGAGAGAAAAATCCACAAATCTTAGGTTGTAATGTCTCAGGGTGTTGCTTTCTATTTAACTATTGCTTTCCACCCCGAGGTGAAAACTAATCTTTACACATTTTGTTTTTGTTTCAAAATCAGATAGGGCGACACAAAGATATTCCCAACTGGAACCCTCCTGCATTGCTGCTGGGAATGTATAATGGTGCAGGCTCTGCGGAAAACAGTTTGGCAGTCTCTCAAAAAGTTACACATAAAATTTCCATATGATCCATCTATTCTACTTGTAGGTATATACCTAAATTGCAAACAGAGACTCAAACAGATATTTGTACACCAATGCTTATAGCAGCATTATTCAAAAGAGACAAAAGGTAGAAACAACTCAAATGCCCAACAACAGATGGATGAATAAATGAAATGAGGTACATATATGCAACGGAATATTACTCGGTCATAAAAAGGAATGAAATTCTGAAACATGCTACACCGTGAATGGACCTTAAAAACATTATGCTAAGTAAAATAAACCAGACACAAAAGGAAAGATTTTTTTATGATTCCACTTACATGAGGTATCTAAAATAGACAAATTCATAGAGACAGAAAATAAAATAGAGGTTAGTAGGGGCTGGAGAGAGGGGGAAATTATTGCTTAATGGGCACACAGTTTTTGCTTGGGATGATGAAATATCCTAAAAATAAATAATGGTAATGGTTACAGCACTCAGTGGCACTGAATTAAACACTTAAAGTGGTTAAAATGGTAAATTTTATGTTATGTATATCACAATACAATATTCATAAAGAGTTATTCCCAAGCCATCTAGAGTTTTAAGTTGTTATACATTTTAATGTGAATTCTAATAAATTAAGAAATGAGATGAGTCAAAGTATAAGGTTCAAGGCCATAAGGAATTTTATCTGTAAATTTCTAAAATCCTTTTCAAAGATAAAACTAGAAATAATAAATATTTTTATATGCATTTTGTTCTATTTTTCTCAAAAGTTTATAGAAATACATAAACACATATAACATTACTTTGAAAATTAAATGTGCTACGTATGTGAATTTGTGACTTGTCTTTAACTTTCTTTATCGTGTTTATGAATATATTTTTAATTTTAATATAGACGCTATTTTTGTGCTTCATCTAAAAAAGTCAAGACTTTTTTTAATCCTGAAGTCAAAAAGATAATATTAGATGTTTTTTTCTAGCAAAAACTTTTATCGCTGTGCCTTTCATATATAAATTTAGTAATTGAGTTTTGAACATGGTGAGAGTTAGGATTAAGCTTCATTTTTTTCTGTATAAAAAACCAATTGTTCCATACTCATTTATTGAATTCTCTATCCTTTCCCGCAGTAATCTAAAACACTCCTCTGTTACATATAAAAATTCCATGTATATGTCTGTAGGTCTATTTTGGGTCTCCCTCTTCTGTTCCATTAATCAGTTTCTCTATTCTGAAATCAATATTATACTGTCTTAATTACTTTTATAATAAGCTTTGATACCAAGTACAGCAAGTTCTTACTTCTATATCTTATTCTGTAATATTTAGGGTTTTTTTGACTATATGATCTTACATGTAAATTTTAGAATCTATTTCTCAGGTTCCATGAAATATACTTTTAAGGATTTGATTGGAAATTCATTGAATTTATCTGGAATAAATTAAGATCTTTACAATACTGAGTTAATTCTATCTCTGAACATAAAGTACCTTAACATTATTAACTTTCTTTAGTGCTTTTAAAATGTTTTATAATTTTCTCTATACATGTCTATATACATTTTGTTAGATTTATTCTTATGTTCTTTACATTTGTTGTTCTTAGTGTAAAGAAAAGATTGTTTCTTTATGTGCATTTTCTAATTATGGTTAGCATTTATTATTTTTGTATATTGATCTTAAATACCACCACTTTGATAAATTTCTTATTTCTAATAAATTGTAGATTACTTGAGGTTTTCTTAAGGAAATGGCTCTATTGTCTATAAATGGTGATGGTTTTGTTTTTTCTTTTCTAATTTTTAAGAGTTTAATTTTTTTTTCCCTTACTCCACCAAGTAGGACTTCCAAAACAAGATAAAATATAAATCACAAGAATGGACATTATTATCTCTTCCTGACATAAAGAGACCTCCTTTAAAGTTTTTCTTTAAAAAACTAATGTGGTCTGAGGTTTGGAGTAAATCTTCTCTATAGGTTTATGAAGGTTTTCTGGGTTTGCTATGGTTTTGAATTATAAAAAGGTATTGAATTTTATCAATGCCATTGCTTTTTCTCCATATATTGAGATGACTATATATTTTCTACTTTAATAGAGTAATATGATTTCTGATAATAATTTAGGATGTCTACTATTTTAAAAATTAAAATAATAACTAGAATAATAATTATAATTCATGTGACTAAAATATAAAAAGAACTAAAACAACAGCATGCAATTTGGGGAATAAAAAAGCTGTCCCATTACTCTGAAAGTGTTTGGGGTCAAAAATATTTAAACCTCTTAATATGTACAAGTTAGAAAAGTTTTGTAAAATTTTAGAACTTAAATGACAAACTTAAGAATTATTGAATTATTTTCTTTATGAAATCTTTCAAACTGCATTTCTTATTGAGGCATAGAGACATAATAATTTTGCATAGAAAAACAAGTTAATACAGAGCTACAGGCCAAGGATCTTCTCTGTTAAAAAAGACTTGAGTCCCAAAAACCTGGCTTGGACAAATCAGCTGTAAAAAGACATTTTGGGGACAACTTGGAAATTTTGAAAATGGACTGAGTATTACATAATATTAGGAAATTTTTGTTAATTTTGTCAGATGTGATAATGATTTTGTGATTATATAGAAACATGAACTCCTTTTTTATAGTGTCTATCGAAGATTTTCTAGGTGAAATGTCATGTCCATCACTAACATAAAAATACTTGAACAGAAATAAGAAATTAATGAAGCAAATATGGCAAAATGCTAACAATTATTACAGTTAGGTGCTGGATATATAATTATTGATCACACTTTCCTATATGCTTGCAGTTCTCCATGAGAAAATAAAATGACATCTTAGGTATTAAGTAATAAGAGAAAATATTGTTCCAGGCAACCCCTGAGACAGCCCGAAGATCCCGCCTCCTGGTATTCACATCCTTTATGAATGATCCTCATACCTTGAGTGCTGGCTGGACCTAGTGACTCACTTCCAATGAACAGAGTGGGGCGTAAATGGTGGCATACCACTTCGGACATGAGATCCCGTAAAGACTCTGGCTTTTGATTAGCCACTTCCTTTTTATTCTCTCTTGTTCTCGCTCAGTCTCTTTCTTCTCTCTCTGCCCTCCCTCTGGAGAAAGGCCACTGCCATGTTGTAAGCCACCCAAGGGAGAGCCCCAAAGGCAAGGAACTGATGCCTGGAGCCTACAGCCAAGGGGAAACTGAGGCCTGATGCTAGCCAGTGAGTGAACTTGGAAGAGGATCTTCCCAGAGTCGAGTGTCGAGATGACCACAGCCCTGCGACAGATTCTGAGCCCGAGGATGAGCTGAGCCATTCTGGATTACTGACTCACAGAAACGATGATGTAGTAAACTGTCGTTTCAAGCTGCTAAGTTTGGGGGTGATTTGGCATGCAGCACCAGAGAACGAACACAAATGTTATGAGAAGGAAGGACGATAAACACATAACATTGCTAGAGACATTTTGAAACATCATAATTTTAATGATTATTCTTAATAAGGAGTTAGTTCCTCCTGTTTCAGGAGCTAATCAGTATGGTAGGAAAGGGAAGTCGGGCAATAGGAAACGATCACTAAAAATTAAGAAACACTAAGCTACCATTTTGCAAAGAAACACATCTATTAATCTATAATTAAATCAACAAGCATTTATAAGACACCTACACTTTGTGCAGCAATGTTTTAGTTGATGGAATGAAAGCAACATAATTAAAAGATAGCCCTTGCCATTTATTGAACTAGAGTCTATCGATGCATAAACTACTCACTGAGATTATGCAAGGCAGGTTTTGAAGCCATTTTCATTCTTCCAGGCCATCTGGATACCTCGCATGGAAACTCCAAATGGACAACACAGCTTCTAAGATTTGGTTAGCTTACTTCCAGAAATTAGTTTATATAATAGGAGGCGATGCAATTAAACACCCACATCTGGCAATGTCTGTGTAAGACGGTGGCATAAGCATGGAGGAGGGAGAATTCATTTCCAAACTTCTCTTTAAAATGACCAGGAAAACACACCAGTAGGAGCACATATGCAACAATTATTAATTACCAAATATTTATAGAGCACCTACTGTGTGCTAGGGACTGCACTGTGTGCAGCATAACAGAGGCGAATAAACTAAACGTGGACCCTGCCCTCACTAACTTTATCCAGTAGTGGAAGAGGCACGAATGAATTCTAACTATAGGTTACGATGCATACTATGAGGGCAAAATAGAGCATGGAGGACCGCTTCGCTGAGGAAGTTTAATTTAAGCTGTGACCTGAAGGACGAAGAGAAGTGAGAGTATTTTTTGTGACAGCAGCAGCATTCCCCAAGGCCTTGAGATGAGAAAGAACTTGGTCCTAAAGGAAGAGACAGATCAGTGAAGCTGGAGTATTGGGGAACGAAGATAAAGGTGGCTGGAGGGGGCGGTGAACAGAGAGCCACAGCCAGCTGAGAATTTTGTATTTCATCTGAAATGCAGTAGAAAGCCTCTGAAGGGACGTCAGATCGGACACGGGGGGAGAGGTCATGATCTGGTCTGATTTATACTGTCAAGAAGTCACTAGCTCCTGCATGGGAAAAAGTGGGGAGAATGGCAGGGCAAAGGGGGCTGACCTCTGAATCACACACGACTGTCTCTTGGATCTGCACTTTACAGACCTTATTTTTACGCCCATTATGTTCTGCTCTTTGCTCTCGTCTTCCACGTTCTGAAAGAGTTTACTGAACCCATCTTCCAATGTGCTAATTCAATTTTCTGAAGCACCCGATTTTCTGTATTACAGTTTAAAATTTTGCAATTAGGCTTTTCATCTTAACACAGACTTTTCATATCTCCACACTGCATTTTCTTCATGTCTGTTTTATCTAGTTCCCTGTGTACAAGGTATCTTTTATCTTTTTAAAACAATTTTATTTTTTTTTCCTTATTTACAAAATGCAAGACAACTTCACTGTAGGAAAAACTAGAAAGGATGGATAAGCACAATGAAGAAAATAAAAATATAGTTTTAATTGCACATGTCAAAGATAATGAATGCATGCCTATGGGTTGATAAGCTTTGTGGCCTTTTATTGCCTTCTTTCACTAAAAATGCGTCACAAAAATCTTTCCATGTGAATATTCATCTCTGACGTATGTGTGTTTATGCCATTTCAAACAGCGTGTTCCTTTCATAACTACCCCCAAAATGTTACAGTTTCCATGGGTCTTTTTCAGCACTTTTTTCCTTTGATTGTATGCAAGGCCCTTGAGGGAGTGCATCCATTCTCGTGACTTTAAGGTTCACTTAAAATAAATGACGCGAGCACCAAACTATACCCTTAGCCCAAACCATTTGCTACTTAACTTCAGACTCATACTTAGCTCTACGCCTGTTAGATCCACCAGCTATCCCAAAGCACTCCTGTTCAAATGTTAGCATATATTGGCATCACCCAGAAGATTGTTCCAACACAGATTGCTGGGCTCTGACCCCAAGACCTTTGATCAGTACATCTGAGATGGAGCCCAAAGATTGGCCTTTCTAGCAAGTTCCTCGATGATGCCGCTATTGCTCTGGGGGCCATACTCTGAGAACCACTGCCCTACAGATACCTCAAATTCAGAATATTCCAAATAATCATCACCCTCTTTACCCCCAGTGCCTCTCACCCTTGCTTTTGACATTTTTTGTTGTACAGTTGACCCTTGAGCAATGTGGAGGGTAGGGGTGCCAACTCTCTGTTCAGATGAAAATTCATATTTAACTTTTGACTCCCCAAAATCTTAACTGCTAATAGCCTACTATTCACTGGAAGCTGTTCTGATAAAATAAACAGTCTGTTAACACATTTTTTTTGTGTGTTATATGTATTACATACTATATTGTTACAATGAAGTAAGCTAGAGAAAAATTGTAAGAAAAGCATAAGGAAGAGAAAGTACATTTACAGCATTTATTGAAAAAAAAAAGCTGCATATAAGTGGACCCACACAATTCGAACACATGTTGTTCAAGGGTCAATTGTAGTGTGTAATTCACAGAGTGACATGCCGTATCATGCATGTACTTCTCAATGTATTTTCCATAATGTGAACACTTTATGTGTAACCTGCACCTAGATCAAGAAACAACATTGCTGGCACCTCCAGAAGCCACTTCATGGCCTATTCTGGTTGCTAGCCCCCACCTATCAAACTGACCTCAGACACAAAAGATTGGTTTTGCCTAGCACTGTGCCCAGATGAAATGAATCACATAGTATGGGTCTTTGTATCTGTCTTCCTTCTATCATCCTCATTATTACGTGTGGCGTCGATTTCATCCTTGCTGTATCTGTCAGGCACATAACAAGAAAGGTTAGGCACATTCTAGTCTCTTTCTCTTCCCCTTGCATGTTCAATCTATGACTAGGTCTATCAATTCTGACTCATAGTTATGTTTTCAACTCATCTTTATAATTAAACCCTCAGAAAGGGCTCTAATCACCTCTAAAGGGAACTAGTAAGAGATTCTCTCAACTGGCTTCCCCGCCTCCTTTCTCTTGGTGCCTCCAGTCTGGTACCAATTTGATCATTTAAGATGAATCACCCTCTCCTTCTCACTCTCCTTAACTTAAAGGTGAAACATCAGGAACCAGGTTCTCAGATGTCACCATCTCTTTTCCTTTCTTCCCGCGATATCATTCTTTCTCACTTCAAATGAGGATGATGCTTCACATGGTAGAAAGCAGTGTCAGTCACAAGCCAAAAACTTGACGGTTCTCTTCTTCCATTCAGGGGAACTAACTTGTTTCCCTTAGTCCCAATTTTAAAAAAAATCCTGGGTTAGGATGTTGATTGACATAGCTTAGGTCAGGTGACCAACCCTGGCTACCCAGAAAGCACAGACATGGCCATGGGAGACCCACTTTAGAGGTGGCATCTCCAAGGCCTTCGACCACACGCTGGGGCCTGTGCAATCAAATCTAAAAAGTTCTGGGCAGGAATATTGAAACCACATATTAGTCATATCATAATGACATTTCCAAATGCCAAGGATAAAGGACAACTGCTCTAGAAGAACATTGAACTAATTGCTAGAAGATGGAGGAATGTTCACAGAGTTATAAGGAAATAGAAATTTTCTCTTAGAAGTCTGTACTCAGACTATTATTCAAACAAGAGGAGTAATATGACATTAGCAGATGTTCAAAGACTCTGAAAATGTTAACATCTACGTCCGTTTTCTGGAAAGAAACTTTTAAGTCCTAGAGAAAATCATGTAGTCAATCACTCCGACAACAAAAACAAAAACAAAAAAGAATGACGGCAGAGTACAAGAGAGGGAAAGTAAAGCTACAATGATGAAAGATACAGCCACAAAAACACACAACTAGGTCTGAACAACTGTGGATGATGAAGTTGTGAAGTTTAAAGCTGTTATTAAGAGAAGAACTTTAAAATACAAGCTACTAAGTCAAAGTATACTGAAATTAAAATTCTAGGATATTAAAATAGTTGAGAGGAGGTAGAAGGTAAATAAAAGGGTATTAATGTTCTTTTATTTTCGAAGGATGGAGAGTTGTTTTTGGCTATTCAAAGACAAAGTTAAATTGGAATACACTTGGTCTAAAACTAAAATCAAATTAGCAAACCATAGCCCAAGGGCTTGCTGGCTGTTTCTGTAAATAAAGTTTTATTGGAACCAGGGCTGGGTTTAGCCTGAGGCAGGTGAGAGGCAAGGTGTGAAGTATAAGATTGGGTTCTTATGTTCAATTAAAATTTTCATATGTTGTTCATCACGGGGTTTTTTTGGCATTAATTTTGATTTTTTAATATATTACATGAACATAGTCTTTATTACGATTACCGAGTTTTTGGTGCCATCTTAAATTTTGCATTTAAGGCCCCTCACTCACCTCACTCTAGTTCTAGTGCTGCATTGAAACTATTTAAGGAAATAAATAAAACAGAAATTTGGTGAATCCTTTAAAAAATTGCTAAAGAGAAAAAAAAATAACAACAGCAACATACACACATACACAATATATATCTTTATATATCAGGGGAGAATCGATAATCAAAATATAACATGTAGAAGCTGATGACGAGAAAGCAGAGGAAAAAATATTAAGCTCAGAAAAAGAAAACTATTAAATGAAATGACTATTTTTCATTTCTATTATAGGTATTAGTATTTTCTACTTGAGCAATATTTATTATTTCCATTAAAACATTATTCTGTATCAAAGAGATATAGAGATATCATTTACCAATCATTATTGCATTGAAATTTATATACCAGCATCAGCTGAAACACAAAGAAATTTATATCAAACTTTCAAGGATTTTCAATTGTTCTTAAGGTAAAATTAGAAGCTCGCTCAGCCTTTCCTAGGCTCTGCATGATCTGCTCCTGAAAACTTATATTTTGAGACACTCTATGCCAATCACCAGCTTCCCTACATTCAGATGTGCCCGACTGCTCCCACGTTGGGGTTTTCTGCTAAGCCACGCCCTCTCCCCTCCTTGACCTGACTAACTTTAGTGATTTTCAAAGACTCAGCCAAAATATCAGCATCTCAGGGAGGCTCCTCTCAGTCCCCACAATAGGATCTGTCACTCTGTCCTCCATCTCATGGCACCTTTTATTCTTTGCCTATGACATTTCTCTTACTTTGTAAATATTCAGTCTATAATGAAGGCAGTGGCTGTATATTGTTCACAGCTTTTGAATCAGTGACTAGCATAGCATCTGGCATAGAATATGGGTCCAACAAATTATTTGCTGTTGAATGATTGCAATTAGGTGTTTACTATTATGTTTTTCACAATTTAATGACGATTCCTATTCCAGTACCACAGAATTTTTATTGCAGTATTTTTGTATCTATTTATAGCTGATAGAGTAAATACTTCCCACTAGTTTTTAAAAAATTCTCTTGACAACTGCCATATATTTAGAATGAGCTTGTCCAGGTCCAGAGACAAGCAAACAGAAAAGACAGGTGGGATTCTGATTGTACTCGTATTATATGCCTATATACATCTGGGAAGGATCAACATTTGCATTATATTGCTTCCTGTCATAGCAAAACAGGATGCATTTTTCCCCTGCTATGGCATCCCCCAGGGCATGTAACATTCAGTTGGTTGACAAATTTTAGGGGCTTTGGCTGTCCTCATAGGGAAGGATTGACAGAGGGAGTCAGGTAACAGCCCTCTACAAATACAATACTCAAACATCCCACAAAAGGAGGTAGAGTGGTGAATCATTGTCTCAGAGATCTTTAACTTTCTTCACACTTTCCTAGGAGTTCTCTTGTGAGCTCTTACACCCTCATGTTCCTCTGCATCACTCATACCCTTAAGCGTGCAAACATTAGCGGCATCTTGGGACCCAGACACAGCCTCTAATATTCTAAATGTACACACTAGTGGCAGGAAATCAAGCACGCTTCACCTTTACCACCTAAAGTCTTATCTACAGAGGAAGGTGATGGTTCGAGAGTCTGGAGGCAGCCATGCTTTTTTAATAATGAAGATTCTCTAACTCAAATAGCCAAGAAGAAAAGCAATAAAGGCAAGGCAGATGTCTGGCAGTTCTAAGCATTCTGTCTTAGGACACCTCCAGGAATGAGTTGGGGGAGGGACCAGAGTTTGATAGTTTTCTGGTTTTTTTTTTTTTTTGACTCTTCTGTGCATTTTATTTTGCTATTAGACGACCAATTGTTTAATAATACTATAACCCCAAACTCTCTGTCTCCTGGTCTTACTTCATCCTTCAGAAAAGTTACATACCACAGTGGAGATTCATGTCACATAAGGCTTGGTTTCCAAAACCAGCATTCAAGATTACAATTGCTTATAGTTAAAACTATATAAGAGTTGACTAACCTCTTTTATCTGAAGTTATATGAAAAGTTTTCTTGTGGGTAATATTTAAATCGCCAATCCAATCAATTGTGAGTATATCCTAGCTATGTTCTATTAGATACAATGATGAATAAAAAGTAACCAGTTTGGCTTATTTCACTTAGCATAATACCCGCTAGGAGGCGAATATCATACAATTTCACTTGTTTGTGGAATCTAAAAACTATATAAATAAATAAACAAACAAAATGGAAACAGACTCATAGATACGGAGAGCAAACTGGTGGTTGCCAGATGGGAGGAGGGTTGGGGGGCTGAGTGAAAAAGATGAAGAAATTAAGAAGTACAAATTGATAGTTACAAAATAGTCACAGAAATGTAAAGTATGGCATGGGGAATACAGGCAATAATATTGTAATAACTATATGTAGTGCCAAGTGGATACTAGACTTATAAATGTTGTACATCTGAAGTTAATATAATATTGATTGTCAGCTCTAATGGAAAAAAAAGTTTTTTAAAAATAACCAGTTTGGGCCATTTTTTTTAAAAGGTAGATTTGCATGGCAGATTTGAGACTTCATGAATATGGTAAGCATTCTGCCCACTGTGTTAAGTTGAATCCCAAATGCTGTGTAGATGAATAAAATGGAAATTAAGGAACTGGATTTTTTAAAGAAAATGATTATTGTTTCATTTTAGCATTTTATTGAGAACATGTATCAAGTAATAGTTCACATAATGACTTAACCATATCATGGCAAGTATTTTATTTTATCAAATCTTAATGTATTATAATATGGGCAATAAAAATTGAGTAGGCATGCAAAGAAACAGAACAATATGGTCCAAAATGACAAGAAAATTAATCAACAGAACCAGATTCTAAAGTGACTCAGATGATAGAATCAGAAAATAACATTAAAATATTTTAACTATAGTAATATATGTAGAGGAAAGATTGTACATGTCAAGTAGAAACATGCAAGATATAAAAACACAAATAGAACTTCTAGAGACAAAAAAATTACAACATGTAAGATGAAAAATACATTGGATAGAATTGATAGCAGTTCAGATAACATAGGAGAAAAAAGATTGGTGAACATGAAGACACGGTAATAGAAATTATCCCAAATAAAACACAAAGAGAAAAAGCCTAAAAGAAATAAATAGAAAATCCGTGAATGTGGGACAACTTCAAACCTCCTAACGTTTACGTAATTGGTGTCTCAGAAGAATAGGATGAGGGGTCAGAGAAAATGTCTAAAGAAACAGGGCTGACATGTTTGTAAATTTGATGAAAACTCTAAACCTGAGGACCCGGGCTCAACAAACCCCAGCCACAAGAAACCTAAGAAAACTACAAATAACATCAGATTCAATTTTTTTAAACCAATGAAAAAGAGAACTCTAAAGAGCAGCTAGAGAAAAACTCAGAGAATAGAGAGTGAAAAAAGATGTGACATCAGTAGAATAACATTTTTAATGTCCTGTAAGAAAAACTATCAACCTGGAATTCGATGCCAAGTCAAAAAAAAAAAAAATTCTTCAATAATGAAGGAATAACAGACTTTTGCAAACACACAAAAGCTGAAAGAAATCACCACCAGAAGACTGCACTATAAGAAATGTGAAAGGCAGTCCTTCGGGCAGAAGGACAATGATCGACGATAACGGATAGAAATCTGAAGACGCCACACAAAAGAAAGAAGAACATCAGAAACGGTAAATATGTGACTACATCTAAAAAAAAAATTGTTACTTATAAAACATCTTTAGAGAGACACTTCTGTTTAAAACAAAAGTAAAAACAATGTATTGTGGTATTTGTAACATAAATACAAGTAGATGACAAAAAGCAGCACACAGGTCAGGAGGGAGGGAGGAATGTATACAGTTGTAAAGTTATTATTCTATACGTAAAATTGTATTATATTACTTGAAGGTAGATAGTGATCAGTTAAACATGTGTACTCTAAATACTAAAGCAACCACTAAAACAAACAAACAAGAGTTATAGTAAATGAGCCAATAAAGGAAATAAAATGGAATCATAAAAAATCATTAATCAAAAGAAGGTAGAAAAGGTAGAAATGGAACCAAGAACAGATGGGAGAAATAAATTCTATTCTAAGGGAATAATCTGAAATACAAAAGTTAGAAACAAAAGTGTTTATCGTGATGCTATCTACCTACAACACAAAACGCTGAAAACAACCCATTCAGTAATAGTAAATGACATAATGGAATACTATGCAGACATTAAAACTGATGTTTATAAAGAACTTGTAATAACATGAGAACATGCTGATGTTATAAAGTAAATTGAATTAAGGCAGAATATAACTTTTATAGTGAGCATTACCTCAACTACAAAAACTATGATAGGAAAAAAAGGCCAGAAAAAACTAGGTGGTGCGAAATGGTGATTGTTTTTTCTACTTTTATTTTTATTTTTTTAATTTTCTATAACAAGTTTATCATCCTTTTTATATCTGGAAAAAAATAGCGATTAAACTCTTAAATTTCTTCAGGTCCTGTGCTAGATCTATTCACGTATTATCTCATGAATTCCTACGACAACCTTGCAAAAAATAAATATTTTTTTTATGTGTATAGATAAGGATATTGAGGCTCAGACAGTATATGCCTTGGTTCATATATCCAATAAGTGTCAGATTATTGGCAGTTACTGGTGTTGTCTGCATAGGTTTGATTATTTTACTTGCATTTAGAAGCCAGGTTTGTCTGATTCCAAAACCTTGGTATGTATTTGTTACATAACTAATAAGAGATGGCATGTAATTCTCTTTATGTGTATACATTTGCTTTTTCAATTTAGGAGATAAAAGACATATAAGATTAGCCGATATAATTCAATCAAATTTTTTTAATAATCTGATTGCCAGATGTAAGCTGAACTTGTTGAAATACAAAATAAAAATCTTACTTCTAATAAGTACTTATTTCTAATAAGTAATAAATAAAAAGTAAAATGGCAACTATAAAATTCTTTAAGTTCTCATGGGCATGACCTTCTCAGAGAAGGGCACATTTTTGTTGATTAGGACCACAAATCCTTTGCCTGATGGACTTTAAGACATTTAAGACTTTATTCATAGAGCAATAAAAATAAATGTCAACTTGCTGTTCGAACAGCCCCAGTGCTTAGTAGTTTTATGAAATACAGAGCATTAGCATACTGCGGATGTTGTGTGCATACTGACACTCGTGTTTACTAAATACATGCATCGTCGATTATTATCCTTAATCACAGAATAATTTGATATTTACACCAACATAATTGAAACTGATACTAAGTAACTTTACTATTTATAAAGGTAGAGAAATCTAGTTTTAAGATATCTCAAGTATCAGACTTGAAAGAATATTTTAAGATCAAATAATCCAAAGAAATCGGCACAGTTTTTCTGATGGCCTGCAAGCACAAGGTATTTCTACCATTTCCACTTGAATTTTCTTAATCTGTTGAGTCCTCTAGCTAAAGCAGTCTGACCTGCTATAAAGAAAAAGCAAAATATTGTTACGGGGAGCGGGGAGTTGTTTGTTTTGAATGCTGGTTGCAGGGAGAGCAAACACAATGCTTCTTCTACTACACTAAAAAAAATCTGAAGCTACAAAGATGATTTTCAAAATTAAGGGCAACTCACAGCTGAAAATTATACCTTTGGGCAAAGGGCCAATTCGGGATGCATTTCACTCTGATTTGGAGCTGTGCCAAAGTCCCTCGGTCCCATTTGTTCAGCTTTATAGCTAACAAAAAGAAAATACTGAGCGTATAGCTGAAACGGGGCTGCTTGGAAGTCAATATTTAAGGTCTCGCTAAGATGCGTGTTAACATGGAGAGCTGCATGGCAAGAACAAGAGTCACTGGGCGTTTTCAAACGACCAGGCCGGACTGCCTGTGGAAGCATTGTTGCTCATGTTGCTCATTAGTGGAGCGTTCCAGCACCCCTTCGCGTACCCACAAGTAGGCCTTGCAGGGGAGGGGCTCAGAAACCCATGGACAGCAAGACCACGTTCTGACGTTAGCACAAAAACCAGGATTTGTTAAACGAGCCTCAGAAGCTGACAAAACCCATTTTCAAAATAAATGTATGGTATAGTTTCATCTGGTTACCATACTAAAATCATTGTTTGTTTTCACCTTACAAATAATGGCTGAAGATCAAGTTAATTGAACTTGACAGAATTCCCCCAAAATCACTTTATTAATACTCCTACTATTTTGCAGGCTGTGGATAAAAAATGCTGACTTAATTTTTCATTATGACCCTAAATTGGGGAACAAATGTAGCTTCTTGTATTTTTCAGCTTAAATAGAGCTGGGGTTTTGTGGGAGTGTTACAACTCAAAAAAAAAAACAAACCTGACTGTAGAAAATACAGACAAACAAAAAAGAATAAAAGTTATTCTGAGTGAGCCACTGTTAATATTTTAGGGTGTTAATATCCTGCCATATAGATAAAAAGATATTTTACATATATAAGTATCCTGCCACATATATTTATGGGTATCAATATTCTGCCATATATACAAAAGAACATAAAAGGATATTTTTGTACAAAAGAGGATTGCTCTGCTTTGCCACATTTTTGTGTGGTTTTTTTTCACTTAACTATATATCATAAACAGCTTTCCAAAGACTACTAATTTTAAGCGTAGGTAAAGAAAGGTTTCAAGTACCCCTTTTTGAATAGACTTTAAATGAAATATGAGTAACGACATTAAGCGGAAGCTGCTTCTTCCTCGAATAGGCTCTAGACATGATTTGTAATACAAGAAATTTAAATGGCTATTGCTCTTGAAATATATAACATGGTCGTTGAAAGTCTCCGTTTATGGAATGAGACCTTCAGACCTGTGCTGCATGAAGGGAGTGGAGCGTGCCGTTTGTCCCCAGCATCCTGAATAGTTCCTGAAACACAGAAGGGCTCAACGTGTGTTTGAAAGACAGTGGTTGAGAGTCACAAGCATGAGTCTAGCATTTGAAACTTTAGAGGCTTCCTACTTCCTGATTGTTTGGGTCGGCACCTTGGGGCTGCTAACAAAGCATAAGGAAGGCAAGAATCCTAACCTGTAATAAAGTTTGTGATATGTTTGTATCAGTTCCCTGGAAGAGAGAACTTGGAGAAGTTAAGAAGTGATTGAGTAGCAAAGAATTCAGTTTGGTTTGATTGTTTTTCTTTTTTCAATCAGTGGGAACACAGTGGACTCGGTCGTTTTTGCCTCCCTGGGATCATTTTACCCATTTTCTAGTATCGACACCTTGATTTTTCTTTGAAGAACTACCATTCCCTATTTTTGGTCCATATAGCTTGAGTGGACACATCCCACTTCAAACTCCAGAAGGAGACAAGTGACCACAACCTGGCCAATGACCGTATTTCAGCTCCTTGGCCAGAGTATTTTGCTCAGGGATATTGCTCAATAGAACCCAGGAGAGACCTGAAATCCTGCCTGTGCTATTGGGGAAAAGGCATGTCCTCGTCTCTGGATTTTTAAACCCAGTGAGACGTTAGCCTTGGGTTGCCGGGGCCTTGATGAGGGAATACTCAGCCAGAGAAGGAAGCCAGCAGGAGGAAAGCAGAGCTGAGGAACAGAGAGAGTCCCAATGACACCTTATGAGTGTGCAATCTGCCTGTATGTCATGAGATGTCTTTTATTTCAGGGAGCCAATAAATTCACTTTATTTCTTCAATTACTTTCCCATTCGTTTATTTATTAGTTCATTTATTTGGAAAATATTTTCTAAGTACGTAACCAAGACAGTGTTTTAAGTGTTGGCCATATAGCGGTGAATAAGACAAAATTTTGCCCTCATAAAAGTGATATTGGAGAACAGATAACCAACAAATATATCAACAAACATTTAACAGTGCCAAGAATCAAGATCTGTAAAGAAAAATAAGCCAGGGTGATGGGATAGTAAATGTCAGGAGATAGTTTAGAAAGGGGCAGAAAGGAAGACCTCTCTGAGCAGAGACCTAAATAAATGAGGAGTTAAAACCCCTCCAAGTATTTGAGGAAGATTATTTTAGGAAGAGAGACAAAAAGTTCAAACTAAGAAGAGAACTTGCTTCGTACCTCTGAGGAAGAAGGAGGAGATGTGGAGTGGCTGACGAAGGAATGAGAATATTTCTTTCAGTGACTCTCTGGCCCCTTATTTATTCAGCTTTCACCATATCCAAATCCAGTTCGTGCTATTAAAAGTATAGGTAGAAGCTGTGCAAAGATATGGCCAAACCGAGCCATCCATTGAACACATAAAACTTTCTTCGACTTTAGTTTTACGACTAAATCCTGAAAGAAGTGCCCATCACCGAGTTTTTCACACGGACCAGAAAGTTCTGAAGAGACTAGTTTGAGCCCAGCCATTTTGACACTACTGTTTGATTATTTAACCACTGCCAGATTTTGCTTATCTTACAGCTGCCAATTTTACAACAACTCTGATTTTTCAGCCAATTTGTTTATTTGTCATTTTGTTTCCTGGCTTTTGTCAGAGTTACCTATAAAGTGTAAGAGTGGGAAATGTGTTCAGATGAGGGAAGTTTGGCAGAGTCTTGCTTGGAATTTTTTTTAAGAGAAAGCATGCCTGTGGAGATGGGGTGCTTGGTAAAAATTAATGAATAGTGATTGGAGTGAAGAAGACACAATGAAGAATTTTTTTGGCAAGAGGAAAAAGTACCCGATGTTTTCATTTCAACCTCACACCTTTCTCCCTAAAAGCCAAATTATGAAACTTTCAGCTGTTAACTGTTCCTGCTGAGTTTCTACAACTGCCAGCAATACAACACCACAGAGCACCGAGCCATGTGTGTGGCAGTCCTCTCTCTATTAACAGTGCCACTTACAACTCACTCTTTGCATTTTAATTAGTAGCCACATCCTACTTAGTTGCTTGAGAAAAGTATATGTTTTGTTTGTTTTGTTTTGTTTTGTGAATTGAGCTGGAGTATGCAGAGGAATTGATTAAGCAGGTAAAATGGCTTCCTCAAAATGGTGGAATCAAAGTGTTGGAATCAAAAATTGAAATCTAATGCCACGTGTTTCTCTGAGCACCAGAATTTTTATTCTAATTGTCAGATATTGTAGACTCATTTCAGGTCTTTATCTATCAGCTAAAGTATGGCCCAATCTGAATAGCTTGTTTGACGGTGAAATAAGTTTGGAAGACTTTGAGTTAAAGCAAAGTTGAATGGGCCACACTCAGTGGTGAAAGAATGAAAGCCGTTACCTTGATTTGAAATAAGATGAGAATGCCTGCTTTTACTACTGTCATTAAACATTGTACTGGAAGTTTTCACCAAAGCTATTAGAAAAACAAGAGATACAAAAGCATCCGAATTGAGAATAAAGAGGTAATACTATCACTGTTTATGGGTGACATGATCCTATATGTAGAAAATCCCAAAGAATCCACATAAACAAGGAAACTGGCTACGACAGCTAATCAACAAATTCAGCAAAGTTTCAGGGTACGATATCAACACACAAAAATCAGTTGTGTTTCTATACACAAGCAATGAACAATTCAAAAAAAAAAAACTTAGGAAAGCAATTTCATTTATAATAGCAATTAAAATAATTAAATACTTAGAAACAAATCTAACCAAGAATTTGAAAGACGTGTATACTGAAAATTATAAATCATTGCTGAAAGAAATTAAAGACCCAAGCAAATGGAAAAAAACATACCATGTTCATGGACGGGATAGCTTAACATTATTAAGAGTTCAATAATGCCCAAAGTGATTCTATGCAATGATGAAATATTAAAAGCTTTCCTCTGGAGATCACAAACAAGAGAATATTCCTGCTATTACCACTTATTTCTATTCAACATTGTACGTATGAGATGTCCTAGTCAGTACAATGAGACAAGAAAAAAGATGACTGGAACAAAAGGATTGGGAAAGAAAAAAAATAAAAATGACATTATACACAGATAGAAATATTGTATGTATTTGGTAAATTTTGTAAACGTCAAAAAATTCAAAAGAATATAGAGACAAGTACTAGAATTAGTAAGTGAACTCGGTCACTGATTATAAGATCAACATCAAAATCAATCATCCGTATATATAAATTTAATGAATAAATGTAATGAAAATTATGTCAATTTCTGAACCCATTTTTGAAACCTGAAAAAATGAAAGAATAGAAAATAATTATGAATTTAGATGCTAAATATTTTTAAAGGGTCAGTTCTTCCCAAATGATCAAAAGATAAAATGCAGTCCTGGCCAATACACAAACAGGGTTTTCATTTGTAAAATTCATATGGACATGCGATAACCAAGAATGGCAAAAAAAATTTAAATACGAAGAACAAAACTGGAAGACTTAAACTCCTAGATATCTTGACTTATAATAAAGCCACAGTAATTGAGGTAGTATGGTATTTGGTGCAAAGATTAACAGAGAGATAAATGGAACTGAAGAGAGAACCCAGAAACATATGAAACCTTATATTAACACTCAATTTATGACAAAGGTGAATCTGAAGTATAATAAAAGAATGGTCTTTTCAATAAACGATGCTGAGTGAATTGAATATTCACACACTAAAAGAAAATTTTTATTCCTACCTCATCCCATATTTTCTTAAAAAGCAGCTGAAGGATTGTTGATCTAAATGTGAAAGGTAGAACAATAAAACTTCTAGAAAATAAAATAAAAATACTTTCATGACTTTAGGGTAGACAAAAATTTCTTAAAGTGGACCCAAAAAGCAGTAACCATCATGGAGGAGACTGGTAAACTGGACTACTTAAAACACTACTTAAATAACAGCTAAAGACCAAGATAATCAGACTTCGTGGAGGGTAAAAAAGGAAGCCACAGTTTGGGAGAAGACATTTTCAATAGACGCAGCTGTCAAAGGATTCATTAAATAGTACCTATCAATAACTCATAAATAAATTGTTAAAAACATAGTTAACTAAATAGAAAAATAAATGGTAGTCTTGAAGAGGCTATCCAAATGGTCAATAAACATATGAAAAGAAGCTCTACGTTGTTATTCATCAGAGAAATGTAAACTAAACAATGAGCTGTAAGTACACATCTTTTAGGATGGCTCAAATTAAAAACCCTGATAAATAAGCTATAACCAAGTTCAGGCAAGAATGTGTAACAATTAGAATTCTCATAAACCTCTGGTAGGAGGTTGTAAATTGTTACAACCACATTGGAAACCTATTTGGCAGGTACATATTTGAATATATGCATACACTATGACTTTGACATTTCATTTCTAGATTTTATACCAAACAAATATGTGTATATGTGTTCACCTAAAGACATGGACAAAAATATTACATCAGTACTAGTCACAATAGCCAAAATAGGCAAATAAACCAAATATCCACCAATAATAGAATGGATCAACTATAGTACATTCTTTAAGAAATACTACAAAGCAATTAAAAAAAAAACTAATGCTATACACGATAATAGACACAATGTTAAATTAAAAAAAAAAATACCCAAAAGTAGCACATAATGTACAAGTTCCATTTATACAAAATTCAAAAACAGGCAAAATCAATTAACGATGATTGTAGCTGATTGTATAAATGACCACAATATTTTGAAGCCCTTTGCATTAGGAGGTAGTTTCACACCTTGAAACTAGGCTGGCCTTGAGATTTGCTTTGACAAATACAATATGACAAACTGATGTATCATATTCTGAGCCTACACCTTAGAAGTCTCGTTTGTGACTAAGATGCCTTCCGTTTCACTATTTTCCTTTTTCTTTTTAAACAGTCACTTCTGCGGCTAACCCAGCACTGGATCATAGCCCTTGTTGGTCTTGACTTCCTAGACACATGAACTGTTTCAAGGGTAGAGACCATTCTCACTGCAATCCTCAACTTTCCACTGCCTATTAGCTACCTTGACCTTGCTCTTACCAAGAACAAAGTATCAAGAACAAGAGCATTTCACACCTTCAGGTTCCCCTTACCCCTATTTCCTGAAAGCAGAGCACATCCTTTTTCCAGATAATTGGCACCAGAAATTCTTCAGGTGAGTCTCTGGCTCCAATTACATAGATTAGCCTGATACCCATCAGAGATAAGAGTAGCCTAATTCAATGCAAAAATCACAGAATTCACCTCATAAAAATTAAATATATATATGCTTATTTCTTGAAGAGCATTATGGCTTAATGTTTTAAGTTAATTATTGGAATAATTTTAAATGTCTAAAATGAAGTTTAGAGGGAGAAAATAGCAGCAATACTTAAAATTAAGCTGTTTAGGATTTCTAATAGAGGAATATTAGGCTATGTTGTGGCAATGAAACTCCCCAAATCTTGGCTTATTGCAATAAAAGGTTTATTTCTCATTCATGCATCATTAATGACTGATGGGGCAGCTGTCCTGCGTGTCTATCCTTCAAGCTATGGTTTAGGGACAGGCTCTTACCATGTCAAAACTACCTCACCAAGACTATGTGGTCTCTGAAGTCATCACTGGGGAACGGAGAAGGCACACTGGTCCATAACCACTGCTACTCATGGTGCTTGGCCAGAACTAGTGACACGGCCCCAATCCAATGGCAAGGGAAGCTGGGATATGTAGGGGTGCATGGATAGTTGGGGAACATTAACTCACTATTGCTGCCACTTGACTTTAGCCTGGTAGTTTGAGAAAGCAAGCGATGCAGGTATTGACTCATTTAACCATCACAGTCACCACTCAAGGCAAGAATCAATAATACTCCTATTTTGCTGATGTGGAAAGTGAGGAATATCAAGCTTGTAAGTTTCCCAAAGTGACGTGGCCATAAAGTGAAAGAGCTGGTATTCAGATAAGGCAGTGTGGCTTTGGAGCCTGTACATTTAATGCCCCTACTCCATTGCTTTCTACATTGAAAGCAGAGTGGGGATTGGGTGGTGGGGGCTGAGAAATTATCAACACTTTGGCCGAGACTTCCATTAAAGGAGTTAGATAAAGGTCTGGTGGATGTAGGATTCTTTCAATCACAGAAAAGTGTCAGTGTATATGTTTTGTTGGAAATATTTCACGAGACTTCCTCAACTGCCAGGAGAAAAAAAAAAAAAAGCCATATTATCTTTCCTTGAGCTAGATAATCTTGGACCTGAGGGTCCCTGAAGCATTTTGGAGCTGAAATCCACAGTGTATTTTCTCACCATCATTGTCTTTACATAGGTTGCTACTGCACACAACATTTGCAAAGTGCCGAATCCAGGAGGTAATTGCTCTGACTTAATGAAGAGTGAAAGAAATTTGCATTTTTAAAATTTCGAATTTTATTCATTTCTGTGCCCTCTAGGTGTCTGTGAAAAATCGATCATAATCACAATTAAAAACAACATTCGACAAATATTTAAAACCAAAGAGGTAATATCACTGAACAGCAAGTGCCCTCATAATCTCCTCAAGAGACTTACTTTAGGCAGATCCAGACCAGATAAAAAGATCCTATATTTTCTTTATTGGATATAAAATAGAGTTGACTAGTGCTCTCAGAGTTTAAAAAAAAAAAAAGTTTAATTTTTAGTTCTGTGCAAGATCCATGAGGCCAAATATAAACTTAATTTTTTTCTAAAATCGACTTCAATATTGGAAGAAAATGGTACTTCTACAATA
Organism: Pteropus medius; assembly: GCF_902729225.1. Lineage (NCBI taxonomy): Eukaryota > Metazoa > Chordata > Mammalia > Chiroptera > Pteropodidae > Pteropus > Pteropus medius. Next base: position 17,028,758 of record NW_024342467.1, on the reverse strand, counting down.
GTTTATGAGTCAGTGCTCACAGTGAGATATTTCTGGAACTACAAAAAAATTCATGGCTTTTTCAACCTAAACTAGTTTTTAAACTTCAGGGGAAAAAATCGAAGCTAGGATTATCACTTTTTTTTTTTTTTTAATGAAGAAGTTCATTTGGATGTACTCAGCTTAGTGAATCAACAACAAAAATATTGCCACGTCCAGAACAGGGGTTTCTATAATTGTGATACATTAGTTGGAATTTTTGCAATGCATACTGGTTCTCAAATTCACCGTGCTTTCTGAAACAAAAACTCTACCATGTCTGCCGGGATTGATGATCTGTAAGGATTCCTTGACTAAAGTTTCTCAAAGACCTATGAGATCTCAGAAGGCTGTGCTGAGAACCTGTGGTGGGAGCTCCACCCCAGCATGCTTATTCCCACTTTGCCTGCTGACCCAGAAATAAAGTCATTCTTTCTGTCAAGAACCCTCTCACAGCCCTGCCATTGTCTCTTGTCCAACTGTCCCTCAAGACTTAACTAAAATTTCTCCTCTGTAAAGATTTCCTCTATTCACCAAGAAATATTGTTTCTAACGCTGCCGTATGTACTACCATTTTAGCAACTTTCTTGATGGATTATAATGGGCTCCCTGGTGAACCGTAGATAAGTTCACGGAGGCAGGAACCAGGACGTTTTATCTTTTTTAAGCCCAGCGCTCTTTAAAGATTAGGTCCTGCCACATGATAGGTGCCTAGTAAATATTACATTGGGAAAACAGAATGAAATATCCAATCGTGCTTTCTTTCCTGCCTGAGGATGCAAACCGATTTAAAGTCTGTGGTAAAATAATTTCTGTTATATAAGCCACACGGTATTTGAATTCGATCTTCCAGTGACAGAGGAGAAAGAGTAACCATTTTTATGTAGTTTTCGTATGCGGTCTTAGAAGTTAGGATAAGTTTAAGCACAAGCAGAGAGCTAATAGGATCGCAGCTTGCTTAAAACAACAGCAACTACAACACAGCAAAATACTTGCCCAGTTAGACTCTGAAAAGGTAATCATCACCACCATCAGTTTGTAGAAAGGACGAAAAGCGTAGGAAAGGGATCAAAATCAAGGCTTACCTGCAGGAGAGTTCTGGTGGTCTGCCCCAAAAGAAAGACTGCTTCCCAGGCCTACTTCTCAATGGACTGGGACCAGATGGTACCCTGGGCTTGCCATAGTACCTACAGCCTCATACAGATCCCCAGCTGTGGCTCATTATTGGAAGCTGCAGAATGATCTCAGGAGGACGCCCAGGAGAAACCTAAGGCTTTCAGCAGCTGCAAGCACCTAGGTTGGCGGTGCTTTCCAGAGTCCCTCTGATCTTCTCTGTAGCCTCTTGACCTGCAGGAAAAGGAGTGCTTATAACAAAGTCACAATTAAATATCAGAATTTGGGGCAACCTAAACTTACCAACTACGCGAGCCTTGGAGCAGCATGAGCAACGCCCTAACTGAGGAGAAATAGATGACCCAGGATACTTCCCATGTGCTCTGACGTGGGACGCTGTCCGGGGCTGTTCGATGCTGCTCCTTCCCCATTTCCACTCTTAATTCTCCTCATTCTCTTGCCAACTGCTCTGGTATATTTATCATTTAGCCTTCGTATCTACATGCAATACATCTCTATAGATGCCCATGCAGCATAAAAAAATATAGAGTAGTAGTTGTCGTATGTGCGTGTGTGTGTTTAATTATATTCATGGTGTTATGCTTTCAATCATTTTCCATTTTTTATGTCACCTCATATTTTGAAATCTATTCATGTTGCTACACATAAGCTTAACCATGATTATTGATGATCTATGTCACATTTTATTTACACAGTCCCTTGTCGACCTCCAACTCCTTCAAACCACGCTGCTGTGAACATGACCTTCAGTAGCTCGGAGGAATTGGGTTGGCTTCCTAACCCTGAAGTCCTTCTTGGCACAGAGTCATGATAAACTAAAATAATTGAAAAGCTTTCAAAACACTTTATCTGCTCTTCCCTGTCTAAATCTCTTTTAAACTTTCACTCAAACCTGCCTTTAGAAAGTTTAGTCTTTTTCAATGCCTTCCTTCCCACTTCTGGGTGATACTTTTCTCCCTCTGTTAGTTCTCTTCCATTTTTAATTTAAGAAAAAAAAAAGTCCTTTAGTTTCAGCCTCTGTCGCTGTCCACTTTTACCCCTATTGACACCACCTTGGTCAGGAGCCCGGTCCACAGAGGAACAAAAGGGAAAACACTGTCATTAACATTTTTACAGGTTTTTTTTTTTTAGACTCTTTGTTAGATTTCTCTTTAATAAGTGACAGTTCTGACTGGGGAATTTTGCTGTTTACACTCCTGCACTCCTTTCTGGGCAATCCAAAAGACGTTAAAAGAATGACATATGACCATGGGTAATGTGCATTAATTTATTCCTGGTGATTTTAAACGAACTGGGCAGATGCCCACTAGGCATATCATCCAAGATATGGTCTTTCAAAAGACTATCTGCCACCCGTTTGCTCCTTGAGAGCAAGGATCTGTGTCTGCTGCGTTCTCTGTGTATCCTTAGCACTGAGAACAGTATGTACTAACATGCAGTACAATTCTTTGATAAGGAAGGATGGAAGGAAGGAAGGAAGGAAGGAAGGAAGGAAGGAAGGAAGGAAGGAAGGAAGGGAGGAAGAAGGATCGATCTCCATTGGTCCTCCCTGGCTTTTATATGGTTCTCCCTCGGGGATGTTTTCACAAATCCTGCAGAAATTTCTTCTCTGGGAAGCTCAGCCTCTACCTCCCTCAATTCTCCTCCAGGCAACACCTTCCGGAAGTCTCTGCCGTGCCTACGATCAGTGGGTCTCTTTCTGCCAAAGTCTCTTCATCTGAAAGGAAGCCCTCTGGTGTGGAGTTCATTTCCAAACAACCTGCAGGCATGGTCCCTGCCCATGTCCTGCCTTTGGCGAAGGCACAGCCTGTTTCAGCACCACCCCACCTCCCGACCCCTCAGCTCACTGGACCGGCAGATGCCCCCTCCAGTCTTTGAGTCTTTCAGGCCATATAACCATGTAATGCCACCACTATCTCCTCTGTGTTCAAGCTGCGAGTTCTTTGCGCCTTTCTCAGGAGGCCTTTGTAGAAGGAAGCACATCTTCCCCTCCCGGATGGGGTAGGGAAAAGTGGGAATGATGTCGAACTCTTACAAATGTCTCCAAAATTCTATCTCCTGGCCTCCTCAGCCTCTACTCTTTATATATATTCTAGGTGTCAGTAAAAATTTTCAGACACTACCTTTTTGCATGTCCTATACATTTGGGAGATACTCATACTAAAAAATTATTGATTGTTTATCCGAAATTCAAATTTAACTGGGAGCGTTCTATTTTGTCTGGTGAACTTACATGCAGCTGGTGTAGTCCTCATGTTGAAATAAGTGCTACTTTACACGCACACACACACGCACACAGAGAGAGAGAGAGAGAGAGAACATTGGTGGTTTTTGGCCTTTGGGTTTCAAACAAAGAGAGAGCAATAATACCAAATAAGTCCATCCATAGAACATCATGCTAAACCATATAGCACTCACCATGTATAATTTATCTCATTTATGTCATTCTTCGCTCCCTTCTCTCACTCGATATCCATAGAACCTGGCTGTTATATTCATTTTTGTGTTTTCACCTACTAGAATATGTTCACCAAGATGCAATTTCTCTAAAGTTCATGCCTTTAGAAGAAGCCATGGTAAAACTTTCATGTGGCAGAGGTGGGATTCAGAATCTCAAAGACAAATTTTTCTCTTTCATAGAGAGTTGCTTGCCCAAATATTTGGAGCAGTTTCAAGCCTATTATCATTTGAGAAATGTCTTGACCTGGTCTGCCGGTATCCCTTGAAGAACTTTCCACACAGACATCACTGCGCCTCCAGGACAAAAAAATGAAACTGTGGCTTCTTAAATAAATGGATCAGCTTTAAGTGACACCTGGCCTTTCTCATTGTTTGATTAAAATATTTCCGAACACATGCAAAGATGAAAATTCATAGCACCAGTGAAAACTAGAAAATGAGCTTGTTTCCAAAATCTAGGAGAATCTGTACTTAATGCCACTATAACCAGACTCATAAGTACCAGGCCACAATGGGGGACACCTTGTGCTTTGTTTCTAAAGAAAAAAAAAACACCTGTTTACCTACAAGAAGGGAGAAAAATCCTTTGTTTCTCTTCCACTGAGTGATGCTTAGTTGAGAGACACATGAGCTGTACCTAGCAGAAACTAGCTGGCTAGTCCTTCACTGAGCTTGTGTTATTTTTTGGGACAGCCAGATGGTAATGTCTCATTTCACTCACCCCCACCTCACCCCTATGTACATGCAACTCCAACTCTTCAGAAACACCTGGGCAAGACTTAGGTTATGGGCTACCAGCATCGTAGTCTCCATAAATAAACACTATGGGCCTGGGAGAAGATAGAAATAGAAGCAGTAAAAACCAGGGCTATAGTTTTCCATGCAGTCCATCTGTTTCTTGTGCTAGAGAGCCGGCGATGGTCGTAGGAGTGGATCCCATTTCTGTCTGAGGGAGCAGAACTAGACAGGAAATGTGTGAGGCACTGGGCTCACCAACCTACCTACCATCTGTGACTCCAAGAAAGAGATTCCGCCTCTACAAAAGCGGTCAGAGCACAGGGGCTGTGGTCCTCTCCCGCTGACTTTCTGCGTGAGGATGAAACAAACTGAAAAGTGGGGGCGAGGAGTGATTAAGGGAAAGGTAATGCTTTCTAGAAGACTCAGGAAAAGGATACCTCGGGACAATTTGCTCAAGAAAGCACACGAAAAAATTGTTAGTCGTTTGTATTTCAATTACCAATGAAATGGAAATGATGAGATGAAATGGAAAAAGAAGGTTAGCAAGAAAACAGACCAACAAGCAATTAGATGAGAAGAAAGTAGAGTTTACTGAAGTAAGAAATGCTGTAGAAACCAAAATCTCAAAAAAAAAAAACAGAATCAAGCCCGTGCTTAAAGCAGAAACAGCAGAATTGGCATTGACATACCGAATAAGTAATATGGAGGATGAACTTGAGAATTCATTATAGAATAAAGAGGGAAAAGACAAAAATGGAAAATGGGGAGAGAGAAAATGGTGGATACAGAAATTCAAAGACCTAACTAAAGGTCTAAGTGTTGTGCTACATGGAAATATTGGTGAATCAATTTAAAAAGGATGGATCAAAAGTCAAGAATTTTTCTACAGAGGACAACATAGTGATGTTCACCAGAAGGACACAGGTGGAAAGAAGATATGTGAGTTGCCTAACCTGACAAGAGATCGCCATCTGGAACAGCAAGGGGTACCTCCAAATCTGAAAAAGCAAGTGAATAAATGAATGAATGAATGAACGAACGAATGAACGAACGAACAAGCAAACAGACAGACAACCAAAAAATGGGCAAAGGATCTGTTAACTGAATTCACAGAAAGGGAAACCCAAAGAGTCATCTAATAAAAGCATGAAAAGAAGTTCAGGCTCACTGAAAATCATAGAAATGCAATTCAAAACAAAACATACTCTTCATCCATCCAAACAGCAAAAATAGGAAACTTCGATTATATATATAAAGTGCTGGTGAGGATGAGGAGAAAGGGTGTGATTACAGATGCCCTTCTGGAATGCAATCTGGCAGTAAATAAAATATGTGAATACATTTTGACACATGACGAAGAAGCAGGAGAAGGAGGAAGAGAAACAGGGAGAGGGTGATCGAGGAAGAACGAAAAAAAGTAACCATTAATCTGGATGAAGAAAGTAAAACAATGAACAGAATTAGGAGAAATAAACCAAAGCTATTTTTATTTTCTTTTTACTTTTTGGTAATTTTCATTTTTAATAATGTATTTTGTAATATGTATGTATTATGCATGAATATTATAATGCATTATACATAAATATCAAAAAGAAGTTATTTTTAAGCATTCATAATCCCACCACCCGAGGTTTATAACTACTGCTAACATTTGGTATATTTCTTTTGGAACATTTTCAATGCATAAGCACTTTCCCAAATCATTAAATATTCTTCAAAAAAATAATTTCATCATTTTTAAAGATTGTATAGCATTGCATTAATAGACTATACCATAATCATTTCTAATTTGTCCCATTAGAGAAAATGTATGCTATTTCCAAATTTTTAAATTACGACTAAATAATTTTACATAAATTTTGTTAGCATTCTTGATTATTTTTTTTTTTTTAACCACACGTTCATGGATATAGAATGACTATGTTTAAACATTGTTAAGACTGCTGATTCCATATTACCTTATTATTGCCTTCAGGAACAATTATAGACGTTCACACTTTCTCTTAGTGTGCGGAATATCCATGGAACACCACCACCAAACCTGTATTTTCAAGAGTATATACCAATGCGATAAGTGGGGTATTGCAACATTGTTTGAATTTTCCTTTCTTATTAGTATTAAGTTTTCAGATTTTACACTTATAGGCCACCTGTTTGTTCTGACCTCCACGAAAGCTGGGCGTAAGCATCCTTGTCCCATGGGGCTCGGACAGCCCTGTTCATGGTTGCCATCTGCTGCCTTCCCTGCCCAGGCCCCCAGTTCTCTTTATCTGGCTCTCTTTTTTCCTTCGCCATAGCAAATTTCACCCTCTTGTATACTTTAACTTTTTGTGGTATCTATCTTTATTTCCTGTATGTCCGTCTCCACCCACTTTTATGTAATCTTCCCAAGAGCAAAGATCGCTACTGTTTCACTCATCACTACATCCCAAAGCTCTAGAAGGGGGCTTGGCACGTGGCAGGCTCTCGATAAATGTTTCGTTTTAATGAATAGCACGAGATTGTTTAGTCCTTCAATAGGTGAATGGGTAAAGAACTTGTGGAATATCTATGTAATGGAATATTATTCAGCAAGAAAAAGAAATAAGCGTGAGCTATTAAGCCATGAAAAGACATGGAGAAACTTTAAATGCATATTGCTAAGTGGAAAAAGCCAGTGTTCAAAGGTGACATACTATACGATTCCAAATATATGACACTCTGGAAAAGGCAACACTATATAGATAGTAAAAAGATCAGTGGCTTCCAGGGGCTCAAGCGGGGGAGGGAAGGAGTACAAAAGATTCTTTTGTGAAATTATCTATACGATACTGTAGTGATGGAAAAATGGCATTATGCATTTGTCAAAACCTATATAACTATACAACATAGAGAAACCTAATGTAAACTATAGACTTTAGTTAATAATAATGTATCAATATTGATTCATCAATGATGACAAATGTACCATACCAATGCAAGATGTTAATAATAAGAAAAACTGAGAGAGGATTTGTGGGGAGGATTATATGAGAACCCTATACTTTCTGGGCAATTTTTCTGTAAACTTAAACGTTAAAAAATTCTAAAAAATTACAACTATTAATTTAAAAGCAAACAAAGTGTATTTTCTCCAAGTTCTCCTATGTTTTTCTTCTTTTACACTTAAATCTTTAATCTATCTGGATATGTATGTAGCATTAAATAAGAAAGTAAATTTAATTTTAATAAATTGTTATTCAATTTCTACAGCAGCATCATTTTTTCTTATGTTTATGTCTGATTCTACCTTTATCTTATATTAAGTATTTAGGTATAAAATGCCTTTTAATATTTTCATATCACAGGTTATTCTTACAGGGTATAATATGGGTTTAAGATTTATAATCAATGGACTTTTTTAAGATATTTAAATAATTGACATTTCTGGTTTCTCCTTATTGTTTTTCTTTATTACTTTTTTCTTGGTTACTTCTACCCATTTATCTTCTAGCTGAACTTTAGAAACACTTTATCAAGTTCCAAACTGGGATTTTGAACATTGTGTATAACCAATATCTTGACATGCCCTATAATATTGAATGATTTCATATAGAAATATGGTAGATCTCCTAATTTATGGGTCTTCTATATATTAATTTTTAAGTTTGAGTTATTTAATTCATATATATTTTTATGAGGTTTAGTCCTAAGTTGTTGTATTTTGTTAGTATAGTAAATGGGTCTCTTTTCTCATACTTTTTTCTAAGATTGATCAGTGCTATTTATGTAGCGAATTTATTTACATAATCATTTTTTATCTATTCATTTTTTAACCTCACTTATATTTATTGTCAGTTAAATAGGTTTTCACAGTTGATTTTCTTGTGTTTTCGAAGTTGATTCATATGATCTACAAAATCATCATTTTTCTGTTCATTTTCATGCTGATGCTGCTTTTTTTTCTAATTCTTTTTCCCGTTTTGGTCTTACATTGGCTCAAACTTGACAAAATAATGTAAATAATCATGAAGACAAATGCATCTTTATCTCATTTCTTAATACTGCATGCACACGCACACACACACACACACACACACACCTCAAATAGAATGAGAAACATATAGTAAATACGTTTAATTGAAAAACATACTGGAGCCTTTAATAGTCTAATAAAATAGTGAATTTTAGTGGTAGAATATATATAACTTTCCACATCCTTAACTATACAAGCGTAGTCCAAGATACCTACTAACATTTCTCAGAAACAGAGTTTTACATGATATAGTTTGGAGAAATGTCCATTGATTATTAACATGACATTAACTTGGTTTGAAAGCCAGCTCTTATCAAGTCTTTTATTCATTTATTTATCAAATACGTATTAAGCCCCTACTATTTGCTAACACACAAAGCTCACTGGCAATGATGTCCCTGACTTACAGAGCTTATGGGAGATACAGAGAAGTAAATACAAAATAACAATACTGTTGAGTGGAGCGCTTAATGAACGCAGAGAAGGAGCAACTAATTCAGACAAGGTTGGTTTGTCAAGGGAGTTTTTCTAGAAGTAGCAATGTCTGAGCTGAGCTGAGTATCAACTTGGCAATTTGGTGAGGGGGGAGGGGGATGGACGTTGACGACAGAGATGACTATTTCAGGCAAAGGAGAATGTGCACAGGGTGAAATACATGGCGTATTTGAGACACTGAAAGAATTTAGTAGTGAACTGTAGAAAAAGCTTAAAGCCAAAGAGTGATACAGTGAGAGTTGAGGTTCAGGAATATGCTGCAGCATAGAGGAAGGACTCAAGGTGGGCGAGTTTGGAGCCAAGGAGACCAGTTAGGAAGCTGATGCTACATCAAGGTTAACCACGAAAGTTCATCTTTGAAAAGGATTAGAGAAAGGACATAAACCAAAGAATTTCTTTCGTTCCTTTAGGCTGTATTGCTGCATTTATTTATTTGATTGGAAAATAGATGCCTTGGCTATCTTCTCTCAGCTCTCTATCGATATGTCTTCAAAGAAATTTCAGCACAATCTTCGATTTGTAGCTTTTAATTTGTAGTCAGTGTAAAAATGGGATTCAGAAGCCCTTTCTCTGTCCACTATAAAATGTCAACTGAGTGTTTCGATGTCTCTTATAGACAAAATCATGTAATAATTCATATTAGAGTTAAGCCAAAAACATATTTCTTACCTTAAAAAAATTTTTTTTAATTTTATTTTATTAGAGTAAGATGCAAGTACTGTATTTTACTTTTCTCTATTTCCAAGAAGCTTACTACTAAGGTTTTAGCTCAAGTACAATAGACTTTCTTAGCTTATCTCCTCGTCCTTTACCATGTTTTTGGTTCTTATTCTTTTTTTATTAGATTATATTTTTAATATGACAAACCACAATCTTTTATAGAATATATTTGGCGGAGTAGAGATAAAAATTTTCACATATCTTATATTTTGTGAGGTAATGAAAATAATAGTGTTAAAATTATAGTTAATAATAAATATTATCCTTGTTTAAGATTCAGAGACATTAACTTGCCCATTAGCACATCTATAGTGAATTTCAGGACCCCAAACCTTACACTATTCTAGTCTCCCACCCCTACTGGGCAGGAGGAATTGAAGAGGCTGAATTGAATCTATGAATCTTTACATTTAAAATAAAACTATTATTAAAACTGTAAGAATACATGATATATACAAATATAAAATTATCACATAGTGTTCTTTAAATCTTACAATTTTATTTGACAATTACACTCAATGAGACTGAGAAAAATAAATAAATCAGTTCTAAAAGGCGAAATGACAGAATGAGCAAGAACACGGCTACTGAACGCTTATCTTTAAAAACATGTAAGAATAAAAAATTATAATGGAATTAAAATTATTTATCCTAAATCATAGAAAGGTTAGAAGTAATTTCAAGTATATAAAAGATATATTAGTTGGGCTCCTTCAGGTAGATGTGGAACTCGGTTTGCTTCAGCTACCAGAGTTTCTTATAAGGCTGCATGTGGGAACTGAAGAATACTGAAAACTGACCCAACAGCCTCATAGGCACACTCATAGACACTGGACTGACTGTTGAGACACAAGCCAGGTTTCCTTTTCTTCTTCATGGCAGGTGAACCCTGCTTCCCATTTCAGAGACTCACCATCATGGCCACACAGCACCACACAGCTACTCCATATTTGTGAATACTTCTCTACCACCAACTGGCTCTCACACTAGTCCCTCTCATCTTCTCCCCACCTCAGGGCTTTTGATTCCTTATGAATTCTACTTACCTATCATCTTTGTTAAACTTCTCAGATAATGATCTGATCGAATCATCAGCTTCCAACCAGATTTGAGCATATTCAATTGGTAGAGGTATTCGTCAGGTCACCTGGAAGACTAATGACCAGCCTAGATGGCTGATGTGGCTTAGTCACCAACCCCAGGTGCCTGGCCAGGATACCTGGGCACAGAGCTCGCCACTGAATTTCACCCTAAAGACTTTATAAACTTCAAATTTGAGAGGTAAACTTTATCCAGCTCAAAGACAGGAATACAAAAATAGATTTTAATGGCTAAAGGAAAGGTATAATTTTTTTTTTAATTGAATCCTTTATAATAATGAGAACTGGTAAGCCATGGAATGAGACCCTAATGAGTATTCAAAAGTGTTCTCCCTACAGATCAGTCAAATTTATAGAGTTCCTATCTGAAGTGACATGACATTATTGAAGCCTAATTGGAAAATTCCAACGAATCCCATATTTCTAGAGTTTGGTCATATGACAATTACTAATGAAAAGAACACCTATTGATCACTATTCAGAAGTATCAAACTCAACTGCCTTTCACACGTGCACCCACACCTTTAATTTCCCCCATGACTAGCACATTTCTTTCTCCCATTACCAAATAAGCACACATCTCTGAGCCTGGAACCACACAGGGAAGAGTTAGCTGGCCGATGCCGTGGAATGCATCGACCTGGATAGCAGCATAGACTCATGTAACGGTGCTGTCAGTGTCCTCCCCATATCCCTTTGGCCCTCAGCATTTTAGTAAAAATGGTACAGCTTCCATCTGCTACACCCGCATCTCTTCATCAGCGGGCTTTCTCTGATTGCGTGGTCCACTCTGCCCACAGGCTCAGCACACCAAATTCACAACTTCACCCCTCACCACTAGGAACAGACTTCAGCTAATGGCTGGTGCTTAACCCCAACTTCTCTGCCCCTTCAGGTGACAGGGCTCTGAGGCATTTGTTCTACACCACTTCCCAATGTTTCCTGGTATGATTAGGTTCCAGGTGCTTGTAGTGGCAACTTGCTTGCCTGTCTCATTTCTTTTCTCTCCTACCACTGTTTCCTGGGATCCCCTCCCAATACACTACTTGCCCTGGAATCCTTGTCTCAGGGCCTGCCAAACCAAGATACCTAATGTTACCTGTACCCTTTGCAATTTACTCAGTGATGGAGATATTTGTTTGTTGCTTTTTTAATATACAGACAGATCTCTGCATTTGGGGTGACCAATCCTGGCCCTGTTTCCCTAGGAATGGAGGGGTTACAAGGACTTGGGACTTTCAGTACTAAAACCAAGAAAGTCCCAAGCACACTGGGATGAGATGGTCACTCTACCAGCACCTTGCCTGCCTGCCTGCCCTGGTGAACGTATGCCGCCATCTCCACCTTACAGACAGGAGGCAGACAGTTGAAGATTACTTTGAATTAACCAAGGATAAAACAATATCATTAGCAGGTGGGTTAATTAACTAGAAAAGAAGCACAATTCTTCACCCGTGGTGCACAGTAGGCATGCTGAGGAAGGAGAATAAAGGGCCGAGAGCCTGAGTGGACCACATGACTAGACCTTATTGTTTTGAGATATGGACAAGTGGTTATCATTTAATAGTTATTAATATCTCCTAGCTGTGCCTAGCACAAGGATCTCACGTTTTGCCAAAAGTCCTGCAACGTTTCATGGGAAGTGAAGAAAATTAAGGTGTTCATTAAACCACGTGTCGCTAAGCGTAATGTTCACATCTTAGACACATCGAGGTATGTTAAGCTCTCTTGTGGCATTAACTAGCTGATTTTCTTACTAAGTTCCAAAATGAGCTCTCAAGTACATCCTTTCTAATGAACGAAAATAAGCACAAAGAGTACTTTCATGAAACATCAAGACTCTAACCAGGAACATTAGTCCAAATTTAACTGTTCGGTCATACCTGAAATATCCCAATGCTTCCATGAGGATACTTGGGTTGTAATGATGTATGAAAACATTTCGTAAACCATAAAGCATCATGTAAGATGACTAACCTATAATTCATCCATCACATATCATAGTGACAATTAAAACTCTAACATTTTATATTAATGTACAGGAATTGTTTTAATTTAGACTGTGAGTAGGGATTTTTTTTTTTCTTTTTTATCATTCAGTTCCAGTCCTAGAAACACAAATGGCACAGATCAGGTAATCAATGAACGTTTGCCTCAAGAATACACAACCAAACAGATGAATTAGTGCTGCATGCTAAACTCAGATCCATGTGTCAGGGCCTGGTGGTTCTGCCACTTCCCATTAACGGTGCCCCAATAGGAAGGCATCCCCTATTTTAAAAGAAAGGATAGACTACAATCCACCACATTACAAACACCTTAAACTATTCCTTCCTTCTTTCAAAGGTCAAGTTTATATTAAGTAACTTTTAGAATTTGTGTCTTAGTGAATACTTCTTCCTGAGAATACGCTTCTTTCTTTTTGATAATGAAAATTTACACAGTTTTCCATATTTCCCTTTTTGCTTTGGAGTCAAGGAAGCCCAGAAATAAATTTGATACATATTTCTGTACAAATTGAACTTTCTATTTTTAAACTCTTTTGAATCTTAATTTTTTTAAAAAAGTTACTTTTCCTTTAAAATATTCCATGATTTTGGAAGACAGACTATAAATATATACATATTTGACGCTGCAAATGTTGTAAATTTAAAAATAGGTGTCTAATTTATCAAGGCTTTGTGCTAGACCTATGACAGCAAGTATCTGCTGTCATAGGTCTAGCACAAACTTTTGAAAGTCACCATATGGAGTCTATAGGATCTAATAACTTCACTGTAAGGCTCATGAAAACCAAACTTGGATGTTTCAACCAAATCCAAAAACAGCCCTGTGGACTTAGACAATGGGAAGTTGTCTGGAGTGTGTTCTTTAGGATGTGGATGACATCGTGCTGTGCAGGTACGAGACCTGGCTCCCTCTACCAATGAATCGTCTACATCAGGTTTTCTCTACAGGTTGAGGAGCTGAAGATTTAAACCTCACGTGGCCAATAGAGCAGCCAAATCTACAGTCTGGTACCCTACGTGTTTGTGAGCAGTATTTGGGCCTCTTAAATTCGATGTTGACAGCAGAACAAAATGATTAAGAACATAGAGTTTGGCTTGGGACAAATCCAGACTTAACCACTTAGTGTTTTCCTTGGGCAAGTCACTTAAGTGTTGATCGCAGCATCAGCCCTCAACGAATGGTCGTCGTTGGCCTCCTTGCAGTCTTTTCTGGGCTAAAACATCTAATGTCAGAGATTATTTTCTCCTGAAACTTTCCTGGTCCCTGTACTCTGGGTTAGCTATTCCTACCATGTGCTCGCATTTTCTTTTGTACTTCTCACACAGAGTTAGTTGTGTTCTCTGACTTTTAAAATGCTTAATCACTTCTCTCCACTGCCAGACTGGAAGCCTTGGCAAGCCAGGGACCGTGTGTAGTTCATTCACCTTTATATCGCCAACAAATGGCACAATACTTGGACATAGAAGGTCCCTGATAAATCTGATGAATAAATGGATGGATGGATGGATGGATGGATGGATGGATGGATGATGGATGATGGATGGATGGATGGATGAATGGATGGATGGATGGATGGATGAGTGAATGAAGGACCTTAGAAGTCTTCTGATATAGTGTCTTTATTTTCCAGAAGTGCTTTAAATTTGGGCCACAGGAGGGTAATTACCAGCAGGCTTTTACCCCATTTTATACTCCTACCCAAGGACACTTGTGCTCACTTTTAACAGACAGTACAACTCATATGCAAGAAATGGGATCCATTTGAGCCCTGCAGTGACCTTGGCTTTTTTCCTTAAGTGTTGGCCTCTCCAGGGCCAAGCCCCAAATAAACTTAACTTGCTCCAGTAAATCTGGGATTAGCTTCTGGTGATTATCGCAACTATACCATCCCAAGGGTTGGAATCCTCTCTATATCTATCATTCTAATAAACCCTTCATAGTCCAGGAAGAAAAGAGAGCTGCCCACACAATTCTCAGGAATGTCCACCTGAGAAGCACACCTGCCAGGTATCATCAATCAGGGCTAGGACACCTGAAGGCTAGCCACCAGTTTATGGGCACAGGCTTACCTGTCATGATCCTTGGGATTCCCCATTCTGACTAGAGTCCAAGGCTACCAACTTGGTCATGCAGCCAAGTTCTCCAGGCTTCCTCAATCTGCAGCTGCTGCTTCTGCTACTGTTGGAAGTCTCGCTCAGCAGCGCTTTTCAGAGGAAGCCTGACCCACTGGGCACAGACCCTCACTGGACATGGCTCTGAACTCCAGCCACAGCTGCCAGGCCACAGGCAACCAGATGACCCAAAGGTGCGTGGGTACCGATCCATGTCTGCCCAATCCCATCCTCCCTACCTGCTAAAGATTAAGGGAGGGGGAAGTTCTATCACATTGACTCAGATATAATTTTCCAATGGGTTTATGATTAATGAAACAGGATGGGGGGATATTCTGGGACCTCTGACCTACATCCTTATTCAGACCAAAAGTTCCTTTTCATTAATTTGGCCCTCCATGGCCCTCCTGAGTGACTGACACCCAGGCTGAACCGACTCAATTCTCTGTGGCCCCTGGATCAATAAACCTACCTCATTACACCACGCACATTTTATTAAGCATACTAGACTTTTAATTTTAGTTATAATTTTAATATATTTAATAGTTTAATATTAAAATTGTACATGTGCATATTTGTCTCCCATTAGACTATGAGCTCCTTAAGTTCAGGGAATATATCTGATTTAGCCCTGTGCCTCCATTGGCTAGCTCAGTGCCTGACAGACAGGAAGCAGGCAATAATAAATGTGGGTTGAACTGTTCTGATTTCACAGGAAAGAACAAGACTATCATTTTTCAAGGGTTATTTTTCATTGTTAAAGCCTGGACAGAAGTATAGTTTTAACAGGACAGTAAGAGTGTCTCGTTGTTATATTTCAAATCAGGTTCCCACAGAGCCCCCCCAAAATACCTTAGTAAAATTACTTTAGAATATTTACAATTAAAAGAAAACTTTTTATTTCTTTATATAACGTTATGCCATTGAAGAAGGCACGTCGAAAACCAGCATCACCTTTGATAGGATTCCAGCAGATAACCTTCTGTGATTCTAATCAACATCTCTTTCATCTTCAATTAAAAATAAAACAACTGAGGTGAAAAGTTAAAGTAGAATAATATTGCTGTGTACACAGTTTTTTTTCCCCCTTCCTAGTGTTTTTCTCCTCAATATGCACAATTGGTAATTAAATATATTTCTGCTGGTCTTGTGGCCATATGCCTACAATATGTAAAAATACATTTGCGCATTTTTCCCCCTCCATCCCTTTTGTTCCCAGTGCTGACTGCCATCAGAGCGAACCGTCCAGATTCCCGTGTGCTGGTATCCATGGGCCCAGGCTTGCCAAGCTGCCAGTCTGGAGCGTCACACCTTACTGCCTTTAAAGATTGCCCTGCAGAGATAGAGGGAAATGGCAATTTTTACATGATGCAGTCTGGCGACCCAGGAGATTTGAAGTCAGAACTGGTGCCAAGATTTACCCAGGAGAGCACGCAGAGGCAAAAACAGAAAACCTGGGCCAAAAGGAAAAAAAAAAAGAAAGAAAGAAGATGAAGGCTGGGGCAGGGGGAAACCACAGTCAACTCTCTCTGGGGTTCTCTCTAAAGGCCTGAACTCGAGGCCACCGTGTGGGTGATGGCCTTATCATCAGGAGTACGCGGGTCCTGAGGAAAGTCAAAGGGAAGAGGTTGGCTTTTTTTGCATGCCCTAAATTGTAGTAGATTGCAGAATGTAAATGAGACAATTATTACACCAACGCTCATCAAGCTGGGCTGGAAAGACTTCAATAGCCTGATGAATATGCATGCAAATTTGTTAATTAAGTTAATTATTCTGCTGAAAATTCATTTGTCTTCCAAGGACATTTTCCCAATGATTTTAACATGCTAGCGCCATTAGTCATGCTCCATGCTATTTAACATTACTTTTTGTCCACTTTCTTTTCCCCCAACCTTTTTTTTTTTAATATTTTAAAGTTTTAAGAACAGTTGATTGGTTCTTCTAATTGACCCCTGCAACGTTGGAAGATGCTTAGAGCTAGCTCAGTAGGCATTCTCAGAAGCACGTTTCAATTAAATATTTCCTCCATATATAAAATGTCACATTGGTGGGGAGGAGGAGGGCTCTATCTGGGATCATTAAAGCTAGAATTTGAATCGTTCTCTATAGTGACTCTAAGAGGTATTCTTGCCCTGCTGTGGATGATTTCCCCAGCTGCTAGTGTCATTTGATACATGGATTTACCTGGCTGTAAAGTGCGGTGACTCTAGCCTCTTCTGTCCTCCGGCTGAAAGATGAGAGAAACCCAGCAAACATGTGTGTTCAAACAGGAACCAGTACTGTGATACTTTTCTGTCACCCATGAGGACCCAAATCCGTTACCATGGCGACAAAGGGGCATAGTGTGTTTAAAATCACATCTAAATGGCAAATTAAAATATTTGAAAGAAAGTCGAGTTTAATTTCGTTAGCCCACAGTAGCCAAAAATATTGTAGTATAGTATTTTTTAAAACTGTGTATTATTTTGCTGGGTAAAGGGGGTTTATTTAATTGAAGTCTTCATTATGGGCCTCAAAATTAGAATCTCTGTGGGTCTCAGTGAGCTTTATTCCACAAGATACTTGATCTCAAGGCACGTAGGCACACATGAAGCACCCCATATAAATCTCCCCCAAATCTGTGTATGGCAAATACAGATTCCCATTTCAACTAAAAAATCTGGACATGCGGTCTGATAAATGCAACTGTTCTTAGTGTGACAATAAAATAGAATATTTGAAATCAAGTCAGTTCAGAACATCAGAGGAATATGATTGCATGTATATTTAAAACAAAAAAGTTGAATCTATGCATCATTCCAGGTGACTGCCATATGTATGCTTAAAGGCCCCTCTTAAGGTCATTTATTTTCTTTAGAAAGAAGGTAAATTCAGATTCTCCTCACCCCTGAGTTACCCTAAAAGAAAGTTTCCAATGCGGTTTCAGGTTATAACCTGTATTTTCATAGTTAGGGTCGATCAGACTTGCTTGGAGCCAGGCTAACGGAAAGGAAATTAAATAACAAAGATAAAATTTATTGAAAGAGTTAAAGAAAAATTAATTGGTATGCTATCTCTTTCGAGCCATTTGTATATATATTTTTACAGTATGAATGGCACTATGTGTCACAGAGATCATAAACCAATTAAAGTGATATTTTAAACCCTGTAATTTCTATAATTCCATCTGTTTTAGAAGGTGTAATTAGCGAAGTTGCAAAAGCCAAATATATTTGAATATTTTGAAAGCAAGCCGAACAGCAAAAACTGAAAAGTTTCCATAAACATGTACTCACACAATCATGTACATTTCATGAGCCTATACCTCAGGTTAAAATGATGCATGTGGGTTTTTCTAAATTTTGCCAACAATAAACCACTTCTAAAGAAAATTGCCATCGTATGTTAGGCTGTGTAAATTAATTCAGGTTTTTTTCCTGTTATTCATCGAACTTACAGAGATTTCTTCTGATGAAAATCCCATGCCTGTCATTCAATCTCAGTCATGGACCCAAAGGAGCAACAGCTACATAAAACTAACTCTAGTGAACACTCTCCCTTAAATATTCTTTCTTTGGGCTTATTAGAGAAGTTTGCCATTTTGCGAGCAGAAGGAAATGTCTTTCAGATATATCCGAAACACTTTCGGCCTACTAATAACCTATTTTTGAGAAATTAGAGTACAGGCAGTTTGTGTCATCTACAAAATTTAAACACGAAATCCAAAGCTACAAAGTAAAGAATTCAACCCATTTCTTTACTATAAAAGAAAAATATTATTTTCAATTTTTAAAGTAATGGGTTAAACCTAAGTTCTTGCTCTGTTCTTTGGTTTGGATGTGATGCTGAGTGGCTGCACGTGATTCTGGGCCTCAGATGGCCACAGTCAACGATGACTGACAGAACGATAGTGACAATGTGAGGTATAATATTCTCCCTTATCAAAATACTTGCCGTACCATGATTGTGACTCAGTGGGTGTCCAGCTCTGTCTTCCCTTTCTACTCGATTTTTGACATATTACAAGGTGCAATGACTTTTTTTATTTGCTTTCCTTTTTCATTACCAGAAATTTGGTGAGCATAATTTATTATTAATTCTGCTCTTAGTCCATGCTACCTGAACAAACTACATTTGTCTCCATTTGTATCGTATATTGTTAATTGGGAAAAATGGGTAATAAAGGAAAAGTAGAATCAAACCTGTCTATATTAAGTATCTACATCATGCTGGAAAATAATATTTATTGAGGATCTACTATACGACGTGTGTTTTATATGCACCACCACTTTTAACCCTTGCATCAACCATCCAAGAAAGGTATAATTATCCTCATTTGACAATTAACAAAGCAAAACTCAAAGAGATTAAGTTCCTTGCTCAAATAATGAAAAAGAAAGAAATGAAAATTTCCAATAAGCAAGCAGCAGGAGCAAGGTTTGTAGCCAGAAAACACATCCAGATTGTTTATTTTACCCCAAAGCCTTAAAGTATTCTAATGTACCTGACTATGACTACTACTCTTTAAAATTCACCTTGGAAGACCAGAATATTCTCAACACTAATATTTGTATTATATGGCAGCATCTACTTTAGTCACAAAATGCTACTTAGACTTCTCATCTTTACTTCACTTTATTGCATCGTATTAATTTTTCCTCTCTTATGGGCTCTTTATCTTTTAAAAAAGATTCCTTTCTACTTTGATGTATTTTGAGTTTTAAAAAAGAAAAGATGGTGAATTTTCCCAAAAAGGAGGTTAAATAGATTTTGTTTGTAAATAGTTCAGCAGTTGCATGAGGCATCTGTTGCTTTTTGCCTCACCTGCACTTCTTTCTTTGGATCTGCCCTTCCTCCCAGTCACCAAGAAGCTTCATCGCCCCACCCTGCCTTTTTTGGGGGGTGGGTCTACCCAGGGTCCTAAAGAGGGAGATTGATATGTATGTCAGAGGAAAGGTTCTTTCTCCTTCTAAAATGATGAATCATAAGAGATAGGGGGCCATCTTTGCTGCTGTGTTGAGTGAGATCTTTCTTGATAGAAACCAACATAGTGGGAAGCAGAGGAAGCGGGGAGGGAGAGAGGAAGAGAAGAAGGGAGAAAGGGGGAGAGAAAGAGAGAGAGAGAGAGAGAATATCAGAAAGTTGATGTCAGCTCAACTTGTCTAGAACTTCTCAGAGACAGGAGTCTAAAAATTTTCTTTCTCAAGCTACTTTGAGTTGGATAATTGTCCTATTAGAGGCATCTGCAAAAGTCAAAAGAAATATTATGGACCAATTCATATTTCTTAATTCTGTAGTGTTTTTATTCAAATTTTTCAAGGTCAAAAGTAGATCAATACTTCTAAAGTTACATATATGCTGATTTTGAAAAGGTACTGCCACTAGCTCACCTTTAATGACCTATGTCTTTTGTAGTCATTGGTCTGTATTTTCCAAATATTTCAGCAGTCATGAGGAATTACCCATCAACCATAGCACTGTTTCAATTTGTAAATTATATGCCAGAGTTGAATTTCTATACAAGAGAAATTGGCCATGAGACAAAACTAACTCTTTTTATAGTCTGTGCCTGTTGGTAACACTTTGAGTATGACATTTGGCAATGATCATTGGGAAATGCTAGCCAGATAACTCAGATCAAAGAATCCACTTTGTGGCCTGAACTGCTTAATTTGCTTATCTATGCTAATGAATTTAACATTTTTTTAAATGTTGTATCCTTATTTCCAAAGTTCTGAAATGGACCTAGAAATTTACTCTACCCTTAGGAGTTAATGTTTCTCTATTTGTCAGAGGTATTTAAATTGTATTTTGTAATAATTAGAGAACCTTACAATTGATCATGAGAGGACTGAATTAACAAGCAGTAGAAATAGTATAGGGTCATAGAGCCCAGAGTCAAGTTATAGATATATATGTTATATACACACAATCTTTGTTCGAAAATACATAATATATCAGCTTTTAGAAAAGTTTGGTTATATGCTTGGAACATTTACAGTCTTAGAAGTAAGGGCGGAAGATATAGATTTTGGATGACCATTGAAGCTGTGAGAGGGGATTAAGTTATCAAGAGAAATAATAGAAAAACAGAGGAGACGTTTAGGCAAAGGACATAGGAGGCATTTAGAGAACAAGAGTCAAAGGAAAATGAAGAGCTGCTTTCTTCGGAGAGACAGGAGGAGAGCTTCCCCTTGTCAGAGAGCCTCTACTCAGCCGCTGTCATTGTTCCAGAACCTTGAAAAAAATCCCCAAGTGTATCCACTTAAATGATTAAAATTTTCAATGAAACGTATCAAAAAATTCTCCGTTTTAGAAAATAAAGTATATCCATTTTTATTCATGTTATCAGAGGAGGAACCAGGAATCTCAATTTCTTCTTAGCTATAGTAAATCTAAATAAAAATCAAAGAACTTAGCAACTACTAGTACTTGCTGGCCTCAAAATTTCCTTTAGAGAAAATAAATGTTTTTACATTTACAACATTTGAAAAAAAAATATTTAAATAGAGCTGCAGAGAGTATTGGTCCTAGAAACAATTCGATCTAACCTCTTTCTCCCGACCAAAAGCTGCAAGATTTAAGTCAAAGAACTTGATGCCAGTTGCATTACTAACACTGGTTTTTCATATGTTCATCCATCAGTGATAGGACATTGATATAACTCTCAAAGCTTATAAAGCTATTCTCTCTGGGGCATTGCATGGTCTCTTCTCTCTGCTTCTCTACACAAGGCTACCCTATGGCAATTGTGTTTAGATATTCCCATTTGTAACCACATGCAAGAACTTTCCAGTGCCCATTTGATCTGCGATGGGCAGAGGGGCAGAATCCATCCCATCCTACAAACGTGGTTGCCAGGAGTTCACAGTTGTCACCCCATAGAAGGCAATAATCAGAGTAAAGATAAGCTGAGAAGGGCTCCCAAAAGAGCTTTCTCATTGATTAGAGAACTGTCATTAACCTCATACTTTTTATTCCCTAAAACTCTGAGCTCAAAAGTGATAATGATATTTTATATGCGTGTATTGATGAGCAGTTATAAGCTTTAAGAAGTACTGAGCTTTCTATGACTGTTGGCTATTGTAAGAATAAAGGCATTTCTACTTAATATCAATTAGTTTTAAATTAACTTACAAATCTGACTTTTTATTTTGAAGATCGTAGTGATAACATCTTTTTTACTTTCTAAGGAAGGTCAAATTTTAACATGAAAATGGCCTAAGTAAGGAATCAAATAAAAGCCTTAGAAATAATCTTTACAAGTCAAAGTTTCAGATGGATTATATCTAAATAACCTCAAACATGGATTTCTATCATACTGAAAGCCATTCCACAAATAGGCTTCCTAACATAATTCCTGAGTGGTATATCATATCCGCAAATAATTAACTAACCAATAAAATATCAATTTAATAAATTGAGTTTCTTATTCCTATTGCAACATCTTTGCTATTAATATTTGTCAATATTTGCCAACAACTATTTAATTGGCATTTTTACTAACCCTTTAAAGTATCTCTAAAATATGGATTCATAAGAAATCATGAAATGCAGTTAAAGATTTATCATTCTTTCTCTTTGGCAAATGGAAACCCGACAGCTAGGAAAAATCAAAGGTTTTGTTTGTTTGATCGAATCGATTCACAACCATTGATCCGAGTCTCTCTGTATATCTGCTTCCAAATAAGACTTAAGAGTTACTAATAACAGATAGTGTACATTCAATAATTTTATTATAGAAATAAAAAATCAGAGCCATGACTAATAAAACAAGGAAAACATGAAATGGAGATTAATCTCTACATCAAGAACAGAAAGCCAGCTGTTCTTCTATATATTTCAGAAAAAAAGCAAACTGATGGCTATCTCAAAATATGGCACCTTGGTATATTGAATATTTTAAGTTGAAGGAATTTGAGAAAACAGCAGAACAGGAAAGTCACTTTGACCTCCCCACCTTTCTCCCCTGAAACAGGTCATAAAACCTTCATGTGGGAGGTACTTTCCCTATACCTGGGGGAAAAGAGCAGCCCTCGTTTTGAAGACCAAGGACACCATCCTTACAAACAGGCCTTATTAAGTTTCTCACAGTTTACTACAGCTAACGACTTTATCATATTAACTTATCATATTTCTACATGACTGCCCATTCTCCATCAAACCTACCGTAAATATACTCAGGTCTAACTGTTTCTTTGGGTCTTCATTTCCTTATGAAGTTCCCTGTGTTATGTAAAACTTATACTTAATAGATTTGCTTTCCTCCTGTTAATCTGTTTTTGTTGATTTAATCTTCAGACCCAGTCAGAGACCCTAAGAGGGTCTAGGAAAACTTTTTCCTTCCCTACAAAACCATCAAGCCAAAAGTAGTAAGCTTCAAAATCCGTTTGCTAGTGTTCAATCATATAACCGTGCTGACCATCTCAGGGATCTTGTTAAAGGAGTTCGAAAGGATTTTCTCTCCACTGCCTCGTAGGGCATAATAGTGGTGTCTCTGGGGCTTAGAGTAGCCTTCTTCTAGACAGAAGCATAAATTATTAGATTAAACATCATAATTATCATCACATGTTCCATCCCAACAATTTTTCTGAATGTTTTATATCAACAAGGAACTGTTATTTTGTATCATGAATAGAATTTGTATGAAACCACACTACCTTTTTACGCTGCCTGCAGACCATGTAGTATTCTTGATATTAAATTTCCTTTTAAAAAAATGACAACTTTGAACTTGAGGATGTGTCTACAAGCATTGGTGACTCAAAGACAGAGGTGTTTAATTATAGTGGTACAAGAAATTAATATGCATCTGTTCTACAAAGATTAATTTTAGTTAAAATTTTATCATAAGTACAGCGATGTTGCAAGAATAAAATGGTGAAAAAGTTGCTAGAAACGCTATTTGCTTTGGGGGTGAGAGTGTGTAATTGGGTCATTCGAGTTCACATTTACAGAATCGTCTGCCTGCTACTGCATGCTGTCACAGCCTGTCTCAATCAAGCATAACTGCAGATCTCCAGGAAGCTGTTATTGATCAAAATAAAAACTCACATTTTATTTAGGTTCAAACAAAGATCCAGTGCTAATATCAACTATAGTTGATCACCAAGTGTGTGATAGTTGAATGTTCAGTTTTACCATACCACTGTTTGTTAAAATAAAAAAAAAAACGTCTTGGTCACTTTTGAAATACAGATAGTTTTGATTATTCATCTCAATTTGAGAACAAAAAGTAAGGTTTAAGGAATGAATGTTTCTTTGATGATGTCCCATCTCCAAATTAGAAAAGAAAACAGCAAACACGAACCACGACAAAATCAGAAAAATTGTTGAACCCCATCGCAAGAACTTCTGAGTTCCATAATCAATCACCATTTCCTGAAGACACACATGTTTTTCTTCATTATCCGTCTAAATGTCTCAAAAAACAGCATCACAATGGACAGACTCCCTTGTTAAAGGAAACAATTACTTGGTAAGTGTAGGTTATTTTAATGGACAGATCACTTTAAACGAAGCTATCACATCTGTTTCGCCTTCTAATTACAAATGCAAAAGAAATACAATCCACCAATGCATCATAAAAAAGTAAAACATAAGTGATTTAAATGCATATGTATGTTCCTTAGTCAATGCAGCATGCAATCTGCTATGTTTTTTACATGTTCTGGGCACAAATCAGATGGAAAACCTGTTCTCTGACGAAACGTGATTTCTTCTCCTTGATTGAGTTCGGTGCTGTAACAAAGCAAGAGTTCGTAGACATGGTTTATAGTGTACACACTACAGATCTAGCAAGTGTTCCTAGCTAAACTCTTCTTGGGGACTGATAGTTTATAATCAATTTGATGTGTCACATCATTCTGATGCTGGTCGAGTATTAAAATATATTAATTTAATGTATAGGGGAGATTTTCACTGATGCATAAGAAATAATTACTTCCGCTTTCTTCATAAAAGGGGAAATACCAGAAGCATTTTCACAGTATTCCACCATCAATTATTAGCATGTTTTAAAAGCTAAATTCGATCGCAACATTGGATATAGCCAAAGTTTCAAATGCACTGAATACGCACATACCAGCAGACACAATTAAAAGGAAATAAACAATCATCTGGATAAATTTTATCAGGGTACAACAGAGGGTAAAAGAGTATGGCCCTTAGAGCTGGCCAGTACTGCCTTAGAGAGCCAACTTAGTCTTTTTCTCTCTGTGTAAGCTTAAACTGAACGTGTCTAAGTCTTTAGTTCCTCATCTTTAACGTGGGAATAATAAAGTATACCATCACATAGGTTTGTTGTCAGTGATTAATAAGGCAGTAATGTAAAGCACATGCCCAGATCATTGTAAGTACTCAATAAATATTAACTATTATTATTATGATTATTATTACCACCACCTCTGGCATCAAATTTCATCACATGCTGTCAAAGCTTTTAAAGTGAATTCTGTCGTTTTTATGAGCAAAAAGCAAAAAAAAACACCCTGATGAAGTTTGACAAATAAGAAACCCCAAATAAATTATTTCTCCTTTATATACATAACTGATTTCCTTTGATATTGATATGAGATCTCCATATGCATAGATATGAGGACAGACCAAATACTCTTCACATGTACTTGACTTTGTAACTTCAAGAACAAGAACTGCAGCGTGCAGTTCTCACAGCCTCCTGGCGGGGCTCACTAATGCAACATCAGAGAGAGACTCTAGTCCTCCAATGGTAACTCTGTCGCCTGACTGGCATAAAAGACGTGTCTACATCGAATACTTTCCTTCCAAGCCTCTTCCCCACTCTCTCCATTCCCACTGCAACTCCTGAATGTCGTGAGCATTCAAACCGGACCGTTGGTAGATTTCCCTCTCCCGAGTTACCCAAACTTCGATTCACATGCTACCATCATCCCAACACTTAGTCCAATAATATTATGTCTCTACTCAAAAAAAGTTGTCATGACTCCTCAGTGACTCCAGGATGCATAAACGCATCCTTGGCCTGAGTGCCTGGGGTTCTCTGTTTGCCCCTCCAGACATCTGGGTTGTTAGAGCCACTGCTTAATCACCCATTATCATTAATGATCTCCAGTGTGGTTACTCCTTTTTGTTTTTAATTGGCCTTTCTTATCTCACATTAAAAGTTACCTCAGACCATTCAATGCATCAGTTAATGTTAAAGAATCCTATTCCAACAGGACCTTATTTCAAAAAAAGTATTTTTTGGTGCAATGGCATCCTCCATGACTCAGATCATCTTCTTTCTCAGAGAGTGGTATCATTTAACATGTGCATTTTAAAAACAGCCCTGGTGTGCAAGAAGATACACGCACGTTATAATCTGTAGTGACCAACACACATCGACAATCAGTGACATTCCAGAGAAGGGAAAGAATGAAAAAGAAAAAACAGAATGGCTCAGTGAAAACTTTGGAGGGCAGATAATACAGTCTATCATATCAAGAAAGAACATTGGTTCAGACTATAAGACAGCAGAAGTGGTCAGTCTTCAAGGCACTATTCCCTAGGCGCAGTGAGCCTTCATGAAAGATGGCAGTTTTCTACTCTGTCTGGACACCCAGTCCCCTCATCCCAGACCAACAGCATGAGGGCATTCCCCGCTAAATGAGTCATCCATTCCAGGAAGTTTATGAAGAGTATGGGGCTTTCTGAGTTGATTAGGTGATTTAGAAGTAAACGAAGTCCATAACCTCTCACGTGGGTTGTCCAAAAGTAAGACTGCCATTATCGCTTGCTCTGTGGTGCTTTTCCCTCCCACCTCGTTGCTGCTGCTTCACGTGATCAATCCTGTCTCTGAAACTGCCTCACCCAAAAAGTCGTGTCTACACCCCAGCGAGGGAAGCGGAGGTCTGGCAATGATCCAGTTCATTTGATCAACATAGCTGGCGGAACCAGATAATTTAAGCTCCAAATTTCCCCATTAATCAAAATAGTCTGATGACGGATACATCTGCTTTTACTTCGGGTTGTGTGGACACAGTCTAATTGTGCATTTCCCAAAACCAGAATCGTATCATCTGTAACGTTCCTAGAGCTCTTCCTGCCCACATTTCTTTCCCAGTCTGTTTGACTGAACAGATAACTCAGTAATTAAAATTCATAATCAGCACATGTTGAGTATTTTTCCTCTTTCTTCTGTTTCTACAATCCTTTCTCCTGACTTCTGGGTGGTTTGCCAACTGTTTTACTTTTCGAGAGTAAATACTAGAGGTTACCTTCCAGGGTGCCTCCACATTGGTCACCGTTCCTAACCCTTGCCTCAGCCGCCACCCCCGTCACCTCTGAAGGCGGGAACTTCAGCAACTTTGATAGTTGTGACTGCACCTTACAGGCCAGTTGGAGAATAAAGCGGTGAGTAGAAGGAGCAATAAAGAATGGAGGCGACAGAGAATTCTGGGTGTCAGGCCATGATCTCCCTTTGCAGAAGGCCCGTGAGTCCCAGACGAGCCCGTTAGGCTTCTGCCACTGGACTGGAACCTGGCCACGCCGGCCTTGTGTGGGGCGTGTGGGAGGATGGGCTGGAGGGCTGGTAAGCAGCTGAGGTCGCAGTTAACAGGAAGTAAGAGAGTCCTTCGTAATATGTTTTCCTGGGCACACAAAACAGATATGTTCTGAAGAGGAAAACCAAGCTCACGGACCTGACTTAGGTGCTTCGGGCATTGACTGCATGAGAGCCGTGCTCAGCTTTAGAGAGCGGAGCTCCCGTGGCTTCCGAAGGAAAGCCGAGCCACGCCATCACCCATTTCCTCGAACGAAAATGCCTCCCCGGGTCAGGTCTTCTGGAGTGCTCGCCTCCCTCCCTTCCACAAGCCATCGTGTCTTCTCCTCAGCACTCAGGAGCACCCTCCCCACGAAGGGTTAGCTTGCATTACAGCCCTGGTACTTCATCTTAGAGATGAAGTCACCACCAAAGTCACGCCTTGACTGAGCTGCAACTCCTCCCACTTTCGACGTCCCTGGGCCACACTTTGGGGCTCAGAGAAGTTGGTGACTTTTTAAAGTTTAAAGTGTTGAGATCCAAAAGGCCGTGGTTGCATAATCCAATCAGAGAACCACTTCGGACTGGCGTGTGCATTTCTCCCAGGCTCCCCATCATCAGAGCTCATAAATGAGGACGCTACCTCACGGCTCCAGAAACCTGTGAAGCCGAGATGGTATTTTTAACGCACCCATTTTAAACAATGTCTGTGCCGTAACATTCTCGCTTTTGCTGTTGGTGCAGGTGAGGAGCCGCCTAACAGCTGAGCTCCGGATTCGACATGTGCGGCCCAGGCTGGGCCTCGGAGTTTTCAAAGGGTAACATTTTCACACGTGGGAAAACACACAAGTGTTTTCAGTATCCGTGGCTCAGTATAGCTCCGTCGTGTGTATTTCGTAGACAAAAAAGAGTCAACTAACAATGGAAATTCTATCACCTTATCTGTTTTATTCTTCCTCCCATCTGGGAAATGCACACACAGACACGCAGACACTCACATGCACAGGAAGTTCACTTTCTTCTTGAACTCCAAACAACTTTTATGGTCATACCTAGAAACTTCTTGGAGTGTTCAGAAGGTCTCTGCATGTTCCCCAGACCTTAAAGAAAATGAGGTCTGGAATTGTCTCCTCCAGCCAGAACCTGGCCAAGGGCAGTAAAATTCCCCAGCCAGGTAGAATGCTGACTTGCTAGCGAGTAGAAGGCCATGCACCATATTCTGTGGGTCATGTGGAAATGCATGTGCAAGGCCCTTTGGTCATACTGCGTAAGGCCACATTGGTCAGTCCTCTGCAGAGACTACAGTCCCCCACAGACCATGCTACCCGCAGTGGTAAAGGGTTCCAGAACACACCATTGTGGCATAAAAATTATTTGGAACGGAGGCATTTGTGTTCCTGAAATCTTTTATTTTTTTAAAAAATAGAGCCCCCTGAAAGAACTCAACTCAATTGTCATAACTTTCCTCCCCAAGAGTTCCTTGCGACCGTGAGACATTGTCACAAAATTATATGTGCCATCTTTTCTCCTGAAGTCTCATTTAACTTTCCGAAAATGTATTAGTTTTCCCATAAGCACCCTTCTCTCTCTCTCTCTCTTCCCCTACTTAAGACGGTGCATAAGCCCCAAATCCTAATTGCGTCTTTGAGCCACATCTTTCTGTGAACTCCCTGAAGTACATTTTAAACCTGTCTTTTCTCTTTTGTCCGTTTAATTTGCAGGCCCCCAAATCCTGAGCCTAAGAGAGTAGAGGAAAGCCTTTTTCTCCTCTACAGTGGGATTAGCATGTGCTGGGTATCTTCCATTTGCCCTCCAGGCCCACCCTCTACCCTCTGCCCCGCACTCTGACCTAAAAGCCTCATCTTTGTAGACTGTTTCAACAGGCTGCCTTGGCCTCTGGTTTCCAGTTGGGTTTGGCCAGTGAGGGGCATCAGGAAGGGCACAGAGAAACAGAAATGTCATGATGTCTGTTTCCCCAGCTCCTCCTAGTGCTGTGAGGTTACATGGACTACGTCCCTCAGCTGAAAGTCCCAGCTGCTGCCAGGGAGCCCGCTCCACATACCTCTCTGGCTCCCAGTTTTGATAAGTGCTCCCTCCTCTTACCCCTACTGGCCTAGAGCTGGTAGAGCCCTAACTAACCCCAGGGTGCTGCAGCACCCCTGGAATTTTTCTGCACGTGCTCCAGTTTTATACATGGTTACATATAAACTCCTTCAAATTATGCAACTTGGATGTGCTCTTTCTTGCCAGCATGCTCATTGATGTATGGGGAAACACAGATAATCATGGATTTAGAGGTACTCTCATTACCTTCGAATGTGAGCCCTAGCTCTGGGGAGTCACTGAACCCCTGCTACTCCAAGCCTCTCTCCTGAGTTGGCAGGAGGGTCCTGGCTGACTTTTTCATGCTCCTTTGGAGCCGTGAAAACACAATCACTTCTCCTGGCACGCTGGCCACTGTCTTTGTGTTTATTACCAAGATGAGGGACGTAACAAGCTCACACCATCAGCATTCCAACACTTGTGAGTGAAGAGCAATCTGATCTTCAATGTATTTCTTTCAGCAGGAAGTTTCTTAAGTCTCCCCAAGGTTGGGTAAGAAGACAGTTAAGAGAGGGCTCTCACCGTGTGCTCAATAGTGCCCTTCACAGTGACTTCACCTCTGGGCTCCAGGACAAAGCCACACCATCTTTACTCTCTCCTCACAGGACAACAAAGCCACCTAACAGGATGCTCTCCTTAGAGGTCAAGGGAAGGCTTTATTTTCTTTTAGGAATCAAACTTTCAATTCTAGTACCCATCTTAGCCAAAGTCCTGCCCGCTTCCTCTCTCCACAGCAATCTCAGTGGTGAAGTGTCCCACCTAGTCAACTGCTTGTTAGACACCAACGCAGGAAGGTGACCACTGGCTTCCTAGCAGCTCTTATAAACGAAAGAGGGAGGAGTGGGTCACCTGCCCCCCAAACAATAAGGTACACCTTCGATTATAACACACTCACCGGCACTGTTTTCTCATCTTCCAAAGAACTCCATCTAAACTCCCTGGTCTGGCATTCAAGGTCCTTTAGAATTGGGCCTCAACAGATCTCTTCAGGTATAGCCAAAACTCCTGCTCACCTGGTCTGTCGGATGACCAAAGACCTCGCCAGCCATGTCTGGGGTCGCTGTCTGCCTTGCAGGTAACAGGCCTTGGGTGTTGGGGGAGGTAAGGTGATTACAGGAAAAGATCCTGCAGACGTCAGTGTGACAGAAAACCAGAATGGATGCACCCTGAGCAGGGGTGGGATGGGGAGGTTAGAAGGAGGAAGAACAGCAGCTTCCTTGGAATCTGACCTTCTACAAGGTCAGGAGGGGTTGTGAGCGAGCCCACCGCCTCCTGCAGAGTAAGGAGCATGTGGTAAGGAACAAGCTGCTGGTAGCTCCTTAGGGAATCAGGGGGTCAGAGTCTGAGATGCTGCTGCAGTCCTGCCATCATGAAACTAGAAAAGAGAGAGGAAAGAAGTTAGAAAAGGGGAAGAAAAAGAAAAAAGAGGCCCGTTCTTGAAAGAGAAGCTCACGAGGTCCTGAGCTGGGCTCTATTCTCACATTTTCTCCACCCTTCCTTGGCATTCCGGAAACCTGGCCAGGGAATAAAACGAGCAGGACGTTCAGAGCTCAGGGCAGGATGCAGGGATTCCACGTGGCGTTGCACTGGTGGCTTCCTCCTGCCCCCTGCCAGCCTGCGTGCTGAGATGCAGGCAGGGGCATCTGGGCACAGTCTTGAAGCCCTGAAGTGAGCAGAGTGGTTTAGGATTCTTGCGTCCCGACTTCAGGAGAGACTTTTTCCTCCTTATAGATTTCCCCCGTCGAAGACCCGAAGAGGCAATTCACAAAAGAAGAAATAAAAGATTCAATAGCACGTGTAACGTCGGATGACCTCACTACCAACCAAAGACATGCACATCAAGGCACAACACAGTTTTCCACCCATCAAGCTACCAAACACTGAGAAAAAGACAACACCCGTTAGTGGGGAGACCTTAAAGAAACATGGCCTGTTAGAAATGACTGGTGGTCATATAAAGCAGAGCTGTCCTGGTACTTTAGTAAGTATCAAAACCCTGAAGAGTAGCACACCTGTCATCCAGCCATCTCACTTAGTGGAATTTATCCCAAACTACTAATTAAGGATGTGCCCGAGGTACTGACTCTCGTCGTACAATTACCTGTTCCATCCTCGGTCCTCCACGCTGGAGGACTACCGAACAATTCCTCCTTCCGTTACCAGCTGAGTGAGCAGACTACTGATTTTTCACAAGCACATTAATTAACGTATGATAAAAACAATACCTTAGTGGCCATAGAAACAAAAGTTCCAAATTCATTAAGTCTTAGCACTAGATCTTAGTTTTGCCTTTGCTTCCACTGTTCCTTCCCAGAAATCGTTTGACCCTTCACACTCCCTTCGTGTTTAAATTGAAAAGTCTTATGTAATGTATATGGCAAATAATTTAATACAGATTTGGCCCATGCTGGCTTAGTCGTGAGAGATTAAGGTACAGTAAAAAATCCTACAGATTATATGGTTAACGACCACAAAGCTTGCTTTCTCGCTCACGCTACATATGGGTCAGCTGGAGAGTCTGCATCATGTCTCCTCTCTTGGGGACCGATGTGCTGGGTACTGCTGGCTGCCTAGGCATGGGAAGGACACTCAGGAGTTCCATTCTCCAGCCTGGGAGAGGCACCCATCACTTCCACTCACAAGTCTTCGAACAAAGCAAGTCGCCTGGCCACACAAATAATTTCAAGTGTGGGATAGTGCTATCTACTACCACGTCTGGCAGGTGGAAAACCAGAACGTAAGTGAATCGTCCTCCTGTCCACCACCCAGGTCAGAGCCAGGGAGTTGGCCTGGGACGAATTATCAGCTTCTTTGAAAGTTAACAGACTGCATAACTTACTCCTGAAATTTTCTGAGTGCGTTGGGAGGAAAGAGGAAACAGAATCAGTCCTATTAACTGATGATTCATTCAGTGATTAACTATTGAGTATTTATTTATTCAGCACTGTGCTAAGAATTAGAAAAATACTAAGAGTTATAATCACGGTGTTTCCAGGTACTCAAATCTAGTTGAAAAGTTAATATTTGTCAAACAGCATTGCTTATAAAATATAGGGGCTCAGTAATAACGTCTGACACTAATGGTAGACAATGGTTTCTTAACCTGCTCAGGCTGCAGAATCACTCGGGTAGCTATTCCGAATGATCTATAATCGAGCTCTGCACCAGAAATACTGAATCAGCAAATATGCAGTGAGATAAAGCCCAGGCACATGAATTTTGATAAGACTCCCTAGACGACGACTCTGGGCCCAGCCCAGGTTAAGAAACCTTGAAATAGGAGACAAGAGAATGTTACAGACACTGAATAGAGTAAGAGGAACCTGTAGCCTTGCGGTCAGGGACGTTTTCACGAGGAAGGTGGACTGGGTCCTTGGAGGAGGCATAGAATTTTCTAAGTCATTATAAGAGGCGAAGCCTGGCCAGGGTTCAGGGGTTGGTTACGTGTATATAAATCATACTACCAGGGTAAAGAATATTTCAATAAAGTGACAACTTAAGTTACAATTGTGGTTAGAATCTAAGTCTCCTGAAAAGTTAGTACTTAGTTTAGACCAATACTTGACTCTACAGAAAGCCTTTCAATGAGCATCATTCCTCAACTGTGGACAATGACAGCAAATGGTAAGTGCTTCATTAATATGTGTTGAGTTAATTAAATTATTAATTAATCAATTCTGAATTGAGTAACAGAAGATCAAACTTCAAAAGTCTAAGATGGTAATTAGTGGTTATTTATGAATCATTTATATCCACCTTATCCATTAGCTCTACTTCTCCCAGAGAGTAGACGAAAAGTGAGATGGCTCTTTTGCTCTTTTTAATAAAATATACGCTATCCCTACTTCTATAAAACATTCCCGGAGCTCACTAAATGAGCCGAGGGGGCTTTTGAGATCTCCTAAAGCAGCAGTCCCCAACCTTTCTGGCACCAGGGACCAGTGCTCCTATGAGAATCTAATGCCTGGTGATCTGACGTGGAGCTGAGGCGGTGATGCTAACGCTGGGGAGCGGCTGCAAACACAGATGAAGCTTCATTTGCTTGCCTGCCGCTCACCTCCTGCTGTGTGGTTCGGTTCCTAAAAGGCCACTGTCCATGGCCCAGGGGTTGGGGTCCCCTCTCCTACAGGACAGAAACGTGTCATGGAGAAGCTAGTACTATAGCATAACAGTTAAAACCATGACTATTGGAGTCTAACAGATCTTGCCTTGTCACTTACTGGTTATCTGACCTGGGACAAATTATCAGCTTCTTTGAAAAGTTTGGATAGTAATATCTAACTCATAAGAGTGATTTGGGGATTAAATAATATCAAGACCATAGAGACAATTCAGAAACATCTAGAACAATGGCATGGTCTTAACAATTACCTGGAACCATCCCCTGTGACAGATAAGGATATCAAGGCACATATTCAACTAAAGCAGCAAGAAAGACCCACATGATAAAACTCAAACGATCAAACCACACAGAGGCAAGTGACCACACCTCAGTCGATACTGGATTTCAGATTTATTAATTTACACAACTGCATTAGAAATACTGGACATTATGCCATCTGCTTAAACTACCTTGCAGATAGAAAGAGAAAATTCTCAGCATCTCATTTGCACAATCACCGAGACACAAATGATTTAGCCAACAAACTTTCTTTGCATTGGCCTGACCTGTATTTACAAGGTTCACTGTTGGCTTTCCCACCTGATTCTCTTCCCAGTCCTGTGCCACTAGCTTAAACAAACACATGCATCTGCTCATAAGAAACACACTCAGGTCTTTGTCTCTTCCAGGCAAAGAAACAAAACAAACAAGTAAACAAAAAAGGGTGATATGATAAAAATTGAGCCAGCCATGGTTTTTGGCTATAGAATACCAAACTGGCTAAACTAATTTTAATAGACTTGACTGGTTGAGTGCACAATTTAGTGGTTATGAATCCAATTGAATGGGTTCATAGCTGGCCAAATAAAAGTCATAATAAAAGCAGTTATTATTTTTAACCATTAGACCCTATGCCAGGAATTATGTTAAATGCTCTATTTGAATTATTGTGCTATCCACACAATAACCTAAAATGTAGTATTATTTTATCAACATTTCTCAAACGAGGCAGTAATACCACTTAGAGTTTAAGTAATTTGCCTATGGAAGCAGCAAATCACTGAAACTCAAGTTGTGACACACGGACCTCATTTCTAGGGCTTGGCTCTCACATATGAATATCAGGAATGCCATGGATTTATGCACCTTGATTTTAATGTGGCCTTCAGCATAACTTCCCGAAATCCTGTGAGAAGATCTGAACATTTACCAGGTGTCAACAAATGAAATAAATGTATGGTACATTGGTCAAACAGTGTTGATTATTATCATTGTTATTATTAAACTGTATGAAGGATGATGTCTAGTTAGGTCCTGGATAGTCTGTCTTAATCAAAATATTACTGACTTGGTTTGAAAACATAGAACATTGAATAGGTTTACATGTGACATATTGACGTATTACAGCTTTACATATTTACAACTAATATGGTAAATAATTATGAATAGGAAGCTTAAAGCACCTATGTAATGCCAGGCACTGCGATGGGCATGAGAAACATATAGTTGAGAGACATAGTCTCTGACTCCAAGGAGTTCACAATGTGGCCAAAGAGACTATTAGTCTGCAAAACGAATAAATTATGTTGATGGGATAAATACAGAATCCAATTTTTGGACTCAAACGACCAGCCAGTCAAGTATAGGATGGGGAGGGATGTGACTCAATGGCCGTTGACAGGAAAAAGACTTTGGAGTTTATTTTGCTACATGTTCCATGATTCAAGAGCAAAATATTGTTCTGAGAAATATTAACGTATTCCTGGAATGTGTTAACGACAGTGTGGTGTTCAGAATTAAGCAGGTGATAAACTGACACTCTGGGAAGATCTGATCCGATCCACAGTTCCAAGTTCAGTTCTGGGTACTGAAATCTAAGAGGTGATGAGAGACATTTATAAGCTGAGGAAGATCTAGAAGCTAATGATGACTAGGATGATGATGATTCTGAGTCATGCTTCATGAGGAATGGCTGGGGACATGGGAAAGCGAATTCAAGGAGCCTTGGAAGCTGTCTTCACATATCTCCAAAGCTGCCAGGTGAAAAGCAGATTAGATGTCAGCCCTTCTCCAGAGGGCAGATTAAGTACTAATGGGAGAAAAGTGTTCAAGGCAGGATTCTGAGAATTCTTCCTTGAAAATGTCTCCTGGGGCAGACTGTCCAATACTTACCTCCCCAATCATTATCACCCTCGCTCCTGACTCCTTCGCCAGATTCCCGAGGGACATCCAGTTTTGTATTGGGGTCTGGGGAAGGGACTCATAAAATGTGTTTAAAGAAGATCATTCTAGCAGTCATGTGGGAGGATAAACTGGAAGGAATAAACTCGAGCTCCCCAAAATGAACCAAGTTGTTCCCATCTCTTCCTCCAAGTTCAAAAACTTCCCTTGTAATGCTTCTAATTATAATAACTAATGTCAGCCAGCATTCACTGACTGTTTACTGAATTATTCTGTACTTTTAAAAAAGATGAATCCTCCCAATTAACCCTCATTTTACAGATGAGTAAACTGAGGCACAGAGAGGTACCTAATGAGGACATAAGACCTCGCAAACAGTAGTAACCCCTTCCTTCTCCTCCCTGCCCCCATCCGAATACGGATAATCCGCCCCTGAAGTCCAGGGCTTAACCACTAAGCTACTCGGCCATCTCACTACGTAATAACTACTTTTTACATCAATTCATAGCCTTTGAAACTAATAATCATTCATCATGAGATTTTTCTTTTTTAAATAATGAATAAGATTGTGTATAGTGGAGATCACCCTTAGTTGTGACTTCAAGAGTGATAATCAAGGCTTTTCGTTTGTTTTTCTCCTCTGGGCCTCAGTTTCTTTGCGAGATGAAGGGCTGATCTAAAGGATCCACGGCCCGTGGATGCCATAGTTTGAATGTGGCACCAGCAAGAATTAGAGCTGATTAGAAAATATTACTAGGCCATCTATATCCATTTTCTTTTTTTTTTTTTTCTCTCTCTCTCTCTACATTAAGAAGTGAAGCTAATCCCAGCCATTTATGAAGTTGAAGAAAAATTCGACCTCTCTTGACTTTGGCAAAACCTGTGCTCGGGAAGAGGCGGGCGGCCAAGGCCGGGAGGGCGGTGCGCGGCGGCGGCGGCGGCGGCGGCGGCGGCGGCGGCAGCGGGATGGCGGGGTCTCCGCGCTCCGTGCACCTTCCATCTCACCGCCGCCCAAGCGCTCTTGGAAGCTGCGGGGTCCCTGGCGACCAGTTCTGCTCCCGCGTCCAGAACGGCGCGGATCGGGACAATCCCTGGATCAGACTGACCCCTAGGGGCAGCGCGGCAATCCGCAGCCAGCGCCGGGCGCACACAAAAGGAGCCGCGAGCTTCCAGCTGGAGGCCGCCGAAAAATCTGCCACGAGTGCTCTCAGATGCAGACACCACAAAGCCAAAACATTAACATTTTGCTTGCTATTTATTCAGCTTCTCCGTCTTTAATTCCCCCTCGCCAAGTAGCCTCCAAATGTGTCTCTTTGAGTATCAAAGTGATCACTTTGGATTAAAGTAGTCCTTCTCAAAAGATACCTTAATTAAACTGTGTGTGGTGGGGAGGCGAGGGGAGGGGAAGAGGCTCCCGTACTTTTAACTCCTCTATGAGAAAGAAAAGAAATAGTTAAAGGAAAGGGGAGATGGCCTTTTCACAACGAGATACAAAGTAAGTTATTTTTAAGCCTTTCGTTTGCTTCTTTATGGTAATTGTTCAAACATTTTGGATAATGATGTTAATAATAACAGCAACAGTAGCAGGTAATTTTCTGATATGCTAGGCACTGTTCTAGGTGCTTTCATTTGTCACACACATTTTATTATGAGGAAACTAAGGCAAAGAGAGGTTAAGTGACTTGCCCAAGGTCGCACGGCTGGCAGGTTACAGATCCCTTCCAAACTGTAGCTCTGGAGGCATTTTTCAAACCTGAATTTATCCTCAATGACTTTATCCATTCATAGCAAAGTCCTGCTAGCTGTTGGGTAACCCAGCACTTCCAGTTCACAAGGAAGAGTCGGGAGTTTCCCATAGAGGAGGAAAGGAAGTGATCTACAGGGCTGGTTCACTGCCATAGGTAAGGACTCAATGCTGGAGACCGGTCCCAGTTATGAGACATCACTAAAAGTTCCTTCAGATGACATTTGTAAACTCTTGCCCTCACTTTCCTCATCTCTAGAATGGGAATACGAGAATACCTTTGTCAGAAGGCTCTTGTGAACGTATGTGAGATGATTTGTATTTAGGGCCTGGCACAGTGTCTGCCACAGGTTTCGCACTCAGAAAAGGTACCTGATTTTTCAGCATGGTTGTCACTGGTTCTTACTGAAACCTGGCTGTGTGGGTTTGGGGTGGTGGAGAAAAGGATGTTTATAAAGTCAATTTCCACATGGAGAGTTCTCTTGCCCACTACAGAGAAGGGCAAGGGAGAGTCATACCCAAAAAGCTCTGATAACAGGTGAGAAAATGCCAGGGAGGTGGATGCTGGAGGGGGCGCTGGCAACCTGGCGTGCGAAACGTGACTCATCCCCCTGTACGCACAGAACCACGCAGCACCCAGTGGCTAAGAAATGGTTCTTGACGTTGTCTATGAAATATTCTTGCCCCAAACGTCAAACCTGAGTCTGAGCAAGCCTGTAGTCCTAACTACCAGTTTACAGGCAACATAGAAGACAAGGGCGTTAAGCCATGCTATAGGGATGCAAGCAGCAAGCAGAATGTGGGACGTTCCAGGATGAATGACCCAGTTTCCTTAGCAAATAAATGTCAAGAAAGAAAATAAAGAGAGAGAATGTATAGATGAAAAGAGATTTAAGAGGCATCGCAACCAAATGCAATGGGTGGATTTTCGATCCTGATTTGAAAACCAACTATAAAAAAATATTTTTAACAAACTTTTAAGAGACAGTCGGGAAAATTTAAACATTGACGAGGTACTTGACATTAAAGAATGACTTTTTTTTGTTTTTTTCTAGATGCGATCATGGTATTGTGGTTATGTTTTTTTTTGAAGGGTCCTTAACTTTTAGAGATACTTAACCGAAGTACTTATGGATGAAATGGTAAGATGTCTGGAATCTGCTTCAAGATAATCTATTCAGGAGTAAAGCTGAAGCAGGATTGGCCGTTTATTGATCATTGTGGGAGCTGGCTGATAGGTCCACGAGAGTTCATTTCACTTTTCTATTTTTGTGTGTATATATAAAATTTTCCATAACATTTTTATGAATAACTGATCTAACTATGGATAAATGAAGAACCACGTAAAAGGACCTACATGTGTTCAGGGGCAGAGGTGGGAACATCCGTACGCTGTAAGGAACACTGAGCAAGGCAGACGGCACAGGTTATGTAAAGGGGATGGTGACACACACGTTTGGGCAGAAATGATGAGGCCTGATTATGAAGAGACATTCATGCCAATAATAAAAAAGAGCAGCTAACATTTTTTTTTTTGACAATTACTATGGGCCGAGCATATAGTTTCTCTAACACTTTTTAGTGTTAGATCAATAATTTATTTCATAGAAGAAAGTGCTTATGGAAGGTATGTAACTTATACAAGTGCATAACATTTGCAAGCTGAGGAGCCAAGACCCAAATCGAAGAGTCTGACTAGATGGCCCACAGTCTTAACCACTGCTGGCAGGCAGTGTGGGGCCACTGTGGACTTACACAGAGCTGTGCTCCACGAAGTTGCCTAAATGAGAAGGCTTGAATGAGAGCGAAAGTAGAAAGATATCAGAAATGCAGAGAGTAAGAACATATAAGGTTCAAACAGCAGATTGGATTTCAATAACCAGAGAAAGGAAACTGTCAAAGATAGCTCTGCACTTGGAAGGGTATTTAGAATGAATAATTCCTTTAAACCACTGTTGCTGGGGGCGGTGGGGGAGGAGGGTATATATGCTGTTATGTTTGGTGTAGCTACATTTGGGTACATGTCATTGGCTGTGAGGAATATTCACATGTCTTTTTACAAAATGATGCTTTGTTTGCCTCATGACTTATTCACCATTGTTTATTTGTTATCGCTATGAAATTGGAAATGGACGTGTCTTTTCAAGGAAAAAATAGCAGACTTCGATGTACTTTTGTGGCTCACAATTCCAGGGGTAGCCTCAGATCCTAGTCTGTAAAAATGGTGTTTCTGGAGTGTGGGGCATCTTGACAGATCCGGACAAAGCAACCAGACCATTTAGAGCTTGTTTGTTGAGGGAGGGATTAAAAAGGTCTCCGGTGAGAGGGAGAACCTTCCTGCAGAAAGCTGAATCCTTGATGCTCCTGTAGTCTCTCCATGCGTGATTTGTTAGAGATGGAGAGAACCTCATCTCCTGTGAGGTGAGTGTGAAGCCCAGAAAACAGAGGTGACCAGTGTGAAGTCACATAGCTGCATGCTGGCAGAGGCAGGCCTAGAAGTCAGGCCTGCAATCTGTACTCCACTGGGCCTCGAGGCTTCTGAGACACAGCACCCCAGGGGCAATAAAAAATGTTCTTATAGTTTCTCCACTGAGCTGCTCTTTGCTCATATTTTTCAGATTTAGGAAACCAAAAATCAAAAGCTAGGTTAGCAGTCAGAGTACTGGTCTGCTGACTTGGTTGGTAAACATTGGACTTTACAAGGGCCCACTCACCACTTTTAACAGGGATGAACATGACTAATTGGTCTTACTCTGGGGCGGACGCCTTTTGATGCCAGGTCCAATGCCAGCTCACTGTGGATATATTCTACACCTATTTGGTGTATGCATGGCATGGAGTTCTGGAAGAATGAACTTGACCTAATTTTATCTTCCCTCCATGGCACAATGATCTTAGCCAGACTTTTTAGTTTAATTTAAAGGCCTGTTGATAAATTAACAAGTGCGGATTTACTAGGTCCTAGGCAGGCATGAGAGAACTCAGACACTGTTGGAAAAGCTTCTTTCCTCAGGGCAGGCAGAACAGTCTGCTCCAGCATCTTGGCCTGACCTCCGAAGAGAGGTACACTGGGAGGGATGGCAGTGTCAAGCCTGCCAGAGGCACTCTAAGACATCTGGTCACTCTTTTGAAAAGGCACAGACTCAAACCATCAGGGAAAATTATTTTAAAGGAGCAGGATGAGCAGCTCCACACTGCTGATGGTCGGATGTCAGCAGAATGCACGTGCCATCAAAAACAGGCAGAGAGCACCAAGAAATAGACCCCAGCTCCTATCCAACCATGATTCTGCATCTGGAGCAGGTTGAATTGTAAGCTTTTGGGGTGTGCTGGGAAGTCATCAAAAATGAGAAGGAAAGGCACAGCAGGGTACCTAGTAGCAATCATCAGTAGTACCGATAGGAGTCAGTGTAGCTTCGGCCACCTTGGCTGCTCCATGCTATGCCACTGCTGCTGCAGTGTCCCCTCCACATGCAGAGGAGCAGCATCCAACTGGGATGAGCACATTCTACCATGAGAGAACTTGGTCACATAACTGGAGTGGTGGTTGCTCAATATACATTATGGATGACCGACCTCACTCATTCGTTCACTTCCTGGGCCAGGCACTGTGCTAAAAACACTATAGAGACACAGGAATAAAGAGGACTTAACTCCTTACCCTTGATGATGTAATGATCTAATGAAGGGTCCAAACAGATAAACACTTATTTACCATATGTGGTAGGGTCTACCAAGGAGGCATGAAAAAAAAGTGCTGTGGGAACTCAGAGGAGCAGGCAACTAATCCACGTGAGAGTAAACGATGGTCAGGAGGTCTGTACAATGGACGTGACAGCTGAGTAGACACGAGACTAGTTCGCCAGGTTGGGAGAAATGTCATTCCCAAGACTAGGAATGGCACATGCAAAGGTGCAGCAAGACTCTTCAGCAAGAAGGAAAAGAGTCTTCAGCCTCCTGCTCTGGCTTCACAACCGTCAGATGACTTACAGCTCTGAGAATTGTCCCTCCCAAATGTATGGGTTACGTCACTCACAAGCTTTGTTTTGTAAATGAGAAATGGAATTATCATATGACCCAGGAATTCCTCTCCTGGGCATCTAACCCCCAAATTTGGAAACATTTGTTCATTAAGATAGAGGGACCCCTATATTCATGGCAGCATTATTCACAGTGGCCAAGACGTGGGAACAACTGAAGTGTCCTTCGATAGATGACTGGATAAAGAAGATGCGGGACACATATATGATGGAATATGACTCAGCCATAAGAAAAGATGAAATACTGCCATTTGCGACAACATGGATGGATCTTGAGAATGCCATGCTAAGCAAAGTAAGTCAGACAAAAAGTTGAGAACCATATGATTTCACTCATATGTGGGATATAAAACTGAAAGCGACAAACAAATAAGACAAACGAACAAAAACTCATAGACACAGACAACAGTATGATGGTTGCCAGAGAAAAGGAGGGAGGGAGGAAAGTAGAATAAGGTAAAAGGGAACAAATACATGGTGACGAAAAAAGATTTGACTTTGGATGATGAGCACACAATGCAATGTACATATGAGGTACTATAGAACTGTACACTTGAAACCTATATAATTTTATTAACCAATGTCACAAAAATAAATTTAATTTTAAAAATGCATATAAAAATGTTAGGACAAAAAAAAGATTTGTTTTGTTCATGTGGACTCATATAATTGCTCATTTATGGATCAGCGACAGAACAAGCAAGATGGTAGAAAAATAAGCCCTTTTAACTCACAAAAATACAAAAAAATAAACTTTCAAGAAACGATACTAAAATAGCCATTATAAAACAAGTCTCTTCCACTCAGCCCGTAGACACTTTAGGACTTAAAAGGTACTTGTAGCCAAGCACATGTCTTGCAGACTATCTCTCCCAGTTTGACGAAAGCAAAGAGGAATCAGTAGCTAGAATTTTCTAGTTTCCCTCACAAGTTTCCAGTCACCTTGGACAACCACCTTGGATTGTTCTGTTATGCCATTTTTCAGAAAAGGCTCATTACTTGCTTATCCCTTCCTGCAATGAAACGTGTTATGCTCCCTGAAAAATTCTATTTTTATTTTAAATGCTCAGTTGGGAACTTTAAACTTTGTTTTGCTAACTCATTTGTAACTGAAGCCGAACAATGGCATATGATCCAAATTCTATCATTTTTTTCTCCCAGTTTCAAAGACTTCCACTCCCAAGAGCTTGAACTCTGGCACTTTACACAGCCATGTGATATGGAGGGCTAAGGATAAAAATTTCCATCAGAATAGCATTTGGAGTTTAAAGAAGTCCCACAGTCACAACTGGGGCATCCCTGCCCTTCTGTCTGCGCTTTTGCTTCTGATTCCCACAGTGACCCCAGAAGAAAAGGAGCTAAAAACAGAAGTGGAAAATAGAAAGAGAGGCTCCCCAAAATATAAAAATATAACGGAGGTT
This sequence comes from Pteropus medius, assembly GCF_902729225.1. Lineage (NCBI taxonomy): Eukaryota > Metazoa > Chordata > Mammalia > Chiroptera > Pteropodidae > Pteropus > Pteropus medius. The sequence goes on along the minus strand of NW_024342467.1, from coordinate 16,985,909 downwards.
CCCTTGTGGGATCTCGGTGTGTGAGTCTCTTCTCAATGGAAAAGAGGTCCCAGCTACTTTACTGCATTAGTAGCGAGGGAGATGCAATCCCAAAGACAGGAACTATGGTACAGTCAGACATAGAGACGGAGACAGAGATAGAGGTCAAGATAATGCATTAGTAAGGGTTCTCCAGAGGAACAGCACCAATAGGATAGATGATAGATAGCTGCATACATAGTCGCTCTGCACATTTTTGCAAGATAATCACCTAACACAATATTTTCCTGAGAAAATAAAATTTATGTTTCTAAGCAAACACATTTCATTCAGATTAGAAGAGGTCTGACTATAAAAGCAGTTTATAAGCTGTGATAAATTGTTCATATATCAGTCATATTATTCTACCTAATTAGCACCTTGATATGATCAGTGGAACCAATATCTATCTACAGCTTCATGGCTAACAAATCAAGAACTGTTCCTATTTTTGCAAAATGGCAGAGTAGGTAAATACTGGGCTCGCCTCCTCTCACGACCACATCGAAATTACAACTAAACTACAGAACACCCACCATTCGGAGTCACCTGAAGTCTAGCTGAACAGAAGTCCTACAACTGGGGCACACACAAGAAGCTACCTTGAGACAGGTAAAAGAGGCAGAAGATGCAAAACAGGATGGTCCCACACCCATGCATGGTAGATATCTCAGCTGCAGAGGTTCCCTTGGAAGAGCAAGGGGTCCCTACTCAACACTGGCTTCCCCGGCCCAGGGTTCCAGTGTCAGGAAAAGAAGTCCCCACAACTTCTGGCTGTGAAAATCAGCGGCGATTGTGGCTGAGTGAGACGAAAGGCCTCTGAAATCACAGACATTCCTGTTAAAGGGCCCACACATGGACTTACTTGCTGATGGACTCAATCACTCGGAGCTTCAGTGCTGGGGCAACAGCTCGGGAGGCACCAGGGACACACAGGGAAGAACTGAGTTGTCTGGCTTCAAGGCGAGGACTGGAGGGCAGCTTTCTCCCAGACAGAAGTGCTAGCAGAGGGCATATTCCTTTGTTGAGCTCTTCTCGTCCTACGTGCAGACGCAGGCAGCCGCCATATTTGAGCCTACATCAACTATCAACCTAACTAATACCCTTTGCCCTGACAAGGTGATTCCCTGAGACCCCGTCCCTCCCAACTTGTGGGCCCACCCAGGCCACTTACAGTGGCTTCTCCATACACATGGCCTGCCTTGGTTTATGCTGTGGACTTTTCTAAAATCTCTCAAAGGTTCACAAAACCCAAACAAGCAGAATCTGCCTCAGCATGCCCTATACTTCTTGTTAAGAAGCCCCAAGCCTGGCATTAGCAGCAGCTGACCTCTGTTTGCAGCTTGGTCTCTCAAGGCACTTTCAAGCCCAGTGTGGGTGGTTGCCATCTGCAGATTGCTTGGTGGCTCATGCCAGGTGTCCCTGGGCAGGACAAAGGCTGCAAATGAACTTAGCCTATGGTAAGGCCCCTCCCGGGAGGTCCTGGTCTGCACACCAAGTGGCCGACTTTGGTCTGAGCCAGAGCACCACCCAGGGTCACATCTGAGGACCACACCCAAAAGGCAGACAGGGAAGGCACCAGAGCCCTGCTAAAGTGAATCCTACTCTGTAGGGTCAGGCCCTGCACAACAGCTCCTCCACTGGTTATGGCCAGTCCTCACAACCAATCAGCCTGAGGGTCAATCCCTCCCACTGATGTGCTAACAGCAATCAGGATTCAACTACAACAGAAAGGCACACACAGCCCATACAAGGAACATATATTGTACCCAGCTCTGGTGACCCAGGAAGACTACGCCACTGGGCACTACCTAAAGCTACTCTACTAAGACTGAGAGACATAGCAGGCTTACCTAATACATAGAAACAAACACAAGGAGGCAGGAAAAATGGGGAGACAAAAAATCATGTCTCAAATGAAAGAACAGAATGAAGCTCCAGAAAAAGAATTAAACAAAACAGAGACAAGCAATCTACCAGATGCAGGTTCAAAATACTGGTTATAAGGATGCTCAATGAACTTAGGGGAAGAGTGGATGAACTCAGAACTTAACAAAGAGATAGAAAAGATAAAAGTGGAGACAGAAAACAAAAAAGAACCAGTCATAAATGAAGAATAAAATAACTGAAATGAAGAATACCTTAGGAGGAATTAACAGTAGATTAGATGAAATGGAGGATTGAATCAGCAATTTAGCAGGTAAGGTAGCAGAAAACACCCAATCAGAATAGCAACGAGAAAAAAAGAATCTAAAAAAAAAAAATGAGGATAGTTTAAGGGGCCTCTGGGATAACATCAAGTGTACTGATATTCACATCATAAGGATACCAGAAGAGAGAGAGAATAAGGAATTGAAAACCTATTTCAAAAAATAATGACCAAAAACTTCCCTAACTTGGTGAAGGATATAGACATACAAGCCCGGGAAATGGAGAGAGTCCCAAACAAGATAAACCCAAAGAGGCCCACACCAAGACACATCATCGTAAAAATGCCGAAGGTTAAAGACAAAGAGACAATCTTAAAAGCAGCAGGAGAAAAGCAGTTAGTTATCTACAAGGGAGCTCCCATAAGACTGTCAGCTGAGTTCTCAACAGAAACTTTGTAGGCCAGGAGGGACTGGCATGAAATATTCAAAGTGATGAAAAGGACCTGCAACCAAGGACCTTCCAGGACCTGCAACCAAGATTACTCTACCCAGCAAAGCTGTCATTTAGAATCAGAGGACAGACAAAGAGCTTCTCAGACAGGAAAAAGCTTAAAAAGAGTTCATTCTCACCAAGTCAGTATTACAGGAAATGTTAGAGGGACTTCTTTAAGAAGAAGAAGAAGAAGAAAGAAAAAAAAAAAGGTAAAAAATATGAACAATAAAGTGGCAATAACTACATATATATCAGCAAGTACTTTAAATGTAAATGGAGTAAATGCTCCAATCAAAAAGATATACCCTTACATATACCGCCTAGAAGAGACTCACTTCAGATTAATCAGTTATAAAAAAAAGAATGAAATCTTGCCATCTGCAACAACACGGATGGACCTAGAGGGTATTGTACTGAGTGGAATAAGTCAGACAGAGAAAAACAAATGCCATATGATTTCACTTACATGTAGAATCTAAAAAACAAAATAAACAAACAAAACAGAAACAAACTCGTAGATACAAAGAACATTTTGATAGTTGCCATATGGGAGGGGGTTGAGGGTTGGGTGAAAAAGGAAAAGAGATTTAGAAGTAATATTGGTAGTTACAAAATAGTCATGGGGATGTAAAGTATAGCATAGGACACATTGTCAGTAATATTGTAATAACTATGTATGGTGTCAGACGAGTACTAGATTTATCAGGGTGATCACTTTTTAAGTTATATAATGTCTAACCACTATATTGTACAGCTGACACTAATATAATGTATTCCGATGATAATTGTAAAAAATTATTTTAAATAATGAAGGTGAGAAAAAATCAAAAGATGATACTTTTTTAAAAAAAAAAAAAAGAACTATTGCTGATAACAACTAAGAAATCTCAGTTTGCAAAAGCCATACTGGGAAGCCCAAAGCAGGTTACATATGGGAGATTTCAGCAAATTAATTTAAAATGGTGATGGACACTTAGGCAAATGGGCCATCTCTCCAAAGCAGATGTGTGAATTAAGCAAAAAAGAAGAAGAAAAATCACAGTAGAAGTGATCTTTTTCATTAGTTGAAAGTGGTTGACTTTATTTCTTTTTTCTGGGTCATTTCCTGCAAGAGAATGGGCTATTAATAAAAAAGCAAAACAGTATTGGTATTTTATGTGATGTTAATAGAAATATGGAAATATAAACATTAAATGCGTAATATAAGACTAGTTAAATAAAATAAAACCCTCTCTTCTCCCAATTGCTTTTGCAAAAGTTTTCTGGCAAAGAAGTCTCAACAGAGAGCACAAACAAGCATGTGGTTACAATACAAGGAGAGTTTTATTCTCCTGCAGGTATCTGACACCGACAGCATTCTGCAAGAATGATGAGAGCCCTTTTGCATGCTCAGAAATAAAGATGACGTTTTCAACACTCCGACTGCTTTTGAGCTGTATGGTTTTCATTTTGCTGTCTGCGCTTCTGCTGCTGTGCGATGCTCCATGGTGTTAAGCAAGGATCGAAGGTGGGGAAAATGAAGTTCCGCGGAAACAAAACGATCATTCAGAGACTCCACCGTTGAATATTGCAAAACTCCAGGGGAGGGGCGCTTCGGAAAAGCCAGTGAGTAATCTTCACCCCCCAAACAAGGCAGCTCCAGTTCGCTTTCTGTGTCCTCAGCTTACTTGAGAGCAAAAGAAACATCCATTAAATGCCTCGTCACTGAGTCCGAAACACCTAGTAAAGCGAATCCCAAAAGGTCGAATTTAGATGGTGCTTATTCCTGTTTGCGAATTAAAGTTTCTATCTAGGCAGGCGCTCTCCTCTGCACAGAAGCTGTACAAGGCCTCCAATGAGTATTTCTTTAACTTTTGTGAAGCCATCCTTTTGAGAACGTAATTGAAGCTGCAGGATCTAGTCATAGAGCGACACATGCGCACACGCATGCGCAGAGACATAGCTCACGTAAAAACTCTTGCTCTAAATAATTTTCCACAGTTCCTCACATTCCCATAGTTTCATAATATTGTGCATGCATTCACACAAGCTTATGCCAGTTGTAGCAAAATTAACACTCATTCCCCGGAATCTTTGCCGGTAACATAATCAGAAGAAAGGCGGGGAAGGGGGCCTACCAAAACACAAGGGAGTGTGCAAATTAATCCTTGATAAAGTCGAGCGAAACAAAATATAGGGAAGTATATAGGTGAAATGTGATCCCAAACACAAGGACAGAATTATCCAGAGCCAGCTTCTTTTTCCTCGAGGTCATGCTATGGACTGAAGCACCCATCTGAGCAGCCGCATTACTCGGAGTAGAGCTCCACATGGGCTGGGACCCTGCACCCCAGCCTGCGTACCTGCCACACGAAGAGGCAGGCAATGTCAGAAACAGAGAGGGGAAGTCCCGGTCCCACCTTGGAAGGGACAAAGCACGAGTTCTCTGGGAGGTCGAGCTGCATGGAGACCTTTCACACACTAATCTCCTCAGGTAAGGAAAGCCCTCTTCTCTGGCACCTGTAGAACGGGCATTACGGGGATGCCTGTGCCGAGTGAAGAATGGGGCTTCCAAACGCAGCCCTGCAGCTCAGCCAGGCCCACGCGAATCGTTCAGACTGTTAGACATTTTACACAAGCCATGTGCTTGAATTTTCCTAATAATCTGTGTTCTGTAGTGGAAAGAGTAGGACTTGGATTCAGACAGGCCTGAGTTCAAACCTCTTTCTAGTGCTCATTCAGAAACCTGTGGTTTACTTACCTCTCTGTGCTCCACTGTGAAAACAGGGTCACTGCTACATGCCTTGCAAACATCTCGTAATAAATAAATGATTTTTTCAGTCTAACCTAATGTCATTTGGCTAGTAAATGCTTAATAAATGGTGGCTATTAATACCTGGCTTTCTAGGTTATAATTACTTGATAAATCAAGTAAATAACATTTGTCTAATCTTTACTTAAATTTGATTATGTGAATTGAATCGGAAGATAGTGGTATGAACAAAATATCGGATGTGGGTATTTTATGGCCCTAAATAATAACCATCAACTATTAGGAACTGCTGGTCTGACTTGTTTAGACTTCTTTATATAGACCTTATTTATATAATTTTACAAATGCAAATGATTCAGTACTAGCTTCCAAACAGTTTTTATACATGGACCACTTTAGCAAAAGTGATGAAATTAAAATGTCCTAATTGCTTCCATCTCTCATCATCAGAAAATCCAACAAAGATCATAACTGAATCTGAAAAACAAAGCATTAAGCAAAAAAACAAATAAATATATATTAAGTGCTGATAAATGCTATAGAGAAAAAATGAGATAAAAAAAGAACTTTAAAAAATAATAAAGATATAGAAAAAGTAGATTAACAGCAAGCCCTGAAATCGGTTAAAAATCATAATATGTTCAGTGAATTATACATTATAAATATAGTAGAAAATGGGATACGAATTCAAATGATGTCCTTAAGAGAGAAGATACGTATTGTAAAAAAATTAATAATCATGTATTGAGTATAACATACCCTACACTAAGAACAAACCCAGTGATTCTTATATGAGTATATTTTACTTATTATAATTTTATTTTAATAACAAATAGAGAAAGTCATTTCCCTCTATCACTCTTCATAAAACTTTCTCCGTAATTTCCTTCCATTTATTATTATAAATGACTTTCAGGATCATTTTGTCACATTCCAAAAATGGCATATATTTCATAGAGTTTTCCAAATATATTAGCATTAATCTGCTCTTTGAATTTGATGGCCAATATCCTTTTCCTCAATTCTAATTCTGTGTGTTCTCTTTTTTCCTTGAAAAAAAATCAGCTTGAGGCTTATCTATTCTACTTACTCTTTCTATAAAAAAAAAAATATATTGGATTTATTTTTTGATTTGACTTATTCTCAAAGGAAAACATTAGTCACATGAATACCACAAGATTATAAAACTAGGTAATAAGGAAAATCATGTGACAGGGTTCTATTTTATACGCTGGTCAGAAAAGACTCCATTGACAAGGAGTTCTTTGAACAGCGACCTTCCAGCAGTGAGGGAGCTAGCTGCGTGGCTCTCTGAAGGCAAAGTGTCCCAGAGACAGAGACTAGCCATTGCAAAAGCCCTGACATGGGCGAAGGCTTGGTAGCAGAGATACAGTAAGAAGGTCACATGGATGGGATGGAATATACAAAGGTGAAGAATGTTAGGAGAAAACGTTCCAGAAATAGCATTGACCAGATTATACGGGGCCTTGCAGGCCATTTTAAGGACTTTGGAAAGTTTTAAGGACAGGAGTGCTATGAACTGAATTGTGCCCCCGCCCCCAAATTCATATGTTGAAACATTAAATGTGAGTACATTTGAAGACAGGGCCTTTAAAGAGGTGGTGAAAGTTAAACGCGATCATATGGACGGGCTCTAATCCAGCATGACTGGTGTCCTTGCAAAGATGCATATGCACAAAGAAAAGGCCGTGTGAGGACATGGTGAGAGACAGTCATCTGCAAGCCAAAGAGAGAGGTCTTAGGAGAAACCAATCCTGCTGGTACTTTAATCTTGAACTTCCAGCCTCCAGAACTCTGAGAAAATTAATTTCTGTTGTTTGAGCCATCCATTCTGTGAATTTTGTAAGGCAGCCTAGGAACCCAATCCGAGGAGTGATATGATCTGACTTGCATGTTTCCTGCAACCAATCCTTTCTTCCCAGCCTCTCTCTCTTCGACTTAGGGTATCTTATTATAACTGTCAGAATCTTCATATTTTACATCCAAGGATCTTGGGTTCCTTGGTATGGTCCAAACATGGACTGATACTTTATTGGCTTCTTTCGATCTGCCATTTTAAACCTTGCATAAATTTCCTTCATGTTTCTGGCATGGGGAGGCATCTTCTCTAGTTTCTAATACTGTCATATTTTTGCCCTATTTTATATTCAAATAGCCATTTCATTGAGAATCTGCAAACATGTTATTATACACACATACTTCCTTCTTCGGTTCTCTGGTCTGGTGAACAGCCTTCTTAAATAAATACTGGCTACAGTAACAGATTTGTTAAAGATTTCTTGATATAGCAAGGTTATGTATTTAATAGTCTTTCTAGTTTATGAAAATCTTCTAACCTACCTGGTAATGAAGCAGCAGACAAACAACATCTGGGCAGATATTTATCTTGTTAAGTTAAATACGCACCTGGCCCCTTAATTATCAACTATAATTGACAACTTCATCAGAGCAGAGCATTTTTCTGTCCATGCCACAGTGGTGCAAGTAATTAGGTAATAATTAATGATTCTTTAAGTGCATTGTTTCCTATGAGTTCAGTTTTCACTGCATGTATGTTTAAAGAACAACAACTCTGTTTGTTTTACCCATATAGACACATTTCAGAATGAATAAAAATTGCCTTGCTTGTCACAGGTATCTCAAAGGATCCTCTATAATCATTCCTGACCTTTTTTCTACTCCATATAGTGCTTATTTTATTTTCATTCATCCTTACCAAATAATCATAAAGTTTTAGAGCTAATTATAGAGACCAAATGATATTCATCATCATATTACATGTAATAAAGAAACAAATATATACATTACCGACCGTGGGGAAAGGATGAGTAAATCATGGTACATGAACTAAATAAAATATTATACAAAATTTTAAAATAATTTTGAAGATTATAAAAATATGAAAAAGTTATATTAAGAAAGAAAAAGAACATAAAATTCTCTGATTATAAGTATAGAAAATATGTATGTTACTAGACTAATAACAGAAAGCAAAAGGTAGTTGAATAATGTCTACGGATGAAAATTATCTCACTAGAGTATAGTAAAATGCATGTTTTGTCTTTAAAAATATTTTGTTTACATTTTTGAATAGATAACACATGCCCACAGTACAACATCCAAGAGATAATAGAAGGATATGCATTGGAAAGTTAATGTTTATCTTGGACCTGTCCCCCAGTGACCTTGTTCCATTTCCCAGGAGTAACTTTTCTAGAAAGTAGCAACTTTTACTAGTTTTTGTATGTTGTTCCAAAGACAATTTATGCGTTATAAAAAAATATGTACACATAATTTTCTTTCACACAAATGGTAGCAGTAATAGCACATATAGTGTTCTACACCTTGCTATTCTCACTCGATACCTCTTGGAATAGTTCCATGTCATTACATAGAAAGCTATCTAATTATTTTTAATGGTTATGATGTTTTATTATGTGAATTTATCACAATTTATTTAACTATCCTGTATTCATGTCCATATAGATTTATTCCAGTCTTTTGCTATTTGAAATAATATTTCAGGCAATAGCCAAAGTGATACATTTTAAATGAAAATGAAATCAGACTTCTGATTTGAAAATAGCATTAGAAGGCTAAAAATTTTTTCCTTTATGTCTCTGGAAGTCTTTGTAAAGTAAAAAGAATTGAAAATGTAAACACAGGCACCGTAAACATTTTCTTTGTAGCAATGAGAAAAAGAAAAATCCCACATATGTCCATTCAGTTCACAGAAAAGAAATGAAGGTTAAATATACCAAACCCTGGATCGTTAAAAAAAAAAAAAAAAACTTTACCCAGCTTTACACAGAACACTTAATATTCTTCTACAAAAACCCTTTGTGAAAAGCTCATCGTATGTACTTTAAATCAGATATTTATGCTTCTGATAACAAGAAAGTAAATGGTTTCAGACCTATTCAGACCTATTTTAGACCTAAAATCTACTAGAAATGTTTGGAAATATGTTTCTTTAAGGAACATATTTGTTTTGGAAACAAAATCCCGGAGAAAAGAAATTCATAAAAAGGTAAGCTTGGCATTAATTTCACATTGCTTTTCTGATCAAGGAATTTGATGATTCACAAGTGATGGCCAAGAGACAGAAGCTAAGCAAGGATTTCTTACATTCTTATAAGACTTGAGGGAAAAAAAATAGAGGCGGTGCCCAGGTAAACACTCCATGATTTTTATTGAGAGCCCTAAAAGACCTATATTGTAACAGAAATGAACCAGAAAGAGACCATCTCTTACAAAGACTGAGGCTCAGCTTCAAATTAACTCATTATCTGACTGGACTGGAATGATTATATTAAAATGATTGTATCCTACCCTAACTCCTTACCAGAGGCAAAATAACACCATCCAGAGCATCTCTAAAATGTTTTTATATTCATTGAAGGGATTAGTCAAAACTTGTTACATCAGGAAATAAAAACAGATGGTTCAAACCATGGGGGAAAAAACAAATAACAGAAACAGAGCCACAGGTAATTCAATACTGGTTTCATCAGATATGGTCTTTAAATAAGTAATTATTGTTGTTCAAGAAATAGATGACAAGATGGTAGATTTCATGAGAAAATATGTAGTGACAGAAAGAAATCTAACTATGCGTGTTGAACACACAATGCAATAGATATATGCCTTACTGTTGAATCGTACACCTGTAACTTATTGGATTTCGTTAACCAATGTCACCATAATAAAAATAAATTAATTTAAAAAAGAAATTGAAAATTATACAATAAAAAAATTTTAAATGTAAAACTGAAATTAAAAACTCAACAGATGCATCTAACAAAAATAAATGCATATCTATTGTGTATGTATATGTATTTAGAGAGATAGAGATAGAGCAAGAGAGAAAATTTGTTAACTGGGAATAGATCAGAAGAACATATCAAAAGTGAAGCATAAAAGAAGGAGGAATGGAGTAAGAGACATATAAGACATAGTAAAAAATTTAATATGTATAATTATAGTCCAAGAGAGTATGTAAAAAATAAATGGACTGAAGCAACATTTGAAGTGATACTAAGTAGAAATTCTCTAAACCTGATGAAAGATATCAAGCTATGGGTTTAAGAAACACTATGAATCCAAAACAGAAAATATAAAGAAAAACACATCTAATTATCACAGTAAAACTGCTGAAAAAAATATAAACAAGAAAAACATGTTGAAAATAACTAGGGAAAAAGGATACATTTTCTTCAACAAAGCAAAATAAGAATTACAGCTTACTTCTCAATGAAAATAATGGAATCCAGCCAACAATGGAATAACATCTTTAAAGTACTGTAAGAAAATAACTGCTAAACTAGAATGATTCCCAGAAAATATCCTCAAAAAAAATTTTTAAAGATATTTCAGACAATAAAAACCTGAGAGAATTCATCAGCAGCAGATATACAATAAATGGAATACCAAAGGCAGGAGGAAAATGATCCCAGATTAATCACAGAAATGCAGGAAAGAATAAAGAGCAAAAGGAAAGTCAACATGAGTGAATCGAAGTAAATGTGATTGTATAAAAATAATAATTTGTATAGGGATTAATAGGTATATAAAATTAAAATGTATGATAACTATTCCATGGTTTTGCATTAACAGAGAAGTGGTAAAAATATTAATTTATGTTCCAATTTAACAAGCCAGCATTTGAAGATGACATTATCGTCTATAGAAAATTTTTAAATTTACAGATAATTTATAATGCTTAATAAATACGTTAGCAAAATTGTTTTATGCAAAAAAATTAACTGTATTTATTTAGACAAGCAGCAAAAAAAAACCAGAAGGATCATAGCATACCAGTATTTTTTCTATAGAGGTCTGGACAAGAAGTCCTGGTTCAACCAGTGGCTGACATAGTGCCTAATTATTCACTAAATATTTCTGAGTCTCCATAGTTTCCACCAATAAATGTCATTGTATAAAAATACAGTGGCCCTCGATGACCCTTAGAATAAAGTCTCTGGTAATTCTAACGGCTTCCCCTGGCCTTGGAGAGAGTCCACACTCCTGAGGGCAACTGCACGCTGAGCCTCTCGCCACACCTCCACACCTTTCTTCCGCCATAGTAAAATTCTTCCAAAAAAAAAGCCACTTCAAAAAAGCCACGTTCTCTCACCTCTCTGCTTTTTTCTCTGTCACCGAGTTTTCCCGCTCAGAACTATCGATATTTGGGGGCTGAATAATTTTTTGTGCCGGGGGCAGTCCCGTGCATTGTAAGGTGTTTAGCAGCGTCCCTGGCCTCTACCCACTACATGCCGGCACCGCTTTCCCCTCCCCATAGGTCGTAACAACCAAAAGTATCTACGGGCATCACCAAAAGCCCCCTGTGGGGCAAAATAGCCCCAGGTTGGGGACCACTGCTTTATAGAGAATACTTTTTTACCCCCGTTTGCCTGGCTAACGTTGACTCCTCCTCGAGATTTCAGGTTCTATGTCACTGTTGTATCCCCGGCATCGGTGCCGACGACAACACCATATTCAAACACACAGGCAATCAGACAAACGGCAGCATCCCTCGGTGCAAGTGGAGAGTGGAAGAGGATGACATGAGGTGAGGCAACGCGAACTGGTAGCAGGTGGGAGAGAAGGGTGTGAGCTGTGTAAGAAAATAGGTTTTTCAGTTCTCGAACCGATTGGGTTATAAGGGTGTAACAAATGAGGAAGGAACTATGAAAAGAAGAGCAGATTGAAGGGGAGAAGATGGAGAGAAAAGTGGGAGAATGACAGTGGCATTGCAGAAAAATTGTCTTCAGACCCTGCCTTCACTCACCAAGCAGGGGCCTGTGGAACCCGCTCAATCAAGTGCTTTAATCTGAACGGCTGGTGCCATCTAGTGGCTGATCCTTAAACTAGTAGAACTGTTACCTGTTGTGAGGACTAAAGCCGCAAAGGCAGCCAGAGGGAAGGAATCTCGGAGTTAGGGAAGTAAGGAAGGACAGAGATGATTGGAAAGGCAAACATGACCTGTTCTGGGACCCAGGATTCATACATTCATCTTGGACAAAAGTCACCTGGACTACATTCAGGCTGCCCATGGGTGATCCTTCATCTGCAGTGGCCCCTCTCCAGGGAGGCTGGCTTCTCAGAGCCACATCACTCCCGTACAATCCTCTCCAGATTACTGGTCCCTTTTCTTTGCCTGATCAGAAGATCCTGCACGTCTGGTTGATGTTGTCCCTTGCTGATGTTTTTCTCCTGATTATTAGCAGTCTTTATTACTAGTGACTGGATATAGTGTTTCTTATTTGGAAATCTAACAAGCTTTTAATTAGAGAAGCAACAGGAAGAGATATTAAGCTGTATTAATGCATCTGAAAACCCAGCACAGCTAAAAGGAAGATAATCTCATAGATAACAGCATGTCGGATATTACAGGAACAGCTTCTAGTAAATAACTAAGTGGAAAATCCCACAGAGGGTCAATTGTTGTTAGTTAATATTTGTAGCAAAGTACAGCTCTTAATAATGTGTCTGTTTCTTATCCTTGTGGGAAGCAAATAACAAGATTTGGAATTTACACTTTAGATCGTAATTCTGGTTCATTTTTACGGGTCCCAAATCCTTCAATAATGAATCTAATGAAACTTTGTCTTAGGAAATAATCCCTTCCCCATCACAAAATATCCTTAGGTCAGGCTATGAGATAGACCTTGAAATAGCTGGTTTGTGAAAAATGGCCACAATTATTCTCCTCTCTGTATTTACTCCTGCAGTCTGGGCTGGCTGTGACTAGTTTTGTCCAATAAAAATGCAGTGGAGAACCCTCGCCAGGTCTGAGCCTGGTCCTCATGAGGTCTTGCATTCTTCAGCTCAGTCTCTTGGAATTCTGCTGGCTGCCAAGCAAACGATTCCAGGCCAGCCTGGGGGCGCCGCCGAGACGAGCCATTCGACAAAGGTTCTGAGGCGTGCGGGAAAGCCCAGCCAAGATGGGCAAAGGCATCCACAGATGCAAGAGAGGATGTGCAGAAACCAGAAGACCATCCGGGTGATTCCAGCCCAAACTGCCAATCTTCAGAATCATGAGCTAAATAAATGGCGATAGTTTTATAATTCTACGTTTGGGGGTGACACGGCAATAGCTAACCGACGTAAACATTATAGCCAAATTGGTAGAAAATTTATATTTCCTGACGAATAGGAAATCATGATAGCAAAAAAAAAAAAAAAAGGCCAGATGGATTTAAGGAGGGTGGGCCTTTTCATGTTGCCAGTCAAGGACTCTCTGCAATTATTAATACTCCGGTTAGGCAGAGGTAATGTTTTAACCAACTACAATTTCTATTGTAACCACGCTTACTTAAATCCTCATTTATTTCACTCTAGTTTTTTATCGTAACAACTGACTTTTCTTACTCTAGATTTCCATTTCAATTTATATTGCTGTCTACAATTGGACCAAGGGTTTTTTTCTTTAATGTCTCCTTCAATATGTGGCTCAAAATTCTTCAAAATATCTCTGTTTCCTACTGTGTAATACATGTCTTTGAAAATGAAAGTAGCAAAATATTTTTAATTGATAAATTGGGCTTTATAAAAATTTTAAGTCTATTCTTCTAAAGATACCATTAAGAAAATAAAGAGAAGCCATAAGCTGGAGGAAAATATTTATAAATTACATAACTAATGAAGAATTTTTTAAAACTCTCACTCTCAGTAATAAGAATACAAATAACCCAATATTTTTGAAAAATGGGTAAAAGATGTGACGAGACAGTTAACTAAAGGAAAGATATGAGTGGCAAACAAACACACGAAAAGATATTAATGAGCATAATTCATTAGAGAAATTCAGATTAAAACTGCAGTGGACATCACTATATACCTAGTAGAAAGGCTTTAAAAAAAACTAACAATACGGAGTGGTGAAGGTACAGAAAAACTGGATTTCTCATGCATCGCTAGTGGGTATGCAAAATGGCATAGCCACTTTGGAAAACAGTTTGACAATTTTTTACAGAGGATAGGGAGATTTATTACCTAAATTTCCGCACATTTATACCTTAAAATTATAAACAGCCTTTGTACAACCTTTACGATAGTTCATTACAAAAGCTAACTTAAAATATAAAAGATGCTGAAGATATTAAACATAAAAGATAGAATCTATTCTATGATAATATTCATTTACATAAAACAAGGACAGTTTAAGTTGGATAAAGACAAGAAAAACTAAACTTTTAATGTTTATATTTATTATTACTATTATCATCATTATTATTTAAGACTGACTTTACAGATCCTCCAAAATATGTCTGACTCAATTGTCATCAAATCTACCTACAGTGATATTTCTCTTTTTTAGTGGTGTTTAATTTTTTTTATTTTTATATTTTTATTTTTTCAGTTATAGTTGACACACAATATTATATTAATTTCAGGGGTACGACACAGTGATTAGACATTTATATAACTTAAGAAGTGATCACCCCTATAAATCCAATCCCCATCTGACAGCATACGTAATTATTGCAATACTACTGACTATATTCTCCATGCTGTACTCTACATCCCCACGAGTATTTTGTAAATACCAGTTTATAACTCTTAATCCCCTTCCCCTTCACTCATCCTCCACCTTCCAATCTGCAACCATCAAAAATTGCCCTCTGTACCTATGAGCTTGTTTCTGTTGTTTGTTTGTTTATACTTTTCTCTAGACTCCACATGTGACATTTGTCTTTCTCTGTGTGACTCCACTCAGTACAATACCCTCTATGTCCATCCATCCATGTTGTTGTAGATGGCAAGATTTTATTCCGAGTAATATTCCATTGTATATATACACCACCATTTCTTTATCTATTCATCCATCGAGGGACACTCAGGATGCCTCCATATCTTGGCTACTATTAATAATGCTGCAATGAATATCACTCGTCCCTTCAAAGTAGTATTTTGAATTTCTTCAGATAAATACCCAGAGAAGGGGTAACTATGTCCTGCTTTGTCTCTTGTTGTAGCCTTTGTTTTAAAGTCTATTTTGTCTGGTATAAGTATTGCTACCCTAGCTTTTTGTTTGTTTCAATTTTAATGAAACATCTTTCATCAACCCTTTCCTTTCAGTCTGTGTGTGTCTTTCAATCTGAAGTGAGTCTCTTCTAGGCAGCATATGTAAGGGTCTTATTTTCTTATCCATTCAGCGATTCTATTTTTTGATTGGAGCATTTACTTCATTTACATTTAAAATAATTGTTGATAGAAATGTAATTATTGCCATTTTATTATATGTAGTTTTTTTCTTAAAGAAGTCCCTCTAATTTTTCCTATAATATTGGCTTGGTGGGGATGAACTCCTTCAGCTTTTCCTGTCTGGGAAGCTCTTTGTCTGTCCTTCAATTCTAGATGATAGCTTTGCTGGGTAAGTAATCTTGGTTGCAGGTCCTAGCTTTTCATCGCTCTGACTATTCCGTGCCAGTCCCTTCTGGCCTGCAAAGTTTCTTTTGAGAACTCAACTGACAGTCCGATGGGAGCTCCCTTGTAGGTAACTAACTGCTTTTCTCCCGCTGCGTTTGAAATTCTCCCTTTGTCCTTAACCTTAGGCATTTTCATGATGATGTGTCTTGGTGTGAGCCTCTTTGGGTTCATCTTGTTTAGGACTCTCTGCATTTCTTAGGCTTGTATGTCTACTTTCTTCACCAAATTAGGGAAGTTTTCAGTCATTTTTTTGAAATAGGTTTTCAATTCCTTGTTCTCTCTCTTCTTCTGGCATCCCTATGATGCGAATGTTGGTATCGTCCAGAGGCCCCTTAAAACTATCCTCATTTTTTTTCCTTCTTTTTTCTTGTTGCTATTCTGATTGGGTGTTTTCTGCTTCCTTATCTTCTAAATTGCTGATTTGATCCTCTATTTCTAATCTACTATTGATTCTTCCTAAGGTATTCTTCATTTCAGTTATTGTATTTTTCATCTCTGACTGGTTCTTTGTTTTCTATCTCCATTTTTATCTTGTCTATCTCTTTGTTAAAATTCTGAGTTCATCTACTCTTCCTCTAAGTTCATTGAGCATCCTTATCACCAGTATTTTGAACCTGCATCTGGTAGATTGCTTGTCTCTGTTTTGCTTAATTCTTTTTCTGGAGCTTCATTCTGTTCTTTCTTTGCGACATGTTTCTCTTGTCTCCCCATTTTTCCTGCCTCCCCGTGTCTGATTCTATGTATTAGGTAAGGCTGCTATGTCTCCTGGCCTTAGTAGAGTGACCTTATGTAGTAAGTATGCTGTGGGGCCCAGCAACACAGTCTTCCTGGGTCACCAGAACTAGGTACAAGATATTACCTTGTATTGGTTATGTGTGCCTTTCTATTGTAGTCCAGCCTTGGTTGCTGTTTGCACATCAGTGAGAGGCATTGCCCCTCAGGCTGATTGGTTGTGAGGACTAGCCATGACCAGCGGAGGAGCTATTGTGCAGGGGCTGACCCTACAGAGCAGGATTCACTTTTAGCAGGGCTGATGCCTTCCTTGTCTGCCCTTTGGATGTGTCATCCTCAGATGTGCCCCTGGGTGGTGCTCTAGCTCACACTGAAGCAGCCACTTGAAACCTGGGAGGAACCCTGCTGCAGGCCTAGTACATCTGCAGCCTGTGCCCTGCCCAGGGCCACCTGGCATGAGCCACCAAGCAATCTGCAGATGGCAACCACCCACACTGGGCTTGGAAGTGCCTCGAGAGGCCAAGCTGCAAACTGAGGCCGGCTGCCACTAGTGCCAGGCTTGGGGCTGCTTAACGAGAAGTATGGAGCATGCCGAGGCAGATGCTGCTTGTTTGGGTTTTGTGAACCTTTGAGAGATTTTAGAAAAGTCCGCAGCATAAATCAAGAAAAGCCAGTAAGTGGCCTGGGGGGGCCCACAAGTTAGGTAGAGCGGGGAGACCAGTATTTGCTGTGGTGATGGAGATTCAGATATAGTGGCCACCTGGGTCTGCAAGCCCAGAGGGCTCAATAAAGGAACAATGCCCTCTGCAGCACTTCTGTCTGGCAGAAAGCTTCCCCTCCAGCCCTCACCCTGAAATCAGACAATTTAGTTCCTCCTATGTGTCCCTGGTGCCTCCTGAGCTGCTGCCCCAGCCCAAAGCTCAGGGCGAGTGAGTCTGTCTCCAAGTAAGTCTGGTTGTGGGCCCCTTAATGGGAGCGCCTGTGACTCCTTCAGCCCTCGTTTCGCTCAGCCACAAACTCTGCTGGTTTTCACAGCCAGAGGTTGTGGAGACTTCTCTTCCCAGGCCTGGAACCCAGGGCTGGGGAGCCTGGTATGGTGCTGGGACCCCTCGTTCTTCCAAGGGGACCTCCGCAGCCAAGGTAGCCCTCCCGATTCTCAACCACCACATGCGGATGTGGGACCAGCCCGCTTTGCATCCCCGCCCCTCCTACCTGTCTTGAAGTGGCCTCTTCTGTGTGTTCCCAGTTGTAGATCTTCTGTTCAGCTAGACTTCAGGTAACTCTCAATGATGTCTATTCTGTAGTTTAGTTGCAATTTTGATGTGTTTGTGAGAGGAGGCAAGCATGGCGTTTACCTACTCCGCCATCTTAACCGGAAGCTGTTTCATTGTTTAACTTCTTAAAAACAACTTTATTGAGATAAGTAGTTTTTAGTAGAGTCACAAATATTTGCAACCATCACCACAGTCAATTTTAGAAGATTGCCACCATCTCAGAGAGAAACTCTGCACCTTACAGCTATCATTTTTCTATCTCCCTCAATCCTGCCCCAGCCCTAAGTAACCACTAACCTACTTTCTATCTCCATGTTTTCCTGTTCTGGACATTTCATTTGAATGGAATCATATAATACGCGGCCTTTTGTGACGGGCTTTTTTCACTTAGCATACTGTTTTCAAGGTTTATTCATGTTGTAGCATGTATCATTGTTTGATTTTTTTATGTCCAAATAATATATAATTATATGGATTATCACATTTGTTTATCTATTCATCAATTGATTGGCATTTGGGTTGTTTCCACCTTTTGGCTATTCTGAAAAAATGCTACTGGAAACATTCATGTACCAGTTTTTTATCTTTATTCTTAAAAAGGCATCTACAGCTATAAATTCTCCTCTAAACACTGTGTTAGTTGCATCACGTAAGTCTCTGGTATGTTGTATGTTCATTTTCATTCCTCTCGAAGTAATCTTTGACTTCTCTTTTGATTTCTTCTTTGACTCATAGGTTATTTAGGAGTATAGTGTTAAATTTCCACAAATTTGTGAGTTTCCCAATTTTTTCCTTTTATTGATTTCTAATTTCATTCCATTGTGGAGAGCATATTTTTTATTATTTGTATTATTTTAAATTTATTGACGTTTATTTTATAGCTTAGCATATAGTCTATCCGGAAGAATATGTTATGTGCACTTGAGAAAAATGTCTACTCTGTTATTGGGTGGAGTGTTCTATAGATGTTGTTAGATCTAGTTTGGTTTATAATGTTGTCCAAGTCTTCTTTTTCCTTATTGATCTTCTGTCTAGTCATTCTAGCCATTACTGAAAGGGAGGTATTGAAGTATCCAACTAATATTGGTGAATTATCTATTTCTCCCTGCATTTCTGTCAGTTTTGCTTCATGTATTTTCGTGCTCTGTTATTAGGTGTGTACGTGTTTATAATTGTTATAACTTCCTGATTGATTGACCTCTTTATTGTTATGTCTATTTTGTCTATCAGATAGCCAGGTTAGCTTTCCTGTGGTTGTCATTTGCATGATATATCCTTTTTCATCTTTTTACTTTTAATCTACTTGTTTCTTAGAATCTAAAATGTCTCTGATAGGCAGAATATAGTTGGATCATATTTTTGAATGCAGTCTGACAGTCTCTGCCTTTCAATGGAATTGTTTAATCTGTTTTTTTAATGTAAGATAAATACAGATATAGAAACTATACCAAAAATGTATAGCTTTAATAAATCATAAGATAATGTCTTTACAGCCAGCACTCAAATCAAAAGTCACTTCAGAAGTCCTCCATGTGGCATCTCAATTACAGTCCTGTCCCTGCCACTCAAATTAATGACTATCCTGATGTAAAGCAATCGCTTCTTTTGTTTCTTTAAAGTTTTACTTTGCCAGCGTATAGCCCTAGATAATATAATTTAGCCTCCTCTCCCATTTCCTTTTACTCTAGTAAGTTTCTTTAGAAAAGAGGAGTGGTTTGGTCAAAGCAGGCCTATCTGAAATGAGAATGGAAACAGGATTCAGCCTTGTTAAGGTCTAGGAAGTCAAAAATCAGAGAATTAAACATTATGGAGAACTGCAAAAGCTAAATGTCTTCCAAGTACTAAAGCCTGCATGAACAGAGGCAGAAAGTGGAAGCATGGCAGGAAATAAAGATTCAAGCCAGAGAGGAATCAAAGAAATTAGGGCAGTGAGATCCCCAGTCCCCTCCCACCCCCGCTGTCTGCCAGAATTAATGCCTGTTGCCATCATGGAGCTCCAGCCGGAAACGGGGTCTGGAGGCAGGGAACAGATGGGTTCCACTCTCCCCCACCAAACACAAGGCTATTGTTTAACTTTTGGAAGCAGAGGTTGAGAAGGTAACCACCTAGCTGAGACATAGGATAGAAGAAGAGCCCACTGCTAAGAGACAGGAACTGCTGATTCACAGGACGCAACGCATGATTCTGAAGATGGAGAGCAGAGCACAGAGTTCCCAAGAATTATATTATCAATCAGCCTTTAAGAGAACCCTCTTAATTTCAAATGTATAAAAGACCCCACAAAACTATTATTCTCAGAGCATTTGAAAGCCTGCCTCCCAGAGTCATCGGTTTGGCTCAAATAAAATTAAAAAGAGTTTTTCTAAAGGTTTGGATGTTCTTACATGGACATTAGGAAAAAAAGATGTAAATGTAGTCTTCATCTAGAGGAAATGCACTGCAAAATCCTCTCTAGGCCTCATTCTTTCCACGAGCAATTTAAGATATAAGTTTTTCCTCCTGGTGTTAATTATAGTAAATATTTTAACTTGCTCTTGCCCCTCATTATCTCATTTATGAGTCATTGTGTGGAAACAAGCAGGGCTGGCAGAAAACTCGGCTCTGGGAGGAGCTCCCGCGATTTCCAGAAGGGAGCGTGCTGCGCTCTTGCTGTTAACCCAGTGACCAGCAGAGGGCAGTGCAGCCCCACAAACTGATTTTCCTCCCAAAGAAATCAAGCTCAGGAACGCGACTATACACACCTTGGCTGGCGGGGAGTGAGGTGGGAGGAAGATTTACTCTCAATTCCTGAGGGTTATTTTTTAATATTTGCTGCTGCCTCATCAGCTTGTAGTTCAAGTAAATAACCAGTTGCGTCATGACCTGTTTTAAGTATTTCTCTGCTTGTGATGCAAATGAATGAGGAGGCAGGGCCACTCCCCAGGCCTCCGGCAGACCCCAGGAGGCCTGTCTTCTGCACTTAGTGCTCCCAGGTGGCCTGCCTCGTGGGCCAGGGCCCAATCTCAGGCTTCGGTGTCTCGAAGGCTCAGGGCTGCTTGGGTCTCGCACAGCTCCACAGAGGCGTTCAGACCTCTCAGAATTCAGTACGCCGCTCCGTTCGAGCACAGGGGCTCCAGCCAATCCTGGGGGTCCGGCCAAAGCCAAGAATGCCAGCATCCTGGGCCTGTGGTTCCAGAAGGTGCTGGGGCCTGCTCCTAATAACTGGAGTCAAAAGGGACTGCAAAGTGACCAACTCTCTTTCAAGCCAACTGCCTGTCCTGCCTCCGTCAGGGTGATTTCTAAGTCTCAAACCCCTGGGGAAGCTGGATAAGTCCTGTGCTCTGCTGCCTGCAAGCACTGAGGTCTGTGGAGCCTGGGGCCAGGGCTGACTCCAACAGGCCCACCTTCCCCGCTCCAGCTGCTAATTTTTGTCCAAAACCTCATAAATCAGTAACAGTATTTGACACAGAAGACCGTTCCTTCCCTCTTGGAATTCCTTTTTGGCCTCCTTGTCTTCCTCCTATGTCCGTGTTCTGGGTTTCTGTCATCAGCTGATGTCATCATCACCCCCTCAGTGGCCTCTACATCACAGAGAAGCCCTAAACTGCCCTCTCAGGATCCGTTTCCCCGTAAGGCAGCTATATCAAATGCCTCTCACAGTCAAGATCCTATACGTTGCAAAAGGCTGCAACCCTAACACCATCTCACATGTCGGGTAGTGCTGAAATGACCGTGAGCATTTTGGTGATCCAGCTAAGGGGAAGTTAAGTCAGAGGTACATTCAGATCGGGTTACAACTAAGTAGTGTACTGTTGCTTTATTATAGAGTTAGATTTTTATTATCCATCCAGGAATACTCTTATATTCCACTCTGTATTACATACAAAGAAAGGCAGAGGGCCAGAGATCATATTGTCATATGAAAATGTCCTACAATGTCAGAGGAGTGGTAGAGAAACAAAGTTTGGCATGTATGGAGCCAGGCAAAAGAAAAATATCAGAGAGTAATTAATACAAATATCATGTTATTTTTCTGGATTTTATAATTACAATCGTTGTCAATTTTCGTCGTTCTAAAAAAAAAACCTCACTATTATGCCAATTTTGAATTTAAATGTTTTCATTTTTATTAAAGAGGATCCTTCCCCGCAATTATATGAGTTTCAGGACCCGTAATACCTAGATCTGCCTTTGTTCACGTCAGATAAAGTAGCCAAAGATCCCACACTCAAGCAGGCAGTTTTGGAACTGTCTATGGTGCTGGACCCAAGTCCACTCGGCTCTCTCCATGGTATTTACTGCATAAGCCTGTCTGTGCCAAAGAGATTGTGCCCGGAGAGAAATAGTAGGGATTATCAACTGAGGTCATGTTTAATGCATAGCAATGGATGCTTTTGCCCATGGAGAGACTGTCTAAAGAGAAGGGATTGAAGAGAAAACCACAGAGGACTCCCAAGCGCCAAGGAAATCCAAAAGACGGAGGCACCAAAGAGAATCAGCTCAAGGAAAGCACTGACCGTCACGCCACGCCTGAGTCTAGACCAGGGCTAGAGAGGATGGGCGTGGGCTGAGGGAGAAGAAGTAGTGAGAATGGAGTAGACTGAAGTGGGAAGGGAAAGAGACTGTCTGGAAGGGGAAGAGACGAGAGCGAAGAACGGCTGAGAGGTGTAGCCCGAGAGAAACTCCTGAGCGCCTGAGCAAACTCTTCCCCTGACCGGAGTTGGTGGATGAAAAGCTGACTGAGGCTGAGACTTCACTCCCCAATCCCTCCGCGAGAGTCTGCATGAGTTGGAATAGATGTAAATGGTGGTTTTGTATAAGTCTTCCAGCATCCATGAGGATGTGAGGCCGAGCGTTGAAATCTTGTTTTGGTTTGCTTTTGTTTCTGCGTCGAAGTGGGCACTGAGTTTCTTTGGAAGCTGGGGTTGTTTGGACAGTGAGAGATCAGTGTCCACCCCCGCATAAATTAATTTCATCCAGATTCACCAGCTGAGATTGGGCCCCCGAAGGGTGTCGATGCTGCTGTGCGAACTGTGACCTAGCAGGCAATGGAAACTTAGGAGCCAGTCAATTTCGATGGAAAACATGAAAATCGAAGTCCAACCAGGGTGTCACCTCAGCCAGGGAACCTTTGAACTTTATTGCTTTTTGGTGCGTGTTGAATTGTGCCTCCTCTGAACACGTTGAAGTCCTAACTCCAGGTACCTGGAACCTGACCTTATCTGGAACCAGGGTCTTTGCAGATGTAATTAGTTAACATGAGGCCATACTAGATTAGGGTGGATCCTAAATCCAATATGACTGTCGTCTTTATAAGAAGAGCAAAAGATAGAGAGACAAAGACAGACATAGAGGGAGAAAGCCACATGGTGGCCGAGGGAGAGATTCGAGTGGTACATCTATGAGCCAAGGACGGCCAAGGATTGCCAGCAGCTCTAGAAGCTAAGAGAAATTCACAGAACAGATTCTCCTCCAGGGCCTTCCAGGAGCGTTCCCCGCTGGCACCTTAATTTTAGATTTCTAGCCTCCAGAACTGTGAGAGAGTTGATTTCTGTTGCTTTAAGCCACCCAGTTTATGGTAATTTGTTTATGGAAAGTGATACATCCTTCCTTGGACATGTTCATTTATTTCATACCTTGGTGCATTTATTCTTATTGGGGGGGAGGGGGTGCTTTCATTCTCGATGACCTCTCTATGTGGAATTCTATTCACTGAGGTGTTTGGAGGGATCCCCAGATGGGCTGGACCAGTGAGGCTGAGAGAGGCAGGATGGGTAGACGCTTAAGTGTCTGCATCTTATTTGGGCGTCCCCGGGCTGCCCCATTAAAATAGTCCACCTCACTCCCAGCACTTTCTACTCATCAACTGCTTTATTTTCTTTATAACACTTTCCTCTATCTGCAGTCGCCTCGTTTCTTTCCTTCTTTCCCTAGAATGTAAGCTCCTAGGAGCAGGGACCTTATCTGTGATGCTCACCGGTGGCTGAACAGCGCCTGGGATATCGTAGGCACTCCAGAAATATGTGTCAAGTGAAGCGTTAGATGCTCGACAAGCATTTGTTGAATAAATAAATAAAAAGCGCATCCCCTTTTGCCACAATCCTTCTAAAAAGATTGACACCCCCTAAGCCTCTCCTTTTTGGAAACTTAGGAAGGAAGTGTTTCAGAGGCCGAGGGAAACTACCTCTACATGAGCATTTACGAAACCGCACCCTGAGAGTTAGAAGAACTCTTTGTGACTGAGTTTCCTGATCTCCGCCTCCAGGACAGCGGGGCGAACCATCTCGATGGACAGTCTAACAAAATAGGGAGGCGAGGACATCTCAGCTGAGTTCACTTGAGGGCAACTGACAGAAATGAAAAGACTCCTCCCCCCAAAAGTGAACTGCATAACATCATCACTCTGAGGATCCCCCAAATTAAAAAGTTTAAATGATGTAGAAGCCCCTCAGGAGATGCGCTCACGAGAGCAGGGAGGACACCTCACATGGGAGCGGGTTCCTGCGGGTCGGCAGAAGCAGGTCCCTCAGCTTTGACTGGGGATGCTCCAGGTCATTCTATGGTCCAGATGGGAGACGGCACCCCTCGTTTGTTCCCAGCGTAGTAAGTGGGATGTCATGGGATGACTCAGCCTTTGATTTTTCACAGGTTGCGGAGGAGCCCAACCACCACCACCTAAACCCCTAAAGATCTAGAGGTTTGAGACTGTGGCACAAACCACTCTTTGCCAGCCAGAACCCATTCTCTTCTTCCGATGTTATTAGGGGCGCATAACTTCACTGCCTTGCCATGAAGCGTGGCCATGCGATTTTGAACAATGACATGTACGTATACATGAGGCTTCTTAAAAGAAAATTACTGAACTAGAAAGGGTTCTTTTTCCTTCTCTCACTTTCCCCGCAAGCCTCCCAGCTGAGAACACCTGCCACTAGACACCTGGGTGCATTCGGCAAGTGGCCTAGCTGGTTGTAGGGATCCCTCACAGGCTCTTTTCATCGACTTGACAGCCCCTGCAATTGCTTCAGACTCCAGTCCTGCGGTGGAGGGCAGTTATTATTTCAGGACTTCTTAATACAACTGTTAAGTTTAGAAAATCTCCAGACTTCTGACCCTGACCTCACCAAGGTAGAATCCAAAACAGCCAATGTCCAGCCTCCCTTGTGGTAGAGAGAATACAGCTAATCCAGGGGACTCAGGTGAGATGGATTCAGAAGTGGGCACCCTGAGGAAAGAGGCTATGGGTGGAACTTGGTTTGCTGGCGAGAATGGCAGCACAGCTATTTGCTTTCAGAAACGGTCATTGTGGATTTGGGTCCCTGGCCTGAGACATCGCTGGGCTGGCAGTGACAGCCAACACCTTCATCAGTTCTGTGGCAAGACGTGGCTCGAGACACCTTTTCTGGTTTCCGTGGCCTCACAAGAACACTATGAGCCGCTCAACATCTTTTTCCTAAACTCCCTCTTTTTCTACTTTATCAGCCAAAATTGTCTTCTGTGGGTAGCTACTAAAACTTCGGCAAATGTAAAAATGGGCACTCGAGGTTGTGGCAGTCCATAGAACCTCAAGGAAATAGGGGTTGCCTGGAATCGGTTACCTAGTCTGGCAGGGGCTGATGGCTCTGAACATGCAGACGCATTAGGGGAGGGGACGATGGCAGCCAGAGATGCACCTGCAGTCACCTGAATGAAGTGCTCGCTGCAGGCGAGCTTGGGGGATGTGTGGTGGCCACTCTCATAAAACAATATGAGGCCATGAGGCATCGCAGGCCGTGAGGTGAGCCGCTTCCATCTCTGGGAACCCAAAATATCCAAGTGACCTTGATTCCACTCGAGTTGTTTGATCCTTGCAGGTCCTTTCGAGGCCAGGACTTGACTTTCCCAAGGCCAATCTAAGCTCATTTGGGCCATTCTCCTACCCCTCCTTTGGAATCTAAAAGGTCACAGGAGCCAGGATTACTCCAAGGGATCAGATTTCCTCCCCTCCCGCCTCCTCTCCTCCCTGCCCTCCACTTCTGCCAAGTTACAGCCACCAGGAAAAAAACGATAAGACATTTATTGAGTCACCTACAGCAGTTTGACACCCTTAAAATCCCGGACGAGGTTGTGAGCACAGCGTTAATGCGGCAGCGGCAGCGGTGAGGTCTGTGGGGCTCGTCTCTGTTGCAGGAGATGAAGCCCGGGCTGAGCAGGCTCTCGCGAGGGACCCTGGAGCTGCGCCTGGGACGCCAGGGGCGCCTCCCTCCAGCCCTCACAGGGGCAAAGCTACAGAAGACGAACACGAGGAGACACACGTGGCCAAGCGCAGACACATCCCAGGACCTCGAGGTCAAGGAAAGGAGAAGGAACGGGCACTCGGCCCACTTGAGGGATTCCCAGGTCTCTGAAAGATTTCCACGTGGGTGGCAGGGAACCCCAACATCACCCACACGGAAGTTTCCCCATCCTAACTGCAAGAACAAACTCAATCGGCCAAAGGAATAAACCTGGAATTCTGTGTCCATCAGAGCTCCTGGCTCTCCCCTGCCCCCAGTGCTGGTGGTTTTTACAAATGGGACAAAGGTTGACCCAGGAGGGCTCAGAGCAGTTGACAAACAGCACAGGGTCCTCCTTCAGGGGGCTTCACCCCAATAACCAGGCCACGGCTGTGTAGTGACCAAAGCCCTTTCACACACAGGGCATCTCCTCATCCTTATCCCATGGGAAAGACCACCAATCACATCCTCTCATTTCTCAGATGAGGATGCGGAGGCCTGGAGAGGTTCGGCCTTGGCGTACGGAGCAGGTGCTGAGGCCCAGGCTGGCAGGCAGGGCACGCCGGCTCCACCGCTCCTCATGCAGTCTGCAGCCCTAACGACCACCGGAGCCGGAGCCCCTCTCCTGGGTAAGGCCGAGTGTTCGCTGCGTGGAAGCTCGGTCGAGGGTCTCATCAGGCTCACACGCAGGGTTGGGCACGTATCATTTGGCCCATTTCCCCAGTCGAGTTTGTAAAGCATACTGGGAGCAGGCACCCGGCTAGGCCCCCCATGTGTTCTCATCGGCCAACACAGCAGGTCAGTGGCAAAGTCGGGAGAAGCCCAGGTGCCCCGTTCCCCGCTCAGGGCTCTCCCAGGAGCTTCCAAGGCCACCGGGCTCAGGTAAGAATTTGTGGTGACGAAGTACTCAGTGCTCTCGCTTTGGAGTGGTCTTGAGGAGGTCAAGGGCACTCACAGAGTTACAAGAAAAGCCTCTTCTCGTGTTCCTTCTGGGAAGGGAAAGGGTCTGATGAAGGAGGTGAGTCAGCACCCATGCGGGGTGATGATGGACTCAGGTGTATGTCGAGCCTTGTGCCAGCTCCAGCTCCCTGGCCCTATTCCCCAGAGAAGCTGGTTTGGGGATGGGAGGGGATTGGAGAAGTGATCACTGCAGGCCACTGGACATGTCAAGGAGGGTCACAGAGCTGCCCACTGAGACAGAGAACGTGGCCTGGCCTCAGGCGTGGGGGGAGTCACGAAGCCCACAGCACGGGGACCACCAGAGCCACCAATCCCACATTCTGACCCCACACGGGCCCTGACAGCCTCAGCATCCCTGACTTGGAGTTCCATTTCCTTCAAGGCTAGAGGCTCTCCTGACACTGCCCATGCTGAGACAGTCGCGACAGCCGGTAAGAGACGTCTTCATCCCGAGGAGAACGCGGCCTCCCGTGGGTGAGTTTCATCCTTTAGGATTGCACAGAACGAGAATAATCCCCTTTCTGGCAATGACCTTCTGGAGACTTGGAGTCTTCGGGAAGCTGCCTCCCTCCAGCCTAACCAGTGCCAAGGTCCCCGACGCCGCCTCACTCGGCGTGGCTTCTCGCACTCTCCCGGACCAGGCAAACACCGCAGGCCTCAGCCGGTGCCCGTCCTCAGGAGACAGCTGGTGTTTAAGACAGAAAATTCCAGAGATCCAATGGGCTAGACAAGTCCCCTAGTCTTACTGCCCATTTTACAGGCTTTAAAACAGAGGGTCAGAGCGTGAAGGGTTTGACTCAGACGTCATGCTGTCCCCCCACTGCCGAGGACCCTGAAGGCCAGCTGCCTAACCTCCTGGAACATTCAAAATGCACTGAGCACATCTGCTCACGAGACCGGCAATAGTTCGTTTGGGGATAAAAAAAACAAACCAACAGACCAACAGCAGCCGGCATCTCCACAAGGACACAGGCCCCGGGCTCAGGCAGCAGTGCGTGGGGTTCGGGGTTGATTTTGTTTTTGCTGTTTTGTGATGATCTATATATAAAGTCAAAGCCTCTTCTTCCACGGTGAAGCTGACTTGCTGGTGGGGGCGAGGACGAAGGAAGAGGGTGCATACTTGGGGGAACCCCCCAGCTGTGGCACCCTGCCCCGGGCCAGGAACAGGGCTGGGTCTGCGCGCCATGCCCAAGGCATCTGTCTGACCATCCCTGACATGACCCTTCCCTCCGGCCCACAAGCTTCCACCGTGGTGTCCAAATGGAAGGGACAGATATCCCACTTATAAGTACACACAGCATCCTCCCTACACACACACACACAGGTGCATGCACACGCGACATATTACGCTGTGTGTACCGCACGCACACACACAGCATCCCCCACAGACGCGACATGCGACAGGTGCACACACACACACACACACACAGCATCCCCCCCCACACACAGACGCACATGCATACATGCAAACACACACACACAGTATCCCCACACACACACACATGTGCATGTACATGCACATGCATACACACACAGCATCTCTCATTACACACACGCATCGCATACACATGCAAACACACACACACACAGCATCCCCTACACACACACACACGTGCATGCACATGCACATGCATACACACACAGTATCCTCATTATCGGGGTACATGCATGTACAACACGCACATGCACGTGCATACATGCAAACACACACGCAGCACTCTTACATTCACACACATGTGCATACACAATGCACATGCACATGCATACACACACAGCATCTCTCATTAATACGTAATACATGCATGCACACACACACGTGCACACACACAGCATCCCCCACACACACATACACGCACGTGCATGCACACACACACACACACACACAGACATGCACTTCAAAACCTCAGATGACACATTGAACAATGATATATGCCCTTTCACCTGCCTTAGGTTTGAACTGGAGAGTTACTGCTGAAGTCCAGAGCCCGGAGAAGCATTAGAAGTCACCTCATCTCAAAAAGGGGGAAACTGAGGCCCAGCCAGGGGTGCTCTGTCCAGTCTCAGTGGTCTTAGCTTGACAGGGACAAATCCTGTGTCTGTGAATCCCAGCTTATGGCTCTTTCCAATTATC
This sequence comes from Pteropus medius, assembly GCF_902729225.1. Classification (NCBI taxonomy): domain Eukaryota; kingdom Metazoa; phylum Chordata; class Mammalia; order Chiroptera; family Pteropodidae; genus Pteropus; species Pteropus medius. The sequence continues at coordinate 16,956,713 of NW_024342467.1, read as the reverse complement.
TGAAGCCCCTCATCAAGGCCCAAAGTGTGAGGTGGCCAGTGGACACCCACGAGGGTAACACACTTGTGCCCCAGAGCAGAGAGAGGGGGATCCCAAGGTGTGTGCAGGAGGGAAGGGCCGCTGTACACCCCACGACCAGCCTGAGTCTCCACATGTACCCACGAAATGGCAGGTAGCTCCCTTTCTCCCTCCAGCTTTGCCAAGGATCCAGGGTCCACAGTACTCAACTAGCCAAAGACACGGGACTCGTCCCTCAACCAAGCAGCTCAGCCCTTATTCAGTCACTTCGAAGCGAACAGTTCCTCAGGCCCGCCAGGTCCCTTCCTCTTTCTAAAACCAGGCAGAGCAGCATCCCCCCGACACCCAGACTCGCCAAGCATTCCAGAGCACAATCAGGAAACAAGTCCACAAACACATGACAGGGACACCCAACGCTGACATGGAGTGAAGCCGGCCCCACACGCAGGCCATGGCCCTCCACCTCCCTGAACCTAGTTCTGACCCATTTTAAATGCTTAGGCTGTGGGGAGCTGGGACAGGTGTGGGGTACCCAACTCCTTCCTTCAGCAGCTTCCGCTAACAGCCATGGTGGGCGCGGCTTCCTCTCTCAACACCCAGGCCACCCAAGCGTCCTCCTCAGTGATTTGATGACAAGAGCACGTGGAGAGAAGTCTTCGCAGAGGTCTCAGAGTCCAAGCCCGAGGAGCTGGTGGCTGGAGCTCATCGTCTATGGAGGTGGGAGGGGGGTGGCAGGGACCCTGGGCCTTGGACTTGGGCACTGGGAGGGGAAAAGTGCTTCAGAATTCACCAACATCACAGGAAGGCGTCCGGTTCATCCTAGTCATGGCTTTGACTTGAGGGGAAATGCGGACGGGGCTCTCATGGCGGGGGCATGGTTTCTCGGAGGCACCATCCCTCACCTTCTACAGCTGATGCTTGGGGTGGCGGGGGAGAAGGGAGGCTCTGAGATGAAGCCCTGACCCCCTAGCGTCGGGGGGAAAATAATGGAGATGGCGAAAGTCTTCTTCCATGGGTTCCCCCAGACTCTTCCATCTCCTTTCCAGTCACGTCCACATTTCTGGCTCTCAGCAATTTTCCTTGGACCAAATGAAAAGCACCAGAACTTTCTCTGACGTTTAGCCCTACACCCAAACTGAAGTCTCTGATTGGAACAGCCCTGGAGCTGTCCCATTGCCCTGAAATGCAGAGGCTGGGCACCCGGACACCACGATGCTGGGTGAACATGAGGGAGCTTCACGTCCGGCCTGCGCTGAAGGACACTCTGGCCATCCAAGCTGGACCTCTGGCCAGCCTCGGGGACTGGGCCAGCCTGACAAGGGCCCCAGGGTGGCGAGCAGACACAAGGAGTCCACAGTGAGGGCCAGACACTGCGGGAGGCTGTCAGGCAGGCCCTACCCAATCCCCCAAAGCAAGGTCATCAGCTTCACCCACAAGGCCTCACGCATAGGGTCAGATCACTGAGGCTGGTGCAGACGGGGTGGAGCGGAGCTGGGGATCTGCTTGAGGGGACACAAAGGGGTCGGGATGGGACAACTTTTCCACATTTGAGTAGTATTTACATGTCTGGGACCAGGGCCCGGGGGTCCACGGTGGGCGGGACCAGTACGATAACAGGGAGGGGAAATACCCATCGGGGCCCTGCATCCTTCTCTCCCCTCAGGGAGCCCTGCTTCCCGCCCAGGGCCGGCCAGAAGGGAGAGGAGAGCGCGACACGTGTGGCCAGCGCCGGGCAGCCCCGCCTGTGTGAGGAGGAGAGGCGGGGAGGGGCTCAGGTGGCCAGGTTGTCGGCCGGGAGGCCAGACATGCGAATCTGGGAGCTGCTCTTGCTCAGGATGGAGAGCTGGGTGCCCCCATTCACCCCGCTGCTGGCCAGGGACGGGTGCCGGTGCTTGAAGTCCACGGCGAAGTAGCGGTTCACCTTCCAGCTCCGCCACTTACGCTTGATCTCGGCCTGCACCTGCAGGGAGCAAGGTGGGCATCACTTCCGGATGGATCCCTCTCCAGCCTCATCCACCTGCCTGCCTGCCCTGGGCCCCTCCAGACTGGCCCTGTCACCTCCAGCAGCACCCTGCCGACTCCCACACTGCAGCTTGCAGCCCTCAAGGGAAAGGAATGCTCTGAGGAGCTACCTCAGTCCCTCACCCGTGTCACTGTCTGAACAAAGCCCTAATGGCTTCCTGGGTCCTGTGGGCATGGCCCCTGGACCTCCGGGTTCTACATTCAGAGACCATCCCACTGGGATTTTTAGGGAGTCTACAAAGCCAGCCCTAGGCACAGAGAGATCAGGTGAGGAGCCCCATTCTTGGTGACAGTCAACAGTGAGCTACATGTTATATCACGTGCAGACCTTTAATAATCTAGATGTCCAGACCATACCCAGAACAATCACATCAAGACCTCTGGGATGAGCTTCCCAGGGGATTGCAGTATGCAGTCAAGGCTGAGAACCACTGAATCATGTGGTTCTCACCTCGCATTAGCTTAGCACGGTGTGTGCATGGCATGCCCGGCTGCAGACTGCATATGCCCCCTCCGTCTGCCATCTTCATGCAGTGCAGGAACCGTACAACTGGGAATGGTACTGGCACCTCCCCCTCCAGTTCTAGCTCCTACTTCAGGCCCTGGACAAGCCCCGCATACACCCGCCCCCATCTCTCCCTACCACTCCCGGCAGTGCCCTGTCTGCCTTTCCTTATCTGTTCTTATCGGACCCTTCTGTAGGTGGTCGTGGTGATCACTGAGCCCAATTTTCTTGTTTCTCAGACGCAAAAAGAGGAGGAACCTGCCCAGGTCTCTCGGCCAAGACCCAAGCTCTGGTGCAAGGACTCCTGCCCACATCCCACCCATCCAGCCCCGAGCCCCATAGCAGCCTCTCTGTTATGGGCTCTGTTCAAAAGCATCACCCTAAGAGGCCAGACCTCTGGAAACGGAGCATCACTAGAAGGTTCCAGGCTTCCCCCCATGGTCTGTGCCAAGTCCCCATGGTGCCCCCTCTATCGGGGACGAGTTTGGGCGACGACCTGCTCAGCACCCTGCCTTCACGGCCTCCTGAACTGCAGATACCATTTCCTGTGCCTCGCCCTTCCTCACTTCCGATTCTTCTTTACTAAGGTGGGTCTTATGGTGAGAGCCTTCCCCAAGGGGTCTGTGCTCAGCAGTTGATGCCTTGGCTGCATTGTAGGCAAAGCGGGAGAGATTCTGGCACAGGGTGGAGGCCATCAGGAGACCCTGCTGGCACTGCTGCTGACCCCCTCCTGTGGCTTTGGGAATCTGGCAGAGCCCTGGTCTAATAAGCACCTGTGTGACCAGCAGGCCACACTCCCATCCGCTCCCCAGCAAGCCCCACCTCCAATGCTGAGAAGCCAGAGGGCCGAGGTCTTACCTCCCCATTCAGAAAACAGTAGAGAACGGCCACCACAAAGCCCTGGGGAGAGAGAGAGGGAAAAGCCTGAGCATGCTAGCAAGGAACCTTCCACGCAGGCTGTGTAGGAGGCGGCGGGAGCGGAGAGTAATGCCGGGAAGCAAAAAAATACAAGGATTTGTCGTCTAGGGGCACCTGCCCAGGAATCTGGGGTAAGATGAGACGAGTTCTGCTCAGACAAGATGGCCACACCTATGAAGCCAAGTGGCTGGTGGGAGAGTCCCCTCCCACTGAACACCTGGCTTCGTATCTCACATTCCCAAGGGCCAGCTCTCCCTCTCTTTCTACAAGAGGCCTCCCCCAGGATGCCCCAGAATGTTCTCTGGGCTCCCCAACCACACTGAAGTCCTCCTGAGGACAGCACCCCTCCAGGCCAGCACAGACCTGTGTTATCCCCACCCCCTCCCCACTCCGCCCTCCCTAGGCCGGACACTCGCATGCACAGCGCGCCCAAACACCACGTGAGTGAGCGCTTGGCACACAGTGGGCGTTCCGCTGTCCTACACATATTCTTTCCATGGATTCTTTGCACTTAGATTTCTTGTGGTGAGGCAGGAAGCTCAGGCTTTGACTTCCCGGCTAGGGCTTTGTCTAGACAACTCGCAGAAAGACAAAACCCCGGCATACTGGGGTGCACAGTCTACAGACTGAAGTCAGGACATGGACACAGGTCTCTCGAGGGCACTCCGCCCACGCCCGGGGCTCCTGGTGAGGGATGAGGAGCTGCCGTCTTCGGTCACCCAAGAGAGGCCTGGCTCAGGACACCCAGGACACCCAGACACAGCTCCTGTTTTCTCACAGGAGCCCAGAGCGTCGGCGGCAGAAAAGGGTCTCCCAGCTCCCTTCTATTCTGGTCCTCTCACCTCAGAGACGGAGACACGGAGGCCCAGTCTAGGCTAGAGAAGTTCCCAGAACTGCCAGCAGGTCAGGGCTCCGCTGGAGTCCCACGCCCGCCCCACCCCTCGCCCGCCCTCCCCATGCCCCACCTCCCCTCCCGCCCCCCGCCCCATGCCCGCCCCCCTCCCCTCGTGCCACACCTACCTGGAAGGAGCCCAGCCCCAGCTCAAACACAAGCCTCTCCCTCTTGCTGACGTTCTCCGGGGAGAAGGCGAACACCGTGTAGTGGATTCCGAACAGCGGGATGAGCAGCAGGGTGGACCGGGCCAGCCGTCTGTGGACGAGAGCAAGGCGTCCGCTCCAGGGGTGCCAGAGCTCGGACCGCGGCCATGCGGGGCAGAGAACCCCAGGCCCAGCCCTTTCTGCTCCCCCAGAGCCGGGCCCCCACCCACCCACAGAACCCCCTCCCTGGGAGGTCCAGGGGGACAACCCCCAGTGCGCAAAGCACCCGTCCCTCTAGGTCACATCAGCATCCCGTAGAGCCACTCGACACGCACGTGTGAGTGAGTGAGTGAGTTACAGACACCCCTCGTGGGAAGAGAAACCCCTTTGGGAGAAGTGAAGTCAAGGCGAAATGCGAGGTGGGAATTGGGCGGCTCAGGTGACATGGTGGGTCCTCAAGCAAAGCGAACGTCCTGCTCTGGAAGGGAGCTCTACCTGTCTGAGCAGAGTCAGGGGGCGACGGGGACAGGGAGCTGGGCTGGGGGGAGGGGAGATGGGTGGGCCACAGAAGAGACATGGGCACTGTGCTAGGAAGGACTGTCTGACAGTGGGTGTAAACGGCGCCCACCCAAGCGGGAGGAACCTGCCACCCGCAGCTGAGTCAACGGGGGAGAAAGCCGTGTGCTCGGGTGGGCTGGGCAGGGAAGAAAGGGCCAAAAGGACCTCTGGCCCCTGGGACCAGCTCTTCCGGGGTTCCCTGCCTGCAACTGGCTCCCTGGCCCAGGGGGGCAGGACTCTGTTCTGAGGGGTGGGACGCAGAGCCACGGTAAGGCATCAGGAGTGTGCCAGCACGTGCACTTGTGGGTCCTGCTCTGTCAGGAGCCCGGCTCCCAGAGCATCTCCAGGACTGGGACCCCGCCTCTGACCACCCCAGCATATGGGCTGCCCCGAGTCTCCTCAAAGAGCGGACCTGCCCTGCCTGTGCGGTCCATCCCCTGGGCCCTCTGAGTCGGGGTGAGCGGGAGGTTCAGCACCCCGTCTCCTGACAGAGCTCGTGCACAGGGTGGACAGCTGAGCATGGAGGCGACCATTCGACTGGGGGCAGTTACACCGTGTGCCCCTCCCTCTTCCCCATCCCAGCCTCTCTGGGAGAGAATGTTCTGTTGAATCTGGGCTCCAGCTCTCAGCAGAAGCAAACCCATGGAGTCTGAGTTTGGCCCTTGGCTTCCCAGTGCCTACTGAAGGGGGAGGAAGGAGGGAGGGGGGAGGGGAAGAAAGAGGAGGAGGGCAGGAGCCAGAGGAAGGGGAGGGGTAGGCGGGGAGACCTTCGGTGGACCTCGGCTCATCCCTGGAAGGGAGGAGTGCCTCCAGGGCTGGGCGCCGCCCATTCTCCCCCTGCTCACTGAAGGCCCTTGTGCTGAAGCCTGGGGTCCCCGGACAAGGGCTGGAACCAATGGGATCTGAGCAGGGCCCCACGGAGCCCAGGTGTGGTCCTGGAGCGGGCTGCCCTCTCACCCTTCCTCCGGTCTGCTGTCCCTCAGACTGCGGCTCCCTGCGGGCGGGCGTGGTGCCTCACTGTCTGCTATGTCCCGGCCAGCACAGGCCAGCACGGACTCACGCTCAGAACGTGCCTGGCCATGAGGGAATGACGGGCCACACTGACCCGGTGTGAAAGCCTCGCAGACCTTAAAACTAAAGAGGGCCTGGGCGCCGGGCTCCTGCCCCTCGCCAGGCTCCCAGGGCCTGACCCCAGAAGGCAGCAGGGAGTGTTGGCTACAGAACGGAAGTTGGACAAGAAGAGGAAAGTGGCCTGGAAGGGAAGGCACGTGGCATCCTGGACCCTTCTGTGACCCTGCTGACGGGACACAGCATGGGCGTCATCCCTAGCCTCCCCCCTCCTGCCTGTTCTCCCACAAATGGGCCCGTTTCCAGGGAGATTTGGGAAACACCATGGAAACCAAAAGGCTAGACCCCTCCAGCACTGTGGTGGCTGCGGATGGGACAAGTTCAGTGCTAGAGAAAGCGACCTTTCAGGCACGGACCTTCCCAGTCCCAGGCAGGTGCGGAGACTGGCAGTGGGGTGTCCCATCGCACAGTCCAGGGGCAACGCCCTCCCTCACTGGTCGCCCCGTGGCAATCAGGAGTGTCCAGGAGCTTCTGCCAGGGACCCAGGACAGAAGTGAGCCCTTTGGCAGACAGGGCAGTGTGGGCAGATGAGGAGGTCACGAGGGCCTGGATCTCTGGCACCTTCATACTTCGGAGTTGACCAGAGGCCTTGGAACAGGGACATTCTTTGAGGATAGTCACAGAGTCACCCTACAGTCTGGTGAACCTGGGGCGGCAGTGACACAGGGCCTTGGCATCGGTCTCCCTGCCACAAGGAGGCATCAGTGGCAGAAAAGTCCTTAAAAATATCAAGAAGAGCTTCCAAGTCAGAGCTGCCCAATGACGGTGGGCTCCCCCACTTAAAGGGACACCTGAATGAGGCCACTGCTCCTGTCGGAGACACCCTGGCACCGGTACAGGACTCCCTGGGTTCACATCCCCACCCTGACAATTGTGTGACCTGGAGGAGTCCCTTCACCTCTCTGTGCTTCGGTTTTCTCATCTGTAAAATGGGGTAACACAAGTACCCATCTCGCAGGTGGTTGTGGGGACTGAGAGAGTGAACACCAACCAAAGTGTGAATGGCGTTCACGGCAGAGCAGGTCCCTGCCCCGTGTCGGGGGGCTGTCGACGTGAACTCAAGCTCTAGGCCTCTCGGGGACAATGTGGCAGTTCCGAAGACTGGACCAGAGAAGCAGGGCATTTGGGACAGACCACGCGTCGAGGCAGCAGTGGCAGAAGCTTCAGGGCCCTTCCTCAGCCCCAGCCAAGCCCCATCTGCTCCCACAATGGCTGCTGCTTCATCGCCAAAACCTCCCCTCCCGCCCTCTGTCACAAGGCGGCCGAGAACTCACAAGGCACACAGACGTCAACATGCAACAGCCAGGAGAGGGCTGGGGGCCAGAGGCACAGGCTGCTCTCTGTTCTCCCCGAGCCCAGCGGCAGGACGCAGGCTCTAGGCAGTGGCAGCCACATGCGTCCCCCTCCCCTCCAGGACAAGGCCACAGCCACGCCACGCACACTTACAGAGTAATGGTGGACAGCTCTGACATCTTGCAAGAGTGCTGCTGAGCCCGCTGTGGCTTGCAGTAGCATTTCTGCACGCAGCTGCTGGGTGTGACAAGATCAGCGTTTCTGTCAGCTGGGGGGGGCATTGGGCGATGAAGAAACTGAGGCGGGACTTAGAGCGACATGATTGATGGAGAGGGGAGAGGAGCCAGGGCTGGGGTGTGGACGCAGGGCCAGGCGGCGACGTGGGAGAGGATAAGGAAGCCGAGGGCCAAGACCGGGTCAGCTGTGGACACGGACACACGTGCCCGTACACGCACACGTGTGTGCACGGACACACGTGCCCACACGAGCTCTCGCACTGGGACCGCACGCGGGTCAGGGGAGTTCGGAGGGACCTCACGTGTTTGGAAGGTGGGGGCCCGGGCTGGGTCTCATGCAGGGAGCCAGAACCTGTCTCCAGAGTCAGCACGTGGCTCAGAGCGTGGCCTTGTGGGAGGCCAGTCAGTGAGACGGGCAGCTGGAAACTCATGCCACGAGCCTCGTGCTGCCCAGCCTGGCGGACCAAGTCTAGAATCAGGCCAGTTCCAGGCTGGACTAGGAAACCTGACTCAAGGGTCCACCGGTCTCCCCCTCTACAGCTCTCTGCTTCCGCATGCACCTTCCCGCCTCTGAGCGCCCAGGTACCTTGGGGCGGGGGAGCAGAGGGGGGACGGACGGGACAGACTGTAAGTCTAGACCCGAGGGATTCAAGGCGACAGCCCCTACCGCTCTGAGGCGACTGACTTAAAATTAAATCAAATTAAAACTCCACTTGCTCAGTACCCCTAGCCACACCGCCAAGGCCCAACAGCCGCAGGTGGCTAGTGGCTCCCACGTGGGCAGCACGGAGGGAGAGCACTCCATGACTGTGAGTTCTACTGCTCCACACCAGCCAGGCTAGACCTCCTGACAGAAGTTCAGTGGGCACAGCCCCACAGCCCCACGGCCCCATTGCCTGCAGAAATGAGAGATCCGATGGAGGCGTCCACCACGGGCAGAGTGTCAGTCTAGCTGGACATTCTGCTTGGTGGGGACAGAGCCACCCTCTCCTCAGAGAGGCCTCAGGCTGGATCTCTACCTCTTCTAGGCCTTCTCGGTCCTGCTTATGCTCGGGATGGCACAAACCATGGACACCTGTGTTCCTTCTCGGACAACTTAAGAGATGGATTAAGAGCTGTGTCATCTAAATAGACTGCAACAGACCTACATCACAAACCCTACGTAGGCACCCAGAGCCCTGAGCTCCTGCCGGTGAACTGACCAGTCTGAGGGGATCTGATGCAAACGAGGACAGAGATGCATGAAGAGACCAGACCTTTGGCATTCACAGATTCGTTATTTGTGCTTCCATCTCTCAAGAGCAAGTCTGAAGGTCCTTGGCAGGTGGTGATGAGTCATTTTGCTAAGGCAAACATTTGAATCACATACGCCAAAGAGGGGGCAAGCTGAGGTCCACATAACCATCTGCGCCTCGGTGGGACTTGTGGTTCCATTTCATAAAAAGGAGCTTTCAATTTGCACCGCGCCGTGAGGTGGGTGCTACTGGCCCATTTTACAGATGAGAGGTGTGAGTTATGACGCTCTGCTACCCAGAATGTGGACCCTAAACCAGCAGCATCACCACCGCTGGAGCATTTCTTAGAAAGGCAGCATCTCAGGTGTCGCCCCAAATCTGCTGGCTCAGATTCTGTCCTTTAACAAGACCCCTAGGTGATCCACATGCCAATCAAAGCTCAAGAGGCACTGTGTGAAGAAGTCACGTATTTGAGAAATTCTTCACATGTGCTCGATAAATGTCAACGATCTGTTTTGTATTCATACAAAGAGACAGATGGACATATATGTTTTTCTCAATCATTAAAAATGCTTAATTGGGTATTCAGAAATGAAAGCCATCTTAGTTTTCAAATTTATTTTCTATCTTGCCCAGATTGAAAGATGGCTACTCTCCCCTCCATTCAGTGGCCTGGTCCCTCGCCCTTGGCCTGGGTGAACCACAGAAGTCAGGGTCCAGGAGCCTGAGAGCCCAAACCTTGGATGTCGCCTCCTACACGCCAGGCACAAACCCTCGGCCAGAATTCTTAAGCCCCGGCTGTCCTCCTTTGACATCTTTCCTCCCTGAGCTCTCAGATTTTCCCTGCCCTTCCGGGACCCTGGATCCAGTAAATATAGACTCCTCTGATTTCTTCAAAGGAGGCTCAAGGCCATTTAGTGGCAAGTTAGCTGGGAAATCAGACTCCTCTGATGGAGACAGGGGAGGGGGGCAAGAAAAGGTGGGGTACCTGGCACCTGGGAGGGCTCTCAGGAGAGAGATCTAGGGACAAAGGTGGGGCTCTTCTTTCCGAACACCCCCCTCTCCCCAAATTTTCAAAGACTGCAAAAGGATCCACTGAAAAAAAACACACACAAAAGGGTGGCAGAAAAGCCAGAAATGGGCGTGAGAAAGAAAGACGTCAGATTCTCTGAAAAGTCACCACGATGAGTGAGAAGGGGGAAAGGGATTCAATCAAGAGGAAGAGATCATCCTGGCTGGCGGACGAGCTCAGGTCTGATTTGGATCCAAGGACGGATAAGAAACTCAGATAAGGGTGAAGTGTGGGGGCTGCCTGGTGAGTGTCAGCCGGAATCAGAGGGGAGACCCCACAGCAGAAAGTCAGAGAGGCCTGGCTCCCAGACCCTTTCCCACCAAGGCTTTGCTGTTTATCTGCAGGAAGGTCAAAGCCACTTCCAGGTCTTGGCACTCCCATCTATAACCCGGGATGCACAAGGCGTTTGCTTTGGTCCAAACTCCCAAATGCTTTAGTGCTTTTTGTGCACAAGGCTGTCAGGCTGTAGCCCCAGGAAAGACCTAACAGGATGCTAGACAGAGACCCCTTTCTATTCGCCCAGATCCCAGTGGTCAGTGCAGCGTTGGACACTTGGCAGGCCTACGGAATGTCGTGGCCTGAGCAGAACATTCTCCATAGGATCCTTCATGATGTGATGCTGCGCAGCCCCAGAATGCAGACCAGTCCCCAGGGAGGCACTCCACACCGCACTGGTACCCCAGCCAGAAGCCAGCTCTGCAAACCTGAGAGCCTCCCACCAGCCACCACCTCCTCCCCAACCACCAAGGAGCCGGACCTCAGTGCCCCCTGCCCAGCCTGGGAGCTCAGGGCACCTGAACTCAAGGTGCCTGACTTGCTGGGTGACCTTAGGTGGTGCCACTTTCCTTCCCTGGGCCTCAGTTTCTCTATCTGAAAAGTGGGAGTGACAATTTTCTGCTGCCAGTCCCTAACAGGAGTTGGGAAGATGGGGTACTCCTAGGCAGGGGAGAGGGTGCTTGGGAAGCGAAAGATGGAGCTCCACACGAACCGAAGCCGGTGGCTGAGTTCCCAGACCCAAAACTTCTGCCTCACCATGGAAAAGCCTGTCTTCAGAGCCAAACGCCATCCTTCTGACACTGGGTATGTCACAGCCCTGCTCAGCCAACTACAACATCACGGTGCCTGTTCTCTCCTCCTTCCCCTATCCTGAGGGGCTATGGAGACCCCCTCTGCAGGATCTTTGAGGGGGATACAGATGGAATTTCCCTCCCCCACCCCAGACCTTAGAGTCAGCGTCCAATGCCCACTTCAAATAAGAAGACCCCTGGAAATAAAGACAGCTCCCCACAGGGCCAGGCCCGAGATGCTCTCAGCGCAATCACTGTCTGCCCTGGAGCCTCACCCTCCCCTTTCGGAGCTAGCTGGCTTCTCCCAGAGGTAAACTGGGGTCCCCAGGAAATGGCAGGACAACCCTGACCCCAGCCCCAGGCTGAGGCCTAACCCTTGCCCAACAGCAAGTCGTGCCTGAGCACAAGCTGACCCTGATCCAGGCCCACACTCAATGCCAGAGTCCTGAGCCCAGATACTCATTCTAGCAGGAGCATCAGGTGAGAGTGTGGGTGGCTCCGGGCCACTGCCCCCTGCCGGGGCCCAGCCCCCAACAGGTCCTTCTGAGGCTGGGTGGGGAGCGCCGTCTTGGTCTACGAAGGACAAACCCTTATCATCTGAGCAGCTGGAGCCAACCTACAGGAAAGGGAGTGAATGCTGGTCTGAGGGCACAGGCAGGGGGTCCTCTCGGGCTTTCTTGGGGACTCCCGGGCTTAAATTTGTTCTGGAAACAGAGGAAAAAATCAAAAAGCTATTGTGGGCAGATCTGAAGTGCTTCTCAGCCCAACACAAAACTCTGGTGGCCCAAGGAGACTCAGGCACAGCCCTAAAATCTCCCTCTCCCACCATGGGCTGCCCATTCCAGCACCCCCATAGTTCCCCTTCCCCAACAGCGGCCCCCCGCTCCTGCTCAACGCTCCTCAAGTGGGCAGCTTTATACGAGGCTGGAACCCACCGGAGCCTCTTCTTCCAGGAAGCCTTGTTTATATATTTGCCTAACACCATCTTCTCGCCTGGAAATTCCTTGAGGACAGGAGGGATGGTGTAAGTGGAGCTGGGAGTCGAGGACCTGCTTGCCGTGTGGCTGCGGCTTCACTCTTCCCTGCAGGGCTCACCGCACTTCACTGGTAACTAACTAGCTCCCTCGGTGATATAACGGGATTATATTTTACAGACCCACGTGTTTTATACCTATCTCACCAGATTCTCTGGGTGTTTGCGAGCATGAAATGTATATGGGCTGAGCCGCAAGTGTTTTTCAACGCTCTGCATTTCTTAGCGGCCTTGTCACTGTGACTATCCCTAATAGGGTCTCCTTGACCCTGGAAACATTCAAACATGTTGCCGAACTTAATAGGATCGAGATGACCCCTTATTCTGCGTCGGACCTGCCCCCTGCTTTGCAGATCACATCCAGCTGAGGTTTTAATTTTGGGGGCTTGAGATGAGCGCAGGTTTCGCTTTCTCTAAAAAAAGGATTTGTTGAGATCACGAAGGGATTTTTTTTTTACACAATAGAAGCCGGCCAACTAGCTGGTTCTTTAACTGTCTGCGCTTAAATGTGCAGGCATACCTCGTTTTACTGCATTTCGCAGATCTTGCATTTTTTACAGACCGAAGGTCATGGCAACCCCGTGTCGAGCGAGTCTACCGGCCACATTTTTTCCACCAGCATTTTCTTACTTCGTGTCTCTGTGTCACGTTTTGGTGATTCTCGCAATATTTTCAATTTTTCATTATTGTTATCCTGCTCTGTGCCCCGTGATCTTTGATGTTACTCTTGTAATAGTTTTGGGGCCCCACGAATCGCACCTATGAAGGATGCTGAACTTAATGGATAAATGTGTGTGTTCTGACTGCTCCAGAAACAGGCCTTTCCCACTCCCTCCCCTTCTCCTCGGGCCTCCCTATTCCCTGAGACACAACGATATTGAAATTAACCCAAATAATAACCCCACAATGGACTCTAAGTGTTCAAGTGAAAGGAAGTTACATGTCTTTCACTTGAAATCAAAAGCTGGAAATGATTCAGCTTAGTGAGGAAGGCACGTCGAAAGCCGCGGCAGGCTAAAAGTGAGGCCTCTTGCACCGATGGTTAGCCAGGTGCGGAATGCAAAGGGAAAGTTCTCGAAGGAAATTAAAAGTGCTAACTCCAGCGAACACGTGAATGATAAGAAAGCAAAAACAGCCTCATTGCTGATATGGAAAATTGTATTAGTCTGGATAGAAGCTCACATCGGCCACAACGTTCCCTTAAGCCGAAGTCTAATCTGGAGCAAAGCCCTAACTCTCTTCAAGTCCATGAAGGCAGAGAGAGGCGAGGAAGTTGCAGAAGAAAAGCTGGAAGCCAGCAGAGGCTGGTTCATGAGGTTTAGCAAATAAACCATAACATAAAAGTACAAGGTGAAGTAGCAAGTGCTGATGGAGAAGCTGCAATGAGTTATCCAGAAAACCTAGATATGACAATTGGTGAAGGGAGCGACACTCAACAACAGATTTCAGTGTAGACAAAAGAGCCTTCTGCTGGAAAAAGATGCCATCTAGGACTGTCATCGCTGGAGAGTTCAATGCCTGGCCTCAAAGCTTCAAAGGACAGGCTAACTCTCTTATTGGGGGCTAATGCAGCTGATAACTCTAAGTTGAAGCTAATGCTCATTCACCATTCTGGAAATCCTAGGGCCCGTAAGAATTACATTAAATCTACTCTGTCTATGCTCTATAAAGGGAACAACAAAGCCTGGATGACAGCACTTCTGTTTACAACATGGTTTACTGAATTTTTAAACCCACCGTTGAGGCCCACTGCTCAGAAAAAAAGATCTCTTTCAAAATATTTCTGCTCATTGACAATTCACCTGTCACCCGAGAGCTCTGACGGAGATGCACATGAGATTAATGTTGTTATCATGCCTGCTAGCACAGCATCCATTCTGCGGCCCATGAATCAAGGAAAACTTTCAACTTTCAAAACTTATTGTTTAAGAAACACATTTATTAAAGCCATAGCTGTCAAGGATAGTGATTCCTCTGATGGGTCTGGGCAAAATAAATTGAGAACCTTCTGGAAAAGAGTCACCATTCTAGATGCCATTAAGAACATCTGTGATTCATGAGAAAAGGTCAAAATACCAACATTAACAGGAGTTTGTAAGAAGTTGATTCCAACCCTCAGGGATGACTTTGAGGGGTTCGAGACCTTAATGAAGGAAGTAACTGCAGATGTGGTAGAAATAGCAAGAGAACGAGGCTCAGAAGTGGAGCCTGAAGATGTGGCTGAACCGCTGCCATCTCCTGATAAAACTCTAATGGATGAGGAGTTGCTTCTCATGGACGAGCAAAAAAAAAAAAAAAGGTCTCTAAAGATGAACTCTACCCCGGGTGAAGATGCTGTGAAGCCTTTTGAAATGACAACAAAGGATTTAGAATACTACATAAATTTAGTTGGTAAAGCAGCAGCAGAGTATGAGAGGATTAACCTCAATTTTGAAAGAAAATCTGCTATGGGTAAAATGCTATCAAACAGAATCACATGGCAAAGAGACATCTTTCTTGAAAGGAAGAGTCAATCAATGCAGCAAACTTCACAGTTGGCCTTATTTTAAGAAATTGCCACAGCCACCCCAGCCTTCAGCAACCACCACCCTGATCAGTCAACAGCCATCAGCACTGAGGCAACACCCACCACCAGTAAAATGATTACTCCTCGCTGCAGGCTCGGATAATGGTTAGCAATTTTCAGCAATAGAGTATTTTTTAATTAAGGTATGTACATTGTTTTTTCAGACATAGTGCTATTGTACATTTAATAAACTACAATATAGTGTAAACATAACTTTTATACGCACGAGGACACTAAAAACTTTGTGTGACTCGCTTTATTGTGACATTCACTCTATCACAGTGATCTGGAACCAAACCTGTAATATCTCTGAGGTATGCTCATCTGAACCACGTGCTAACTACATATGGTTCTTACTTTTGCTATTAGGTGCTATCAGGAAGGCCCGGTAGGAATCTACAGCTCCCAGTCTGCCATAACTTCAAAACCCTGGCCAGACCTTGGGGGTTCTTACTGCCTGGGACAGGATGTCTGAACTGATAAAGTGGAGTCTGCGGAGTGTCATTATTTAGGCTACGACTGAGCTCCTGTGTGTGTCCCGGCACAGGCAGAGTGAGAAGAAGCTGGGAGAGCCCCAGGGACTTCAGAAGAAGACATAGATCCTAACAAGAAGCAGAGGGGTTAGGGGAGGGGCAGAGGCCAAGGCTGCTAGAGCTCCAAGGACAGAGGCCGATGTAGCTACACGGCGGCTTCGGACATCTGAGGTGACTGTTAGTGTGGGAGCCAATGCACCCTCGAGCAGGAGAAGGTGGGTCCAGGCACAAGGACATGGTCTCTGGACAGGGAGGTGAGGGGAGCACAGGGCCCCGTTGTGTGGGTCCTTGAGACAAAGGCAGGAGTGGCCTCCCCAGGGCAGGCAGTTAGCTGCAGAGAGCAGGCCCCGCTGGCCCCCAGTGCGGTGCCTCAGATGCTTTATGACTTACATGGATGAACAATTTTTGACCACATACATATATAAACAGGGGTTGGTAAAAATTTGCAAAACTACTTAAAATTTTTTGAAAAATCAGTAAATGGATAACAGAAAAATTCCAATGTAATGGAATCGTCCTCCATGCAGATGAAAACAAAGCTGAGCAAGCCAGGCCCTGTCCTGATCCCACAGCCCCAGAAGAAGGGCTTCTAGAAGGGGAGGTGCCCAGGCTGAGTAGAGAGACCAAGAGAAGCCCCAAGGAGTCTTAGGGAAGGACCTAGGGTGGGTCTCTGAGCCATACCTGCCTCTCCCTCCCTCCAGGAGAATGGCTGGCTGAGGCGGGGAGCCCTCTGCTGGGGTCTCTCTGCTGCCCCACTTGTCCACTGGACAACTATTAAAACTCTGAGCCACAGGTTGGGGTCTCTGATGAAGGCAGGACAAAGCCCCCCACTGATGCCATGAGAATCCTTCAGCTGCTTTCAACCTGCTCTCTTCTTAAAAACCAAGGACACAACACATATGGATTATACCTTGCCCGTGGATGGACCCCAAAAACTGCCCTCAGTTGTCTTTGCCCATCTGGCCCCTCCAGCCGAGCACAGGGACGGACGGACCTTCCTCCCCAGCATCGGAAGTGTCCCCACACCCCACACACCTAGCTGGTCGTGCTTTTGATCACAAGGCAAAAAGCTGAGATGAAAGGTGCTGAGTCTGATTCAGAATGAGTTGAGGGCTAGGAAAGGGGACAGAGCAAGCAGGGACAGGCTGTTAGGGACGTGACCGCAAAAAAAACTTGTAGGAAACAAAACAAATGGCTATGGAAGTGAAGAAAACCCTACACTCAACGATAAGACGTTGCCTGCGAACCTCATCATCCCAAATGTATCAGATGTTGCTCTGCTCAGGGAGGAGGGAGTTGCAGGGGGAGAACCAGACTCGGGAGAGTTGCCCTCAGGGGAGGTGAAGAAAAAGCATCCCCCTTCTCAATACCCACGCCAGCGCGAAGGTCCACCTGACTCGCTGATGGGGGCTGGAGCAACTCGTACACACTGGGCTGAGTGGGGGACTGTCGAGCAACAGTGTACCTGGTGGCTTCCCAAAGAACAGGTATTCTCCAAAGGAAATCTGACTTCTCAACAACCAACGCCCTAACTAACCCCCCTCGCGAATCTGGCAATTCCCAACGTGATTTCCCTGGTATGACTCTCTTTTCCCTCCTGTGTAACCACTGTGTGGATCAGGAGCTCCCGGGGTGGCTGAAGGACAGGTGGTGGGAGGCTATACTTTGAAGGCACTTTAATCAGAAGGAAATCTTGCAAAGCCCCTGCTAGATTACTCTGCCAGCAAAATCAGGCCTTCTGCTCCCGTGACCTGAGTGCAGGGCCCACGCAGCTGTCGGGAGCAACTGTGGCACTCGCACGATGGTACTTACAAGTAGACGCTGGACTCGTTGCCTCCTGTGTCCGGAGACTGAAGTTTCTGCACGAGGATGATGATAATGCCCACGAAGAGCCCAAAGTTCACCTGAGGAGCAAAGATAAGCAGATGGCAATGACTGTGGGCAAAGACTTTCCACACCCCTGCCTCTGCTTAGGCTGCTGTTCCCCCATCAGAGCCTTCGCCCATCCAATCAAGGTCCCGCCTAGACTCGTAATCCAAGATGGTGATGTGAACACGGGTTCATCTCCCCAGCCTCCCACAGTGTCATTGAAATGACAGAAGAGAGGGAAGAAAAACAATTCCATAGAAGTACTGAGAAACGAGAATGATTATCGTGGGCGAGCCAGAAAAGTGAGCAATTTCTGGACGAGAGAGAGCAAACAGGGTCAGGGTAATGGAAAAACTCCAATGCCAGACAGATAGAGAAGAGGCTATTACAGAGAGGAGAGCTGCCCGCTGGAGGACCTCCAAGTTCAGAATCGTCGAACACGGGGAACCAGAATGGACAATCATACACATGATTAACTAAAGCACTGCCTGGGAAGAGTAACAGGAGCATTTACCTTCAGATAAAGTTCAGGGACAAGCGCTCTCTAAACAAAATGGGGAGCTGAGCATATGGTGAGAAACGAGGAAAGAGGCAAGCAAATACATCGAAATGAGGCACCACGAGGGGACTGCACAGCAGCCCCTTCCCCGTGCAGCCGAAGCAGCCTTGGGAGAAAAAAATGGATAGCCGAACACTAAACACTAATAAATACTGAAGATAAAATAATGAAGCATGCAAATCAAAAGCTAGGGAAAGGGTACCACAAATTTAACTTATATAACAAAGAAATTAATAAGGATAAAAAATCATTATAAAGAAATAGGGGGGAAAAGGTAGACTTGATCAATCAAAATAAATTTCATTTTCAGGCCTTGTTTTGTTTATTTGTTGTTTTCACAGATCTATTAGAATGATAAAGCACACTCCAGGAGAGCGGGTTCGGTCAGGTCTCCACTACCTGCCCAGTGTCTAATCAGTCCCTGGAATTTAGCTTGGTAAATGCTGCTAACTGCATGTGTTAGTCCATTCAAAAGGAGAAAACGCAATTAAACAAAATAAAAGAGTAAAACAACAGATGCACAGAATATTTTAAATCCTAAGAGAAAAATCAAGCGAAATGGGAAAATATAAGTTAACAAAGCCAAAACGAGAAGGTGTAGAAAATCTTCTCACAGCAGTGGCCTCAAAAGAAATTTGAAAAGTAATCAAAGATGTGTGCAGAAAAAAGCACCAGACCCAGATCACTTTACAGACCAGTTTCAGAATATCTTTTTAAGGAAGATGCAATTTATGTACTACTTCGTTGTTTGAAAGCAAATAAAAAGAAAACCTCTCAAATTACCTGAGGCTAACAAAACCCTGCCACAAAACCCAGACAAGGACAGAAAGCATACGTGCGCACACACAAACACACGCACACACATCTGAAACCAAAAACTATAAAAATATGAACAAATAGAATTTAGCAGTGTACTAAAAGAACAAACAGATCATGGCCATAACGGTTTTATGCCAAAAATGCATATAGTTCAGTAATTGTAACACCAACAAAGACACGAGAAATTGAGCGCTCTTATATGCCGCTAGTGAAAATGTTAAATGTTAAATGTACACAGCTTTTGTCCTAAAACGTCCACTCCTAGAGATTCGTTCTAAAGACATATTCACATAGTCACAAAGATATGCCCAAATATATCCATTGTGGCATTGTTCATAATGAAGAAACAATGGAATAATAGAAATGTCCATCACTAAAGAAATAATTACTTCAATAAATGTCTCCAAAACACATTTGATAAAATTCGACATCTATTCCTGAATTTAAAAAAAAAAATACACACTGAACAAGCCATGAATAGAAACTTGACTAATTCATCGAAAGGTAACTTCCCAAAACTATAGCAAACGTCATCCTTAACAAAACCAGGGAATAAATGATATAAACATTAGAAAGAGTAAAAACTATTTTTACTTAAAGTTTGTGTAATTTTCTACCGAGAAAATCCACAAGAAACAACATGAAAAGGGGTGAGACCTAATAAGAGAGTTTTGAAAGGTAGCCGAGAAAAGAGAAACAAAAACGAATAGCTTCCTTACACTGCAGTAGTAACCTAAAATAATATAATGGAAGAGTGATTCCTAGACACAATAAAAGCAGACTGGCTGGATTTACCTTAGAGGCAAATTTAACAAGGCAACTATACAAAATGACTCTATGAGAAAGACTGAAGAAATGGGGACTCATGACATATTCTTGACGAGGAAGGCATAATATTTTAAGAAAAGCAATTACAGCAGTATCCCGTTATCCACAAGGGAGACTTTCCAAGGCCTCCAGTGGATGCCTGAAACCATGAATAGTATGAAACCCTATATATACTAAGTTTTTTCCCATACACACATACCTATGATAAATTTAATCTATCAGTTAGGTGTAGTAAGAGATTAATGACACTATGTAACAGTTACAACAACATACCGTAATAAAAGCTATGTGAATGTGGTCTCTCTTTCTCTCACAATATGATAACCAACTCGATAACTAAGATGGCTGCTAAGTGACTAACAGGTGGGTAGCCAACAGAGCGAGGATGTGCTGGACAAAAGGGTGGTTCATGTCCTGGATGGGACAGGGTGAGATTTCATCACGCTGCTCATAATGGTGCGCAATTTAAAACTTCTGAATCGTAGAGTTTCTGGAATTCTCCATTTAATATTTTCAGAGCACGACTGAGCGCGGTAACTGAATACTCAGAAAGCAACACCGTAGATACGAGTGAAGATACAAACAATTGTATCTTCCAAATTAGTTTATAAATTCAATGTAATTCCTATAAAAATCCCAACCAGACTTTATTTTTGTAACTCAACAAGGGATTTCAAAATCTGCCTGAAAAAGTAAATGTGCAAGAAATTTTTGAAGAAAAAAGAATAAAGAAGGGAAAATTAGCATACCAGATACCAAAACACGCTACATGTAACTAGCACCATGGAGTACTGGCCATGGGAAAAGCTGGTATTAATAACACAGAATAGAAAATCTGGAACTAAATTCAAACAGAGTATGCTGAGTATTTGCGATGCAATAGCATTTCAACATAATGGAGAAAAGATGACCTAGTCAATTAAAAAATATTGAGAGAGTGGAATATATACCCATTTAAAAAAAAAAAATTAGGAAGCATTTTAGATCAAAGAAATAAAATTTCAGCTGGATTAAATTATGTAATAACCCAATTCATGAACATGTTACAAAACAATTGAGAAGCCTATTTTTATATCTTAGGTAGGAAGAGGCCTCCTTAAACAAGAAATAAGGCTTGAAATTTGTAAAAAGAAAGCCTGACGGTTTGACTATATGAGAGTTATACCACTTTGGAAATACACTTACAACAGATGTACCAGATGAAGCATACTATCCTTCAAACAGTAAGAAGATAACAACTGGGCTATAAAAATAAGCAAAATTAGCAATATTCTAGTAATAACCAGAATAAAAACAATTGTCAATAGGCGTTTGGGAAAAAGAAATGTTCTGCAGCACTAATGATGTAGAGAAATGTACATTAACAACAACGAGCAACCTTTATTCCTCATAGGACTGTGGAAAAATTTAAATGACTGATATTACAGTGCAGACAGTGATTTAGGGTACCCTTTTTTGACCCAGCAATCCCACTCCTAAGGATTTATTCTAAAGAAATAGTCACTATGCTCAAAGTTATGCACAGAAGTGTTCCTAGTAGTATATTCCAGGAGAAGGAAAAATGGGATGATATATATGGCCAACGCCAGCAGAACAGCTGTACAATGTGTACGTCCATGTTGCAGAATATAATACAGCCATGAAAAAGAAGGAGGTTGGTTTGGGTGGTGACCTCTTTATTTCCTCTCATGTTGTGCCTTTTACCCAGGCCACTGTCTCTTCCCTGCTCCAAGGACACTCACCATTATGGAACCAACCACGGGGCCTTTGATCACCCACCACAGAGCTGTGTTGTCATTCATATCCCAACAGCTGAAAAACAGACAGAGAGGAGGAACAGAGATTATGCTCAGGGGCTGGGATGCCTGTGGGACGATGTCCCTGGCCCCTGGGCGCTGCTTCTTTTCCTGCAGCTCCATGAGGAGGGACAGCTGGAAAGAGAGCTCTGAGGGGCTGCAGACAGGGCCCTGCTTCTTCGAGTGCTATGGTCCTTCCTTCTGCTTCCCTGTCCAGGCAGGATTGGTACCCAAGAGTTAGGGTCACCAAGGGGCTTCTGGGCAAGGGCTACATTCCCCCCTTAGATCTAGGGCTCTTGGGGGTGCAATCTCCCCCATGGACCTTCTTCCTCCCTCCCTAAAAGGAAAACAGACACTCAGAGTTGGGCCCAAGAGCAGAGTGGGCTCTAAAATCATGTGTTCTCTCACTGCCTTCAGCTAAGATGTGGCTGGTGGGTCCACCTACGGTGGAGTCAGGGTCAGTCAGTGCCCAGGGCTGGGAGTGCAGTCTGAGCCCTGCACTGGATGGTTTGTCGGGGGCAGTTAACGTGGAGCCACCGAGAACCTGTCTGTAGGGAGCTCCTCTGGGCTCTGGCCCTCCTGACTCGTAGGCATGTACTCACCCTGTGTTATCGAAGTAGAGCCTCAGCATGGCCCACACAAACACACACACTGTTGGGGTCCCTGGAAGAGCAGGAAAAGGAGCTCCATGATAATAGGAAAACCAGCAGGTCCAATGTCCCCCTCAGACGTGGGGCTCCCAGCGGCCATCACCCCCTCAGACCTGGGGCTCTCGCCCATGAGGCATATCTCCCTCTCAGACCTAGAGTTCTGAGGATCCTAACTGTCCCTCACACCCAGGCTTCCTAGGGGTCCATGTCTCCCCTTCATTGTGGGCTATCTCAGCTCTCAGAAAGACCCCTAAGCATATACTCTCTCAGACAGTGGGCTTCCCATGGGCAAGAAGAGCGAGAAAGAGCCCAAAAACCAGGAGCGTGCCATCAGCAGGGGCAGGAAAGTACCTCTGTCCTCTGACTTGACACTCCTTGACAGCAGCACCAAGGATATACCTGGCCATGAGGCCTGAGCCTGTCCAGGCTGCAGCCAGTGACCTACCCCAGCCAATAATGATGTACCAGTAGAAGTATCTCCTCTCAGGGAAGAAGGTCTCCACCAGCAGGGTGAAGAGGTACAGGCCCTCGATGAACAGCCAGAAGTAGTTGGACACGACGCAGTAGTGGAAGAAAACCATTGTGGCCTTGCATTCCACCTGCGGACAGAGCCCGGAGGGTGAGGGAGACGTGAGCCCCCACGCCCCGCCCCACTGAACCCTGCAAATCCAGCCCCGCAGGACCAGGGGAGCCCTTCGGCACGGCATGCTCGGGCTCATATGCCCTATGGGTCTGAATTGCATGACCTTCCTGGATTCTGAGAGTTTAACATTGTAGCAGCCTAAGATTCTGAGCCCAGGCTGCCCACGAAGGCCACAATGCCCACATCAGAGAAGGACGGGGTTGGGGGCTGAGCACAGAGCCCCCTCTCCTCCCTAAGCTCATGCTCCCTCATCGTCTTGCCCTTCCCCTGGCCCCCACAGGCGAGGTGACTAGGGAGGCCCCTTAGGAAAATAAGGGTTTTGGACACCACATCGGTGAAGAGATAGTCCTGGTCCCCAAAAATCTCAAGAGACCCCTTCTAACTGTGCCCTCCCGGGTGCTCTGCATTGTTCTCTCCATCCGGCGCCATCGTGGCCTCCCTCCTCTGCTTACCTCCACAGGTCTGAGAACGGGGGAGGTGGTCGGGAAGTAATGCCAGCCAATCGGCCCCTCAGCCCTATCGTGGGTGGGTCGGGTGACCAGGGGCCAGGCAAGCCCTCTTTCTGAGCCTACGTTCCTCCTCAGCCAAGTAGGACTTGGCCTTTCCACCTGACCTTCTTTGACTGCTCTGCCAAGGGCACGCACATGCCAAGGGACAGGAAGTGATGCCATACAGGGAAATCACTGGCTCCTGATAATCTCATGGTCACTCCTAGATTTCCGTGTTCACTGGGGACAATGCCTTAACCTGCAGGGAAACACCCAGATGGCGGGGTGTCCTGGGCTGGGGGGTAAGTCCTGGCAGGGCAGGGGCCCTTCCACGTGGGGCTCAGCTCCCTCACGGTGGAGATGAAGCAGTGGTTGCTGCTCTGCTCCGCGTAGAGGATCCAGTCTTTGATGAAGACGGCGATGGCTCTCAGCATGAACGACGCAAACAGGTTCATGTGGATGAAGTTTCGGGTGCAATGCAGCTTCCTACGCCAGCGGGCCGGCGGAGGAAAAGGCTTTGAAACAGTGAACCCATCGCATTCTAACCCCCATTTGGATGTGCTCTGGGCCAGCGGCAGGGCTCTGTCTCAGTGGGGTCTCCCACACAGATCACCCCCTTCCTCCCGCCTCTGTTTCAAGCCCTTGTCGCCTTGCCCCATTACGCCTCCAGACCAGACTTCTCCCTCCTGTGACCTCTCTACCTAGACCAGGAAAATACAAGGGAGGCACGTAGGCCTCCTGCTGGGTGGCCCTGGACAAGGCAGTTGCCCTCTCTGCGGTCAAGTTTCCCAACTGTTATCCTAGGGGTAGGGAAAATGCCTCCAGGAAGCTCCAGGACCGACACCCAGGGGACGGAGCAAAGGGTCTGAGCTGGGGTGGCTGCGCCCACTGGAGCACTGCTGGGGAGCTCACCGGAAGCGACACAAGATGACCATGGCCGTGGTGAGGGTGACGAGGGACGTGCTGTAGCCAACTGTGTACAGGGACTTCACCGACAGGTAGTAATAATCCTGGAGCAGGACAAGGGACGTGCAGGGCTCCACGTGGGCCCGACCCCAGCCTCTGGCCCCCCGCGGAACTGCACCCAGTCTCCCAGGCCAGGGCCTGCCCGCCCCTGGGCCCTCTGCCCAGCTCCTCCCGCCTTTCCTCCCCTCTGGCTGACCTCACTTCCGCCACTCCCTTCCTCAGTGCCTCCACCATGAGGCCTCCCCAATGCCTTATCCCCTGCTGAGCTGCTTCCTCCTCTCTGCACAGGTGTCCCCACTCTGCAGATGCTCAACAAAGGCTTGCTGAATGCAGAGGCACTGACCAATCCTAATAGGCACCAGCCTCAGCCTGGGGAAGGGTCCAGGAGGAGCCCTGCTGGGCCCAGCATCAACCCTCCAGTCACTGGGCCACAGAAAGGCTGGGTGTCCTGGGTAGCCAGGGAGTAACCAGGGAGGTGGAGGACACGTGGTGGGGGCTGGAGGAGCTCAGGCAGCAAACCAGCTACTTCTCAGCCCAGAATGAATGAATAAGTCTTCCCCTCCCAGCATCTGGCTTGGGGACACAGCGAATGCCTACGAATGCTGCCTAAGGACCTGAGCTTCCTGCAGTCCCATGGGCAGTCAAGGCCCCTGGTGGGAATACCCTTGCATGCACCTCCTCGGCCCCACCTCCACCGCCTCCCGGTGGGAGGTAGACTCTCACCTGGTCCCCGGTCTCAGATTCATAGTCATCAAACCCACAAGCATCGAAATAATGAGGGAATGGCTCGGACCAGCCGTCCTCCGTGCAGTTCCGGCTCACCACCCTCATGTCTGCAGAGAAGGACACCTCGGTGAGGCACGAGACTCATCTCAGAGGGCCCTGAGAATCTTATTCAAAAGTTATTTCTTAAGTGGAAGCAATAACTTCCTGGAAACCCATACGCCCATCCGGGAAACTTGGTGACACGAGGCTTATGAAATCCTTCCTCCTCTGTCTGAGGGAAAACAGTGATTGCTGATGACCTCAAGCTCAAGTTCTACGAAGGACCTAGGGGTGGGGTGGGTACGAGGCCCAAGCTTATCTTTGAAGAAGGGGTGAGGGGTCTGAGCCAGCCTGAATCCAGCCCCTGTCCCCTCCCCTTCCCATTTCTGGAACTGGCAAATGCTCCCCAGCCAGCAAAAGGCCGGAGCCCCTCCCCCAGGCCCTGGGTCAGCATTTATCAAATGTCAATGAGCAGGAAGAACGATCTGGGATCAAAAATGCAGATTTCAGGCCCAACCTCCTCACCACCCCAGCACCCCCGACCCAGGGACTGTGGTCTAGGGATCGATTCAGGTGACTGTGGGGCAGGAGTTTCTGTCGCATCCTGAGAAACTCAACCCAGGTGACACTTCCCCTGGGAGCTCTGGGTCCTCTAGCAGCTGCCACATCTCGCACCAAGGAGACACGTGGCTTCATTAACAAGAACCAGACCTCCATTAACCCAGGACCAGATCTTATTAAGACATATATTTATGTGTTTTAAAAAAAGAACTTCTGCCTTTCCAGATCTAGAGGTCTGTTTCCTGTCACTAATGTATTTTTTTCTTTTGATTGACTTTAAAGACTATTTTGTGGGACACTGGATGTGGCAGGAGTCATTTACTGGTGGCTTTCACCCATCCCGGGGCTGTTTCAGCCTTGGATGATTGTTCATTTCATCTTCCCCTCTCCTAATCATCTGTAAGGGTGACCCACAATGTCCAGGGCAGGGAGAAGGCGAGCAGCCCCCTCTGCCTCCAGCCTAGTCCCTAGAGTGGCCCCAGACTGACCACTATTCCCAGACTGGCCTCCTGGGAGTTCACCTGGTATGTCAGAACACAAGGGATGGTTCTTCCTTTCACAGGATTCAGGGACCAGGAAATTGTGTACAAGAAGAGACATTAACAGTAAAGGGGCTCTGGCACTCATGCTGCTGCAAGAATCACCCCTGCGTGGCCAAGGCCACCTCTGGAGAGCTTGGGAAGGAGGCGAGGGCAGAGCAGAGGCCAAGACATGCAATGCTCCCCAACCCCCACCTCCACTTTTCCAAACTCATGCCCTTGCCGGTTGAGTCGGAAGATCTAAGGCCAGCTCTGCCCAGAGTAGGGAGACTGATCTCCAAAGCTCCTGGGATTCTGAGTCCTATGACGCAGGACAAGAAGGAAGCCTGGCAGCCCCAGGCAGAGAAGCAGTCACTTCCGCCTCACAGTCTGATGCCAAACTGTTCTTTCTTCCAGCAAATTCGTCCCAGGCCCCCAAGGCAACCTTCTTCCGAGCCCCCGTGAACACTTCTTTTAGAGTCCTCACATCCTAAGGGACCATGGCCTTTGTCCCCTCCCTTCCCTTCCTGAGCCTCCTCCCCTCTCCGCTTTGCCCACCTCAGGGTGCCAGGAGAAGAAAGGCACATGGCTTTGAAAACCAATTTTTGGAAAAATGTCCTGGAGGTAGGAGCCGCTTCCTTTCTCTCATTCTGCTTCTTTCTCCTTTTCTGATTATGACGCAGTGTGGGCCCTGAAAAGTGTACGCCTTTTTGTTCAGTACTTGTCTATACATTTGCCACTCCAGTGCTCAGAGAGGAAGAGGGACAGCTCTGCAGACTGTCACCCGCCAGCGAGTGCATCTACTTCGCTGGGCTTCTTCGCCCCAGCAACTCCGTGGGAGCAAGGATCTCGGGAGAGCGGTTCTCAAAGTAGGCACCCGCTCCAGACCAGCCCGTCGGGGTCACCTGGGACACTGGCTACTAATGTGCATCCTCAGACCCCACCAGGCCTATTCAATTGGAGGTCCTGAGCGCGGGGCCCAGGAGTCTGAGTTTTAGCAAGCCCATATGCTGATCGTGTGAGAACCACCATTCCGTATGTGGGAGTCCAAAACGACCAGGGGCAACCTAATATTTGAAGTCCACGATGTATTTGGAGTTCACGACGGGATTTCGCGAGATCTCTGCTCCCCTGAAACTGTACGCACAGTGTTCTGTCTGAGAACTTGAGTGCAAGTTCCCATGGAGAAAATAGCAGCTTTATCAGAGGAGGAAAGCGACTGACCAAAGGTTGCACAGCCACAGAGAGGCCTGGAAGAAGGGTCCCCACGCTCACATGTCAGCAGATGCCCTCCCTCCAGCCAGCCCACAGTTGACCCCGGCTTATCTCCTTACCTGAGAGGTCTAAGGAGTTACTGTCCACGAAACCAGGCTCCCCTGCAAAACACAGACATGCGCAGGAGTCAGAAAGCCCAGCCATCAGCTTGCCAGGGTTGTCCACTGCTGACTGTCCATGATGGAAAGCCCGGGCTGCCCCTGATCTGGGGGACCAGGGGTGGGATCTCGGCCAAGAGGCAGTCTCGCATACCTTTCTGACACACTGCACATTCTAATGTCAATCTCATTTGCTTTGTTATTTCTGAGATACTCGTGATGGCTGATGACTCAGTTCTCCCCCCGGCCCACAGGAAGTGGAAATGGGGCATTGTCAGGGTGACGGGAGGGCCTCTGGAGTGGGAGAGGAATGAAAAAGGACGACTGGGCCTTTGCAGGTAAAGGGCAAGGAAGAGCAACGCGAGCCCTGGGCACAGGTGCTCACCCCCCCACCTCAGCCCCCCGGCCGCTCTCCTCAAAGGGGTCCCAGAAATTCCAAAGACGTCATCCTCAGACATTTCTCTCTTTCCCTCTTGACTCACTATTCCCACCTCCGCCCATGCCAACTCTCCTACGAGCAATGAACCCCCATTTCCTCTCTACTTCTCCAAATCCTGTTTCCAAGCTCCAGCTGGCATGCTGCCTCCTCCAGGAAGCCTTCCTTGGCCTTTACGTGATTCTGCCTGCATGTTACATCACTAGGTCTCTTTTGTTCTCCTGCTTGCCGTACATTCCAACTCAGAGGCCACTTGGGGACATCTGTGTCTGTGTCTGGGCTCACTCACACACACACACACACGCACACGCACACACGCACATTCAGGCCCACGTATGCATGTGGGGGCTTCTTCTCTAACCCCTCCACGTGTTAGTCTCATCTTCCCATATAAGCCCATGGGCATCCTGAGGCCAAGAGCTGTGTCTTCCATCTTCCTGGATCCCTCTAGGATGGCCGAGGGGGAAGGAGGGAAGAACCTGGACCCTGATGAGCCTCTCACTCCACCCCACCCAGTCCCAGCAGTCAGAGCTGGGCTCCTGCTGGACAGACAGATGGACAAACGATAGGCAGTCTGTCCTCTCCAGGGTTCCTCTTACCATTGGTTTCTGTCTCCCAGGCTGAAACCGAGAAAGAGAGAGCACATTAGTGAGAAGGAGGCTGAAGTGGGGTCTGCTCTCACTGGGCCCTCCCGATTACTGACCCCTCTCCAACGCCCAAACTCTGCAGAGGCTCTGCTGGGGGCCCAGAGCCAATAAGGACTACCTACGAGCTGGGGACCGGCCAGACACCGGAGACTTCTATCTCTCCTCCAGAACGGGACACAGTAAAAGAGAAATGAGTATGGGATTTCGGAGGAGAGAGAACAGGGCAGCTCCATAACCTGCAGAGTAGCAACTACTGCAGTAGTGGACGCCAGATCCAGCCCTGGGAACCAAGAGGGGCAACGAGCAACGCCATTCTCAACTTTCTAAGTCTCAGGAATCCATCTTTGTGAATAGAGATGCTAAAAAGTCCCACCTTAACGAACCATTAAGAAACAGGGCTAAATAACACATTCACTGTGCAATTGCCGGAGGGAAGGGTAGAGTCTGAAGGGAAGTTTACCCCAAGAAAATCTCATTTTACTGCGGATTCATTTTGCCTTTTCTTTTTTATTGTTGAAAAGAAGCAGTCTTACCAGGGTACCTGACCCAAAGTAGATTTTGAATAAACTTTAAATAAACAATGAATAAAAGGAGCACCTGAATGGAGGTGGTGACTAACTCGGTTTCTATAGAAATGAGTTAGGGATTGGGCTGAATCGCAGGGCTGCCACGTCCTGCGATTCAGCCCAATCCCTAAGTCATTCCTCCCAATCAAGTTAGTCACCGCGCCCCCACTCACTGTACCTCGTCCCCGTTAGCACTTCCCTCGTACGTCTCCTCTTTCGAAATTCACTTCCTGTCCTGTTCAGGACAGGAAGTGGTCGCATCCAGTCCCCTAGCTGTCCCGATGAGGGGAAGTGCAGGGAGGTGAGTCCACTGCATTGTAGCTAAAGCCTGCCTTCCCCGGTCTTGGAACTGGGAGCCCATGGCAGGAGCTTGGCACCCCAACACACTGTCACTGCTGTCACTGGTGTGAAAAAGAATTTGCCTCTATCTCTCACAGACAGGACAGGGGCGCGGCAAGCAGGACTTCAGAGTGGAGTGAAGCTTGGACACTCTCTACTAGAAGGACCCTGGCCGAAGCCTTAGGCAGGTGAAGGAGGAAGCTGAGGCCTAGGTTGCAAGGCACCTGGGCATGGCCACACATGTGACTCAGACCCCTCCTCAAACCAAGGCCCCAACCCAGGGCCAGTGGGTGGTTCCCAGTAAGCCACCTGGCTGGAGCCCAGACCTGCCATCTCTCCCCGCCCAGCTCCGACTCGGCACCCTCAGCTTGCTGAACTGCTTCCCTTAACACCCATAGGGCTGGGGTGGAGAGTCGGGGTCTGGTTCTAGGCTCTTCCCTGGGTCGGTGTGATGTGGTCAGACACCAGCCTTCTTTGGGCATCACGAGGCCTCAGCTGAAGGCGGGAAGAGCCCTGGAGAGCCCACCAGAGTCACACCCAAGGGAGAGATGCAGTCTCAGACTCCTTCCCATAGAGATGTGGTCATCAAGGCCTAGTGTCCGTGGGCAGAGCACTGCCCTCTCCCCTGCCCCATATCCCTATGTCCTGAGCCACAAAGCTCAGCCACTGCCCACCCCAAGGACTCCCACATCGGTCCGGGGCCCCTCGACACCTCCACGGCACTTCAGTAGCTCCTCCCCCACCATGCACACCAAGCACAGACACGCCCACGCTGAGCTCTGCACAACTGTACCCGCTTAGCCTCCCTTCACACGCCGGCCACCCAATCCGGCATCTGTAAGTCACACTGCTCCTGTGTGTCCACTGTCCTCTCACTGGCAGTCCAGAAGCCGCCGGGGGGGCAGGACCCCCAGCAACTCCTCTCCTGAGCCCTCCCTGAGGGCAGCGAGGACCAAGAACACGCTTTGCTCCAGGCACACAGTGTGCACTGATGCACTGTGAGCCTCTGGGGCCCTGCGCCTATACCGAACTAAGCAGGTGTGCGAGTGTGGACGTGAACCAGCGTCTTGTGTCCAGCTGCCTGAGGGTGACTCCTTGTGCGTCCATGCCTGTGTGTCTCTCTGCACCCCTGGGCATCTCTATAGGAGTGACAATGATAACAACATCAGCTAACAGTTACTGCTGGACTTTAACACGCGCCCAGCTCTGCGCTGAACGATGCCCACGTGCATCTCTCAGTTCTCCAGCCACCACGCCACGTTCCCATTTGACAGACTAGGGAACAGGGGACAGAGGGGCGAATGCCTTGCTCCAGGTCCCCAGCTGGGTAAGTGATCGAGGCCACGTCTGAGAGCCCAGCCCTGTCTCACCCACGATGACGTATCTCCACGTGGACCTGGGAGCCATGTCTGAGGGCAAGCTCCATATCCCTGTGTGCATGAGCTCAGTGGTTTCATGCCCCTCCAGCTCTTGAGCTCTGGAGCAGGGACTATCTGCCTACAGGGCACCCTGTGTCCTTGGTACTTGTCCCAGGAAAGGCTGGGGCTGCATTGAGTGTGGCCTGCACAGGCCCTGGGGGGAAACTCACCTTGGTCTGGATTGAGGATCTGGAAGAGTTCGGGGCAGCTGACCAGGACCATCTCGCCCACGTGGGCGGGCTTCCAGCACGTGATGTTGTCCCACATCCCGGGGCAGCCTGTGCGAGAGAGAGCACGGTGAGCAGTGAACACCTCTCAGTGGGCTCATCACCTCAATGCCTCAACATGGTCCCTCTGGCCCAGTCTTTGCTTTTCACTCCGGCACTGTGGGTGCGGGGGAGGCAATGGGATGGGAGTTCACCAGGAAACGGACACAAAGAGAGAAGAACATAGATGAGGAAGCCCTAAGGACCCCCTACTTACGGGGCAGACAGAGGAAGAACATGCAGCGATGTGATCATGACAGACAGGCAAAGGCAGAGAGGGTGGCGGGTCCAACAGCAGAGCAGTTTCTAGAAGGGTCCGCATCCTGCTGAGGAGTCTATAAACACCGGCTGTGGAGAGGGCTACTCTGCCACATAAGGGACAGCCAGCAGGTGACCAGCAGCGTCCCACTGCACGGGGCTGTGGTGAGGGTTAATGAGCTCACATGCGTCAAGCTCTCAGAAGAGCACGGGGCTCGCTCGGTGCCCGCTCCCTACTGTTATTATCAATAGTTTCGTAATTTCGGTTAGGTGTTCCCGGAAATCATTCCCCCGAGAGAGGCCTGGGCAGGGAGAGGAACCAGAGCCCCAAAAGGTGAGAAGAAAGGCCAGCGGAGGGCTCGCGGCCAGGTCAGGGGAAGCCTGA
Organism: Pteropus medius; assembly: GCF_902729225.1. Taxonomy (NCBI): domain Eukaryota; kingdom Metazoa; phylum Chordata; class Mammalia; order Chiroptera; family Pteropodidae; genus Pteropus; species Pteropus medius. Next base: position 16,925,341 of record NW_024342467.1, on the reverse strand, counting down.
GCAGGCGCTGGGCAGGGAACGGGCCGGGGGCAGGCCTTGTGAGCTCACGGCCTCTCTGCTGGGTCCATGACTGACGGTCGGGTCCTGTTTGGACCAGAAGTGATCTGACTCTCAGAATTCAGACCTGGCTATTATGGAAGTCACACCCAGTCACAGTGGCCTACGACATTCTGCTCCCGAAACGACCGAGTCTGGGAGCCCAAAAGGCCGCAGGAATCTCTGAGCAAAGCAAACCAAGACGGCGAAGATGCTGCGGCCACACAGGGGGAGCGTGTCCCAGGTCTCACCGCGACAGCAGGACTCCAGCTGGCACATGGCTGCCTATGACATCACGTCCTTGAAAGGGCCCCAGCCGCATGCCTCTGGCTGGCTGCCAGGGCCTGTGCCGACCGTGGAGCGGCCGTGGATCCTGGCTGTGTCTGGCCCCCGTCCCGGGAGCCCAGTTAACAGACATTCCCTTAACATGGAACGTCAGGCTCTGGCACGGCCAGCTGCCACTGCCAGCTGATGTTCCTGAGGTCCCAGGGCTCTTTAGGTGGAGGTGAGCGGTCACGAGGGCCAAGGGTGGGGTGGCACCAGGGGACGGGGAAGGGGCTCCTGGGTGGGAGGTCAGAGGCGTGGGGCAGGGCGGGGATTCATTCTCCTCACAAGTATCTTCGGAGCCCCCAGCATGTGCCAGGGCCCGCCAGGCCAGGCCCAGCGACACAGTGGTGCAGAAAACACACGTGAGAAGTTTGTGTTTCGGGCAGAGGGAGGGAAGGGCCCGGATGTCCCTTCAGCCATGCATGGCAACCGCAAGACTTGAGATGTGTCTGCTCTGGCAAGTCTCTACACCCTCCTCCCTGACTCAGTTTCCCTGTGTGCACACCGAGGGCTGAGTGTCCCTGAGGGTGCTCCCAACTCTGAGTGACCAGAGTCCAAAACAGAAACGGATGCACTCAGGACCCACGGCCGCCCAGAGGATGGCCAGGGAAGCTGCGGCTGCCTCCGCTGGCCGACTGCCAGGACAAACATCTCCCAAGGTGCCCACCACCCCACCCAGTGTGCTGCCACATTCTCAAAGCCCTCCTGGTGCCTCCCGAGATTCCCAGCCTAGGTCCCCTCCCCAGACCAGAACCCGTAACTCCAGGACCCGATCTCTGCGTCTGAGTTTCTATCACTGCGACAGTGGGATGGGATGGGAATTACGTCCTGGGTTCCTGACGCAGAGATTCTCAAACTGCTGGCATTTCCTGAGCGATGGGCTGAGAGGGGCATCTGTGGCCATGCATAAGCCCCTTTCAGCCACACCTCACCTAGGCTAATCAAGTGACTTTTCGAGGATGGGAGTGGGTCCCCAGAGGAACCAACCATGTGATTCGAGGGGTGGAATTTACAGTCCCATCTCTTAACCTCCAGGGAGAGGAGAGAGGCTAGAAATCGAGTTAATCACCGATGGCCAATGACTTAATCAATCATGTCTACATCATGGATCCCCTATGAAAACCCTAAATGTGGGGTTCAGAAGCTTCTGGGCTGGTGGAACACATCCACGTGCCGGGAGGTGATGCACCCCAACTCCACAGAGGCAGAAGCTCTCGCATGTGAGACCGTCCCAGGCCTCACCCCGTGAATATCCTCACCTGGCTGGTCATTCATATTATTTATAACTCTCTTTACAGTAAACAGTGAAGTGTATTTCCCTGTGTATTTTTCCTTGTGTTCTGTGAGCCCCTAGAGCAAATTACTGAACCAGAGGCGGTCATGGGAACCCCCAATCTGTAGCCACGTCAGACAGACGCGGGGGTAATCTGTGGACCCACAACTTGCAGTTGGCGTCTGAACTTGGGAAGGGGCAGTTTTAAGGGACAGAACCCTTAACCTGTGGGTTCTGTGCTAACTCCAGATAGTTTGTGTCAGAAGTGAATTAATTTGTAGGGACATCCAGTTGGTGTCTGCGGAAAATCGGAGAATTGCTTGGTGTGGAAAGCCCACACATCTGATGTCAGAAATATGAGCAGAGAACCAGTTTTCCTTCGGGGTACAATGTTCCCGACCCCGTCAGGAGCTCTCAGTCCTCTAGCCTGCATCACTGGCGTCACAGGGGACTCAGGCGGCCTCCTCAGACCTTCCTGGGGTGCTCCATTCATATTTCCTTCGCCGTTATTGCTTCCCGGCTTGACCCAGACGGAAAGAGATGCAGGCTCTATCTCCTCTCCCTGTCTTAGTGGAGCCTGTGCTGGTCTCGGGGACCAGCTATGTCTTCCCAGGGACCCTTTCCAGGGAGTTAAGAACAGGATTTGGGCTCCTGAGGGATCCTCGGGTTTTTCTCACTAAAGACAGCAACCCACCCTCCTTCCGCGCCCACAGAACATGTTCAGCTTCCCCATCCTCATCTGTTCTAGACTCCAGTCCCAACACAGCTTAGTTTTGTTGCGCCTGGAAGATTTCAAGATGCCTTTTTTTTTCTCCTCCTCCTCTTCCTTTTACCCTTTTTTTTATTCTTACTTTCCCCTCCCCCTTCCCTTTATTCACTCATTTATTCAAGAAATATTAAGAGCCTATTATGAGTCAGACGCTGCAGAGCAATACAAGAGTGAATAAAAAACAGCATCGCTCTCTGCTTGCACAGAGCTTACAGTCTGGCAGCCGAGCGAAAGATTTCGGATTTTTTGCTCAGTGCTAGGAGAAGCCCTTGGACAGTGTGTTGCTTTCCTGCTGCTGCTGTAACAAAGCAAACTTAATGGCGCAACCTCTTATCTTACCGTTCTGGAGGTCAGAAGTCTGAAATGGGTCTCGCTGGGCTAAAATCAAGGTATCTGCAGGGCCGCGTTTCTTCTGGAAACTCCAGGGAAGAAACCGTTTCTTTTCTTTTCCAGATTCAAGAGGCCAGACACATTCCTTGCCTTGCGTCCCCTTTCTCCATCTTCAAAGCCAGTAGCCTGGCATCCTCAAGTTTTTCCCCTTCCCTGACCCTCCTGCCTCCTTCTTTCACTTATAAGGACCCTCGTGACTATTCTGTATATACCTGAAAAATCTAGGATACTCTCTCCATCTTAAAGCCTTTAATTCCACCTGCCAAGTCCCTTTTGCCTTTAAGGGAGCACATTCACAGGTTTGGGGGATTAGGACACGGGCGTGTTTGGTAGCAATATTATCTTGCAGTCACATGATCGGGTTCAGCAATGTGGGAAGGTGACATTTCAGGAGCAGGAAAGCAAACGTCTGGATGTGTTTGTCAGGCTATGGCCGTGGTCTGGGAAGGACGGCAGACTCCACGTGGAGACGCGGCAGTCAAGATGCAAAGGAGTTCTGTGTAGGGGAGTCCAGAGGAAGGACTGACGAGGCTTGGGGACAGACTGGCTGGACATGGCCGGTGAGTGTGGCAGTGCTTCTCCCTCTTGCTGGGTTCTCACCAACGCTCAGTGGGTGGAAATGATGAACGAACTGGTCTCAAAGACATTCCCAGAAGCCTCCACGCCCTTCCTCTCTCTCTCTCCTCTCTGCGGCATGCTCAGAGGCCACATGTTGAGGGTGGCACAGATGAAAGGGACCTGGATCTCTGAGTGGCCATGTAGGGTCAGGCTCCACCTTCCATCTCTGCTGACCACACTGGCCTGAGACATGTGCGAACGTTAAATGGTACCGTGCTAAGTCTCTGAGACGTGAAGGCTTATTTGTTACTGCAGCACAGTCTAGGCTACCTGACTAATGCCGTGAAGCGGGGAGTGGTACCAAGGATGGCACCTGGGTTTCTGGCCTGAGTGTCTGGGTGGAGGAGCCGTTCACCACGGTGAGGAGGACTGAGATGAGTTAAGGAGCAAACGGTGGGGGGAATTAGGCAAGCTGGAACTCAAGAGTTTAGTCTGGGATATATTTAGCTTGAGATGGTGCAAAGAGCCAAGTGGAGCTAGATTTCAAACACGCAGTTAGGGGGAATTCCGGAGTCCAGAGGAGAAGTCAGAGCTGGGCAAAGAGAATGGGCAGCGGCCAGCACAGGGATGCCACGTAGGGCCATGGACTTGGATGCTATGTCTAGTCAAAAAGCATAGATTTAAGAAGAGAAGAGAAGAGAAGGGGGCCTGGCCCCAACAGAAGAAGAAATATCAACATCAGAAGAGGAGCTGGCAGAGAAGACCGAGGAGGGGTGGCCAGAAACGCAAGGAAGCCCGGGAAAGGTCAGTGACTCAGCCGCCAGGAACACATGGTTCAAAGGGCAGACGGTCAAGTGCATCAGACACTGTTGAGAGGCTGGAAAAGTTCCCCTCCGCTTCCTCCCCCTGCAGAGGAGGTCGGAAATGTCTGGGAGAACTCTCTGCTTGGACATCTCCAAAGCTTCCCTATTCATCTCTCATGGTCTACCCCAATTTACGCTAAGTCCTGTGCCCCCTGGCTCAGCCTGTCCCACTGAAAGCCTCTGTGGAACATGGTCACAGGAGTTCAGGCATCGGGGGGTTCCTGTTTGGGGAAGAGAATGCTGTGCCCACTCTCCGAGGCTGCTCCCACTAAGACAGCCAAGGACAGGCAGCACCTGGCAACAACAGGAGGGACAAGGACCACCGGGCAGGCTGGACAGGAGGGAGAAGGAAAGAGCCATTAGCCTCGACTGGAACAAAATAGGGACCTAATCTCAGGTTGTCATGGAGATGATTTTGTCCAGTTCCACACAGTGTTCAAAATCCGTGAGACCAGGGACACTACAGGTACTCAGACAAAGGCATAGCTTCCCTTTGAGAAGCCGTGCAAGGATGCTTGGGTGTTGTCAGAACGGGCCCCTCATTTTAGTATACAAGTCAAGGGTAAAAAATGGTTCGATCTACTGAAATTCACTTTACAGCTAATGTTTCTGATCTGTGAAATGAGCAGATCTGCGAGGTCGATGTGCTGGGGGGCGGGGGGTGGCTACAGAGGCAGCCCTCCCCTCGGAGGTCAGTGGTCCTCCAGTGCGGACCCCAGACCAGGTACACACGCCACTGGGAACTTGCCAGAAACGCAGAAGCCCAGGGCCCATCCAGACCCAGAGAGTCAGAAACTCGGGGGCTGGGCCCAGGAGTCTGTGTTAATCGGACCTTCTGGGAGGGTCCGATCGATGCAGGCTCAGGTCAGAGGTGAGGAGGAGTGCCACAGAGCGAGGGTGAGGGTGCCTGCACACCCCACCCCTTCCCCACGCTGGGTGCTGCTTCAGTCTCGGAGCAGCTAGGAGGCACAGACCGGAAGCCGATCTTGCTCTAAGGATGCGGAGTGGAGCCCAGCCGTGGAGAGCCTCCCCTCTTCCGGGCCTCTTCGGTTTTGGAGTGGGTGGGGCTGGACGAGGCACTGTACACCCTGGACAGGCCCCAGAGGCTGGGTCAAGCCTGCTTCCTCCTGCTCCCGCCAAGGCCACTGCAGGCCTCCCTCTCCCATCTTCTCCAGAGTCTGGGGGAACCCCAAAGAGAACCACACCCGACCAGCCCTGCTTAAATGCAGGGAAGGCCTCCAGGCTGACGGAAGCCTGCAGCCCTGCAAAGAGGAGGTGCTGGCCGGACTTGTCCTGGGAGGCAGGCTGAGCAGACAGAACAAAGCAGCCAGCTCAGCAGGCGGTGCCTGCGACCTGCGTGGGTTTGGGGACCTCAGGAGCGGAGGCTCAGGTTCCCACGCAGAGGAGTCCTTTTTCCTTCTGTCTGGCACCGGAGCCTGCAGCACAAAGGGCACCCCCGCCGGGGCGGCAGACCTGGGCCCTGTCCCAGAGCTGGCTCGGCCCTCTGTGTGATTTGGCCAGTGACTGCAGCCTCTCTGTGTGTCACATGACAGAGCTGGACTCAGTGTTGTCTCAAGTCCCATTTAGCATTCAGGGGTTTGGAATGAGGGACAAAACCACTAAATATTTCTCCTCAATGACGGTCTGAAGAAACATCTTTAAAACCTCCCAAGGATGCTGCAGACAAATCGACCTGGTCAGGAGGCCTGCTTCCACCCCCCATTACCTCATCCGTATTGCTTGCCCCCCTCACCCGCTCAGCTCCTGTGCCTCTGTCCCTTGGCTTCCACTCTGAAGGCCACTAAACACATTACCATGTGACGTTCTCAGGACCAGCGAGGGACAAGGGTTTGATGGGTGCAGGTGCCTTCCTTGGAGCCCGCCACTGTCCCTCCGACCACACACACAGTGCCGGGGGCACACCTCACCTCTGACAGCTCAGGAGTGTTGGGTTTAAAGGATCATGGGGAGATATACATTAAAAATATATAAAAGCAATGCTGGGAATTCAAACTCACAGTCACCAGCACAAATTTTCTTTTTTCGTTTGCAACTGTGCTTCAGGGACATTGGCTCACCTATGGTTGGTTAGCATTCTGTGCACAGTGCATGTGCCTGGGGACAGAGAAGGGGTACAGCAGGAGGGCTGGCCTCTCTCAAGTCACCCCAAGCACAGATTAATCATCCAACACACAGCTGTTGATTCTTTGCTACACTCTCTTTGACTCTGGGCCCCCTGCCTGGCTTACCTGCACCCCGTGGGCCACCCTCTGGCCTGAGATGGCATGAGCACCTCGGGGGAGGCTCTCCTCTGGACGAATCAGTGGTTCTCAAATTTGGACACGCTTTAGAATCATCCGGAGGCTTTTAACACATGCCTTCAACAAGCCCCCCGCCCCAGCGCTGATCATGCGGGTCTGGGACGGGCATCTTAAATGTTCCCCAGAGTTCTCGTGTGCCACACAGCACAGCGGCAGGGATCGCTGTCCATACTGCACGAACGGGTTTGCTCTGAACTCAAGGATGCTCCAGGACCAGGCCTAAGGCTTCCCTCAGGCCCTAGCAAACCCTCCCCTGGCAGCTGACAGCACAGTCAACATCTCCCCAGAACTTCAGCACCGGGAAGGTACTCGGAGGCCACCTGTTCTGAAGTCCCCTTGAGAAGGTGCTCCTCCAACCTCCGCGTGCCGGCAAAGCCCTTGCAAGACCACAGGCCTGAAGCGAGCGGAGCTGGACACTCCTTGCAGCCCGCCACTGTCCCCCCTCACCGCTTCGTCCTCTTCCAGCCCAGGGCTCCGCAAAGCGCTGTGCCATTCACCCCACCTCCCAGCTCTACCCCTCCCTCCTGGATGCTGCTTATTGCTCAACCCCAAATGCAGCTGAGACCTGACATGCAGGGGGCAGGAGACCCGGGTTCCAGGCCCACCTCGAGGCTCCACCTTCCCATCCCCTAGACAAGCTCCTTGGACCAGGTGTTTTTCTGGCCTCCAGCAACTGGGCGCCCATCTGGACCGCCTGCCTTGGTTTCCCCAGCTGGTGGGGCCTAGATTCCACTTGCAGCCTCAGTCAGGGCTGAGCCGGAGCTCATCTGGAGGCAAAGGCCAGCATGGCTGGGAGCGGCTCCATTACCAGTTAATGTTTGCCGACTGGCCGGGGAGCTCAGCCCGGAGGGACCGTTACACATAACTGGGCTGCAGATTAATCACGTATTTAAACAGATGGTGCTCAGAAAGAGCTCCCTGTAACCGGGGAGGAAAAGCGGATCCCTCTGATGTGGGCAGAGAGCCCCGCTCAGCCGCTCCGAGGCACAAGTGAGGCTGGCGAGGCCTCCAGTGAGGCCCCCACTCCTGAATCCCATCTCCCCACGTGCACCCTCTCCCTGGCCCCGCTGGGAGTCTGGGAGCCAAGGGCGCCTCCGGGTCCCACAGCGAGAGAGTTGGGAGAAGGGCTCTCAGCTGGAGGCCGTGCCACTCCCTTGGGACCTTTGGAAATGTCGTGAGACATTCTGGGTTGTCACGCGCATCTAACAAGAAGACTTGGGCTGCTGACTGTCCTGCGGGGTGAGGCCCACTCCGGCACAAGAAGCCAGCAGCCCTCTCCGTGCTGACAGCGGTCCCTGGAGAAGCACTGCAGCAGACAGGTTAGGACGGGGGTTCCCGCTGCCGCCTCGTTCTCTGGCTTCTGACAAGTGAGCAGACCAACGAGGTGGGAAAGGACCCCACACCTCCTGCCTTGGGTTGACCAGGTGCTCGCCAGCTCGCGCACCTGCAGCAGCTGTGTCCCTGGTGCCACAAGGCCTAGGCTGCCTGCTAAGGAGCTCTCTGGCAGCCACGGCCCAGCCCAAACACCAGAACCCGTGAGATCGAAGGCGGCCACCTCCATCCACCCAGAACAGCCCCTTCCAGAGAGAGCAGGCCGTCCCCAAAGAGGGCAACCCCAGCGCCACTGTCCAGGGCAGATGCAGAATGCCATGGCCCCAAAGGCTTTCTGAAGCATCCAGGGACTGGTACCCTCTGCCATTCTCTATGAGGTAGCTGGAGGTTGGGACAGCAGTTCTGAAGGCCGGCCTGGATATGCTAGAGACGCCTTATCCGCCCCGCCCGCCGCCCTGCTCACCTGGGGAGGAGTCATTCAAGCCCATCAGGTCGTTCGCCCTCTGGATCTTCTCCAGACACATGGCTTCCTCCTTCCTGAAGATGCAGTCAGAGTGCATGGCGGTGGTCTGCGGGGACACGTGGGTTGGATGTGGGAGAGAGCAGGGAGGTTCACGTACAAGCGCTGCTCCCTAGGCCCCAGGGGAAGTTGGGGGTGGGGTCAGGAGCAGGAAGCAGGTAGTGACAGAGACTTCAGGGCCAGCAGGGGCCCTCACCTCCACTTTGTCTTAGATACCACGTCTTCTCCACCAACGCAGTGTCAGCCTCTGGGAGGACCCACCCCCTGCCCGGGTCTCAGTTTCTATGTCTCGTCATAATAGCAGCAAACGCATCTCCAGCACTTTACTATGTGCGTGCATTATTGTTACGAATGTGTATATACCTGTATATATGTACGTATTTCAATAGTATTGCAAAGTACGTACTATTTTTACCATTTCTCACTTTACAGATGTGAGACTTAAGCACAGAGCTGTTAAGCAACTTGCTCAAAGTCACACAGCTTCGTAGATTGTACAGCCAGGATGCGACCCCAGGCAGTCTGGCTCTAGAGACCACAAGGCTACTACTGCACATTAGGGGAGCTGGCAGAGGGTGGGAGAGAGGAGGGGCAGAGGAGTTCAGTCTCTCTCTCCTCTGGGGGCTCCTGGAGGAGGTGCACCGCCAGGAGCTGTGGGCGAAGGCGCAGCGGCGGCATTCAGTGGGCCTACCTACCAGCCACTCTCGTTTACTCTCGCCTACTCGACAAAGGCAGAAACTGAGGCTCAGAGAAGGTAAGAAGCTCTCGCCCGAGCTCCCACAGCTCATTAGTGGATTCAAGCGCAGGACCCAGGGACTTCGAAGCCCACAAACTGCTATCGTGACAGTCATGTCTCAGTGCTGTCACTAACTCAAAGCTCCAGGTCAAGAATGGTTCCGTAAGGGATGTCAGCAATGGAGGCAGGCACCAGGCATCTGAGCGGCCAAGGGTGGTGTTCAGGGCTCCCGTCTAGCCCCGACTGCTCACAGATGTGCGGGCGGCTTCCAGGGACGGGCCTCTCTGTGGTCACACGGTGATGCGGGGCAGAGGCAGGACTCCCATCCAGGGCTCTGAAGACAGCTGTGTCCAGCGCCAGGCTGTATTCCCAGCCTGAGGGGCCGGGGCCAACCCGGGGAACCCACCCTACCCCATTGCTCTAGAAGAGACATGAGCGGAGAACAGGCTTCTGAGCTCGAATCTGGCAGAGACTTGGGGGCTAGGAATGGGATCAAAAGAGCCTCTGCAGCCCTGAACAGGGACCCTACATCCAGTTGAGCAGGTCGTGTACTGCACAACGCTAAAGATTGTCACGCACGTCCCCATCGCAATAGATTTGTGAACTGTGTAACAATTTCTGGTCAAATCAGCAGATGGTTTGGAGAAGGGGCATCTTTTCTAATTCAATGGTGCTAGATGGTCCAGTGAGGGTACTGGCTTGGCTGAGGGAACCCAAAAGACACCGGTTCTTTGGGGTGGGGGCTCAGGTGAGCCTGGGGCTCCAGCTGGTCATGAAGTGGAGGCTCCTGGGTCCTTACCATAGGCAGCAGGAGGAGAGCAGCCAGGGAGGCCCGCACGATGCTGGCCATGATGCTTCTCACCCAGAAGGAGGCTCAAGCCAGCACTTCCTGTCTCCGACTCGGAGCAGCCGCTGGTCAGCCCCAAGGTGTCTAGGGGCTAGAAAGAAAGGCAAGGCATGAATCCTGTGGGTAGTGTCAGAGTTGGGGCAGGGACAACCTGCCCTTCCTCCTGACTCCTCCCCTACCTGCAGCAAGGCTCTCAGCCTCCAAGGGGAACCCCCCCCAAGCCTTCATTCAGGCCATTCTTGATTCTCCTGTCCCACAAACATCTGCTAAGCACCCCCTCAGTGCTGGACACAGGGCATACGGCGGGGAGCGTGCCGGCTCAGGCCGCTGTCTACTGGCATGGCCCAGAGGGCTTTCTCCTCTGCGGTAGATGACTCACTCTGTCCCCAAATCACCCTCCACAGTGACAGAGTTTTAGCTGTCACATGTATGTCTGCCTGGAGAGGGCATTTCCCAGTCCCTCTTGCTCTCAGGTGAGGCCATGTGATGAAGTTCCCACGTATAGAATGAGGGTGACAGAAACATGTCACCCTCACCATTTGCCCGTAAAGCACTTCTGTGCCTTCGGCCTTCCCAGACGCCTGACCCGACCCAGCTTCGACGGTGCAGCCGGAAGAACACCTGAGAGGTGGGAAGCAACACTCCGAAAGAAACCAGAGTGATCAAGTGGAGCTGGGCCACTCCACCAGCTCCAGGCCGCTACGTGAGGAAGAACCACGCGGCCAACTTGCATGCTCACAGAGGGACGCCTTGTTCCCGCCGCCGAGCCTGGTGCCCGAACAAACACGGCCTCCCCTCACCCGGACTCAGCCCGCTTGGCCTCCAGGATAAAGCCTCTACCTCTGCCACATACGGAGTGACTGCTGAAGAGTGTCCTCGGGCTCAGAGCTGCAGGAGCTCCAAGAGGGGCAGTCCGTGAGGACTGGGGCCACTACGGGGGATGACGAGGTTCGGGGAGTCGAGTGAGGAGAACGTGGTAGCACATTCCCAGGGGAAGAATCTGGGCTGCTTCTAAAACCGATCGTTAACGAACATCTCCTTCACGCCCACGACTCCACATCTGGGTCTCTATCCTAGAGAAACGTTTGCACTTGTTCAAAAAGAAGCATATGTAAGGATATTCGCTGCAGCATCGTTTAAAATGGCAGCAACAGCAAAAAACGGGGCAACAAAGCACGCGTCAAGCAGGCACTGTTAACAGGCCCTGCGTAGCCGTTCAATGGAATACTACACAGTAATTTAAAATTTATTTTTATTACTATGAAGTTATTAAAAAGATTGAGTAGAACTGTGTCAGGGCCACCACTAACCCCCAGGTGCCTGTTCAGGAAGCCCAGGGGGGCTGCGGCCTGACCATTAGTCCTTACACACCCCCCACTAGTGAGCAGAGCTGCCGTCACCCTAGGGCCTTTGTGCCCTGGCTCTCTACCCACCCACGCATCCCTCCCTCTCTCTCTCCTTACCTCTCCAAGCTGCCCTCTCTAACTAAGCTCAACTGGGTGATAATTGAGCACCCAAAAAGGTGACAGAAAACCCGCCACAAGAAGGCTCTATGAAAGGAGCCCTATCTTCCCCACTGCTGCCCTGTCTGCTCAGGGCCCGCTCAGAGATGCTCTGAGATGTGCCCTGTGAAGTCCAGGAGGCCGTGCGGATGCTGGCCCCGCCTCTCCCCAGCAGCTCAGGAAGGACCGTGCAGGATGGGGAAGCACTGGCCCCAGCACCCCTAGGCACCCGAGGCACTGGCTGTGCAGCACACTCAAGTTTTAGTCTCTGCACAAATCCCCAGGGCCCTCCACACCCCCGGTGGTCACGGGCTGCCACTGGCATGACCCAGCACTGGTGGTCCCCAGGGGGCTCAGTCCCATCCACTCTCCCTGGGGAGCCCAAGGTCCTGTCTGACCTGCCTGGCCCACCCGTCAGATGCTAGAGGCCATGTCTCTCAGAGGGCTGAGAGAAGCCCCCACAAAGTAGAAGGCCTCTGAGATCTGGAGCTGACTCTCCCACGCTTGGGACAACATCGGGCTAAAGGCAGCTGAGATGTGTGAAGTCAGGAAGGCCTCCACCCAGTGCAGTGCTGGGGGCCTCCAGCACTCCCATCGGCCCCTCCGGCAAGGGTGCCGGCAGCCTCGGCCAGCAGCCTGGGCCCGCGTTCTGGTCCACAGTCCAGACCCTTTGTTTCCACGGGTCAGCTTTCTCGGCAGAGGAAGGTGACTCCTCGGACTGCCTCATGGCTAGCAGGGCCCAAACGAGAGCCAGAGGAGGGAAATGGCCTATGTCACCAAGTGGACACACAGTGCCCCTTCTTAAAGACCGTCTCATTTGTACTCCCAGCAAGGTGCCACCAGAAACATCAGCCAGCTGCTGTTTCCGGCTCTTGAGGGTCACCTCTGCCCCGGGGCACAGGGAAAGCTTCCAGGAGGAGGAGGAGGAACACTCGGATGAAATCAGAGCTCCCTGCTCTCAGCAACAGCAGTACGCCCTCCTTCAGAACGGGGGTCCCGCAAATGAAGACTCGCTGCCTCGTCCCCCTGCCCTGCTGGCCCAGCACTCAATGTTGGGGGCGCATGAGACCACTGAGGAGCACCTAAAATCACCCCTGCCCGACTGAGTTGGCTCTCTGGGGATGGTGCCTGGACATCGGTGTTGTTTAAAGCTCTCCAGGTAACTCTCGTGTAATGCGGGATCATAACCTTTATGAGAACCAGGAGAGCTGGCCGCGAGGGCTAGTGGCCTCCACGGCTGGGGCTGCAGTAGAGGTCAAGTGGGTGGCAGGGAGCAAGCTGAGAAAGAGTTTGTGTCTTGAGGGCTGATTTCTGATCCTCTGTCTGTCTGCCTGCCTGTCTCGCTCTCGCTCTCTCTCTCCCCCTCTCTCTCTCCTTCTCTCTCTCTCACACACACACACACACTCACTCTTTCCCTTTCTCTCTCCCCCCCTCCCTCTCTCTCTCTCCTGTCTCCTCTTCCCAGCATCACAGAAGCAGAGAACACAGAACAGAGAACAAAGACCTGTGCAGACGCAATCACACCGCAATGTAGATATTCAGATATGTTTATCGGATTGATACATATAAAAAATGCAGAGTTGCACACACTCACTGTGCAAAGGCACTCAGATATATAGGGACGATTAAATGTATCTGGATTCAGATGCAGGGGCAGGTACACACGCAGACATACACACATGCAAACGTGTGCGCATACGCACACACATGCGCACACACATGCTCACACGGGGAGGCCAGACTGGCAGAATGCTCACCCCTGTTCTCAGCTGCAGCTGCACTGGATCGGAAACACACTGGAGCAGCGGCCCCGGCCCAACCATCCCCCAGCTCTCTGCTTTGTCACCAGGCTGCTTAGGCAATGAGGTGAGCCAGGAGAGAGGTGTGGCCCCAGCTCAGGGGCCCAGGGTGGAGGGGTCCTGTCAACGTAAGCCTCCTCCGGAGCTAGACCCAGAGTTCTCGATGCTGCTTTGCCCTCTCTCTCTCTCTCTTTTTTTTTTTTTTGAGATATAATTGATATACAACATTATATTCGTTCCAAGCATACATGTAATGATTCAACATTTGTTCATATAGCAAAATGATCACCACAATAAGTCTGGTTAACATCCATCACCATATATAGCTACAATTTTTTTCTTGCGATGAGAACTTTTAAGATCCATTCTCTTTGCCAACTGTTGTCCCCACCTTTCAGCCACTACAGCTCGTCCCCTGCCCAACTGGACACAGACACCAGTGAGAGAGAACCTGGGAGCTCCCAGGCCCTGATCTTCCCACCCCCCGACCTCAGCTGGGGACCTCGGGGACCACTTCCTGCGTCCTCTCCAGGATGGTGAGCTCCTCAGCCCCTCCCGGCACCCTTGCTGGACAGCACTCAGAATTTAGTCTTAGGCCACCTGCTTCAAACTCGGTACCCTTCTGGGCCACATGCATGGCGTCTCTGCCTTCTGAGGTGTGTCCCCTGGGTCTGCCACCCAGAGCCCTGCTCCTCCTCCTCCTTGTCCTGGCTGCCTCCCTCCTGTGGACTCCCCCAAGCTGCCAGTGACCCTCTCATAGGACAGCGCCTGGCCCTGCAACCTGGGGTTAGACTCTCCCCTCCCTGAGGATGGACACTGGGCTCAAGTGGCTCAGGATAACACCCATATTCCAGGCGCTCTCTCTCTTGGATCCAGGCGCTGCTGGGGCAAATAGCTTTTGCAACTGCTCTGAGGACAATTAAACTCTATTTTCTACGTTTATGGTGGTGGACTTGGGACCATTTTGCTAGAGGTTTTAGCCTTAGGGCCTCAAGCAAGTCATTTAGCTCTTCTGTGCTTCAATTTGATTACCTGTAAAGTGGGAATTACAGTAATACCTATTCCATAGATGTTACTGTGAGGTAGTAACAAATTTATATAGGTAAACTATAGACTATATTACATAGCCTGGCTCCCAGGAAGGGCTATACACATGTAACTATTATGATTACCTTACCACTTGTGTTCAGGTGTTTGCACTGTCTTGCTGTCACCTCTACCCCCACAGGCCTGTGTCACATTCAGAATGGGAACAGCAGGCCAGCTGCACCTTTCTTTGCTAATGACTAACATTCATTAAACACTCAGTATGTGTCAGGCGCTCTTCCAAGCAATAAATACACATTAGCTCATTTCGCCTGCCCAAACCTGTGAAGTAGTTACTAGCATTATCCGCATTCTATAGCCGAGGTGACTGGGGCACAGAGAGGTTTAGCAACTTCCCCAAGATCACACAGCAAATTCGTGGTGAAGCTGGGAAGTGAGCCCCAACCGCCTGGAGCCAAAGCTCGCACACTCCATCCACGTGCTCCTGCCGGCCTCTGTTACTGATGAAAGGAAGATCGGCCTAAAATGCACTGGTGCCCCCTAAGCGATCTCTCTCATACCCTTGGGGACTGGTCATGCTTTCTGCTGCCCATATGTCCATATCTGAAGTACCCTCCTTAGGAAGAGTTAATTATGAACACAGTATTTCAGACCCGAAATGGACTGTAAAGATCACCTCCCTGTGGCACTGAGTTACCTGTGGAGAAACTGAGGCTAGAGAGGGGGTGACACTTCCCAAGGTGGACACAGCGGAAAGCCCTGGACCCCTGCCTTTCAGGAATGGATGTGTGGCAGATACCTGGGCTGCAGGGGAGTCTGCTCCCTGGTCCAGACTCAGGATGGCCTGCCCTCCCCAGGCCCCATCAGCCCAGTGACTGACTGGGAGCAGAAACTGACAAGAGCAGCCTCGTCCTCCGATGAGCCACTGCACCAGGCACACAGGAAGCTGGCGTCATCGGTCAGCACACCGGAGCCAGTGGTGACTCACTGGGCTCCCGACTTTCTGCATGGAGTGGGAGGGAACCGAGTGACCCTCCAGCCATCCCTCACTGCCCACACTCTGTGGGATCCTTTCTGCTGCTCCCTGGCTGAGGATGGCTCAGCCCCTGGAATGGGGCGCTCACCCCTCTCCAGACGCTGGTCCAGGCCCCTGGGGGGAAGCTCTGAGTCTTTCCACCGCGTACTTCCAAGCCATCGGCTGCCCTGGAGAAGCCCCCACAGTAGGAGGGCAGCTCCTCACCCTCCCTTTCCACGGAGCCACACAGCTGGGTCCCTCTCCTGACCTCATGAGACCGTGGACATCTGAGCCATCTCCTACTGGACTCTTCTGCCTGCTCAGCATCCTTCCCCATCACCAAGCAGTGCCACGCCTGGACACCAGACAGAAGATGACCCAGGAGAACTGGACCACTGGCCTCCCTTGCTCTCCCCATGCTCCCTTTATTGATAAAATCTGAGCAGCCCCCCACCCCCAATTCCTCCTCTCCCTCCCAGTGCAGCGAGCCAGGGAGTGAAGGCTGAGAGATGAAACACTGCCTCCCACCCCCAGCTCACCTCTCAAAGGGAGGGAACTGCACTTCCGTCTGGGAAGGAAGTGGGTACCATCAGAACCCCTCACTCCCCAATACGGTGGGTGGAGCTGATAAAGGGCAGGGCCCAGACACCAGGGGCCTCCTGACAACCGCGGATTTAATCATTAATGCTGGTGCTCCTCGTGGGTGTTCAAACCTTCCTAGCTTGTTGCCCTAGCCCCTAGAAGCCTGCTTTCTTCATCCGCCTCCAGCCAGAGTTGTGAAGATCAAATGCGATGCTGTGTGTGAAAGTGCTCTGTAAACCGTGAAATGTCTTCCCAGGGTCGAGCACACAGCAGGTGGCAGAAGCCAGGTCCCCAGAAGGGCCCCAGCTAAGATCTCACCCAAGCCCTGCATTTCCCACTTGGGGCCCTCAGGCTCAGGGCAGGAAGGGCCGCGTAGAGCTCACATGTGCACACTGGTGGTGTTACCCCATTTCACCGGTGAGGGTAGGAGGCCCCAGGACACCGGGAGACTTTCACACGCTCATACTGCAAAGCCTTTCCACACTGGGTCGTCCAGGCACATCTCCTGTCCTGGACGGGTTCCAGGAGTTCTCTAGCAGGGAGAGGCCCCTGGACCAGGGAAGAGGATGAGGGGAAAGAGCGGGGAAGGAAGAAGCAGAAGATAAAAGAAGGGGGGAAAGAGTAGGGTGGGAAGGGAAGTGATGGAAGGCGGTGGGAGGTATTGAGCGGGAGGGAACAGGAAGCCAGGAGCAGACAGTTGGCTGATGTTTCCTGAGCAGCTCCCAGGCAGGGGGTGTGGCTCCTGGAGAGGTGGCCTGAGAGCACCACTCCGTCTGCACTGACCTTTATTATCCAGCAGTCCCTCCAAAGAACGAGTGGGAGTCCCTGGAAGAGAGACCCAGCTCTGAGGCCCCCAGCAACTGAGGCCCAGAAAATTCTGATGAGTGCCTGGCGGAGGTGGGTACAGACCTGGGTGCAGAGAGAGAATGGGGAGAGGAGGCTCAGGGCTTGTTCGCTGAGCTCAAATGCTGTGATGTCATTTTTTTTTTTTTCAGTTGCAAATGTGGTTTTCAGGTGTCCTTAGCGTGGGAGGTTTACCACAGGGACATGAGGCGGGCCTGTCTGCGGTGGGGTGCTGATGCAGGCAGGGAGCCTCTGCTGGCACTGACCCATTAAACAGAGAGCTTCTGTGAGCTCCAGGCGGAGCGGAGGGCAGCATCCAGGGCCCCCGGAGCAGCGTGGGCTCTCAGCCCTCGGCCCCGACCTTCTTCAACCTCTTGAATCATTTCTCTTCTCTCACCTTCCAGCCCAGCAGGGGGGTGGCAGACCCTTCCTGCAGATCACATCCAGCCCGTCGCCCATATTTTTTACAGCCAGTGAGCCGAGCGAGAATGATGTCTACATTTTTAAATGGTCAGCAAAAAAATTAAAAGACTCATTTCATGACACATGAAATCTGTATGAAATTCAAATCCCAGTGTCCATAAATACGGTTTATCAGAACACAGCCGAGCCCGTGTTTCCGTGTCATCTGCGGTTGCTTCTACGCTACAATAGCAGGATTCAGCAGCTGCGAGAGTGTGTAGCTGGCAAAGCCTAAAATATTGACAATCTGGCCCTTTACGGAAACTTCGCCAACCCTTGTTCCGTTCTCGTGCAATACATGCACGTTCTCCACTCATTTCGACGTGCACCTGGTCTTTCATTAAGCAGGACTCTTGTGACCTCCCGTGGGCAAACGTCTGAGTCCCCAGGTGTGTCTAGATCCAGGGGAGGGTATGTGTCCCAATGTCCGTTTGTCTTTCTGCTGTTGTATGTTTTGCCCCAACTCTCTGGCAGGTGTCATGGGAAGCCTATATGCCTCCCCAGCTATGTGTCACTCCTACTTTATGTGTCACTGCGGGGGTGGCTGTCACCATGTGCCTCTGACGGCATCCAGGGCTCAGTACAAACATGTCGCAGCTGATGGTGCCAGCCTGCGTGTTGCCAGGCAGCTGGACCACTAGGCCCAGTCATTCAGACTCTGGACTCTGATTCCTCTGATCCAAGGTGGCCGAGGCTTCCTAGGCCTGTAGCTCTCCCAGTGTAGAAAGCCCTCCATGCAGCCCCTGCCTGGGGCACGGGACCTCTGCTCACATGCCTCCGTGACAAGAAATCCATGGTCACCCAGGCACTGGCCCCATGCCGGGTGGCCGCAGGGAAGCAAGGCCTTCAGGCACTGAGCGGAGCTCATGCTCCACACCTGGCACACCTGAGTTCTGCTCTCTAGCAGACAGCACGAGGTGTCAGCTACTTAACCAGTGCCAGCCCTAGGTCAAGGAAATCTTCCTCACTGGGAGGCCGGAGACTGGGACACTCAACCTGAGGCCACGTCCCCAGGGAGAAAGCCACCTTGTGGCCTTAGCTCCTGTCTATCCTAGTCTTTTAGCTGCATATACTGATTTGTAAACACCCATTTTGTGTGCTTGTTTATTCAACTCAAATTGAAGGAGTGTCCCTAAGTAGAAGCATGGCAGAGAGGGTGGCCACATGCGAAAGGATGGCTTCTGAAGCTTTCTCCAAATCAACTGCTGCCAGCCTGAACCTTAGACAGAACAGGACCTTCATGGAGCCTTTAGCCCAATTAATCCTTAGAATTCAGGAAAAGGTCCTTTGAGACGTTCTCCACAGACACCTGCCCTCACAGGACACGGGGGCAAACAGACTCCGGGTCTCGTCCCAGACACAGACCCAAGGATGAACTGCCCTTGGCGGGGGAGTGAAGGGACTGGCCAGCTCTCTGGTCACCCCGCACACACTTGTTGACGGATTGGTTGGAAGATCCAGCCCAGGGCCTGTCCAGTGTGTTCTGTCTAATTTGTACGTTCTAATTTCGGCCTGCGTCCAGTCTGGCGCCTCTGCTTGCCCTCCCCAAGGTCAGTGGGGAACAGGAGCCCCAGATTCAGCTTGGAACTGTGGACTCTGCCCACCCAACCCCACCTGTACCCAGCAGCAAACTCGGATTGAGGCATCCTGGAAAAATCTGGATGCTGTTGCTACCCACCCCAGTCTGCAAGTCTGAAGCATAGTTTTCCACCCTCTTCTGAATCCTACAGCCACTCTGAAGACTCTAGCCTGACTTCCAGGATGTCTGTCTGCCTCTGCCCCACAGCAGTGCCAAGGTGAGTTGCCCTCCACCGACTGTGTGTAGCCCCCACCCCATGCCCAGCTGCCCACCTCTCCTGCCACACACACAGGGCTGCTCACCAGAAAAGCCAGATGTTTGTTTGTGTTTTGGGGGGTAGGCAGTTGGAGGGGGTGGCTTCGTGGACACTGTGAGGCTGGGGAAGGTAAAGAAGGGGAAACTGACGCACTTACGCTGAAAGCACAGAAATGGTCTGGAGAATGATCAGGGATTTGCCACCTCCCCCCGCGTTCACGAAGCGGGCCTGAGCTCCGACCAAGGATGAGGCTCCACTCCCCAGCTCCACCAAGGCCGGGCTCCCTCCTGAACGCCCAGCTCTATCCACTGGCGCCCTGGCCCCTTCTGACTCCCCAACCCGCGAAGGTCCCACCAGGATGTGGCCCCCTTCCGCACCTGCCGCAGGAACCTGTGCCTTTAAGGCAGCCAGCAGGGTCTCTGGTGCGTGTGTGGGGGTGGGGGTGGGGGGTACTCCCACACGTCCCCAGAGAACGTTTCCTCGCGGGACCACCAGATCTATTCCGACCCCAGCCCCTCCACGTCGCGGGAAACCGAGAGAAGAGGGTCCTTGG
This sequence comes from Pteropus medius, assembly GCF_902729225.1. Lineage (NCBI taxonomy): Eukaryota > Metazoa > Chordata > Mammalia > Chiroptera > Pteropodidae > Pteropus > Pteropus medius. The sequence goes on along the minus strand of NW_024342467.1, from coordinate 16,905,731 downwards.
AACGAACTCGAATGTGTCACCATAGGGGGGCCTTCTATGCTGCCCCCACACCACCCCCTACTGAGCACATCTCTTGCTCACCCTGCAAACCCCTGAGGACTGCGGTGTCCAGCCCCCAGGGACCCTGGAGCGTTCCTTCTCAGTTCGCGTAGGTGCGTCGGTCTGTCCTGGGAGTAGGGAGACAGGTCCCTCCGGGTCGCTAAGGGTCTCTCCGCCGCAGCGCCTTCCCAGCCCCGGTCCTCCCCTCTGGCACCGGAAGGGGCGCGAGGTAGCCAGGCCGACCCCACCCCCTGGGGGCTGCAGGGATCGGGCGCCTCCGACATCTGCGGGGGAGGGATGTCAGCGTGTCGCGCAGGAAGGGAGCAGCGGCGAAGGGGGTTTCATTTGGGATTCGGAGGGCTGGCCCCGCGCGGCCCTGGCCCCCTGGCCCGCTCTCCGTCGGTGGATGGCGCGGCGTGCGGAGACCGCCGAGCTGGAGGAGGGGGTCCGCAGTCGCCAAGCGGCGAAGGTTCTGGAGTCTGGAGACAGGGGACCGAGCGTAGAGGGACAGGGGCGGCGGGGCGGCCCTTACCTGCTCCCGGCGGGGCCTCGTCGCGGGGCTGCAGGCTGCGGGTCGGCCTGGGGCAGGCACGGCGCGGAGGGCGCGCGGCGCCGAGTGCGCTCCCCGCGCCGCCCGCGGATGCGGAGCGTGTGCGCCCAGGGGCGCGCGCCGAGCTCGGGTCTCGCGTCCGTGTGTCCGCCGGCCGTGGGTCCCTGCGGCGGCGTGTGCGTGTGCGCACACAGGGACCGCGTTCGCCCGGAGCCGCCGCTGTCAGTCACCACCGGAGGCCAAAGCGCGGCGTCCCCCGCCGGCCCTCGCCCGCCCCGCGTCCCGCTCGCGCCCAGCCGGGTCTGCCCTGCGGGAGAGGCGCCGCCTCCGCCGCGAAGCCAGGCCCGGGGCGGGAGGGAGGCGGCGGACCACCACCTCCCCCCGCGCGCTTCGCAGGCTCGGGGGTGGGGTGCAGGCCAATGGGCGTCCGGGGGAGGGGTTAGGCCGCGGATGGGGTGGGGGGGGCGGTGGTAGTGGGGAGCCGGACCCCACCCGCCGGTTTCGCTCGCCGGGAGGCAGACTCCAGCAGAAGCTGCGGCAGGGACCAGCGGGGTGAGGATGCGGAGGCGAGAACCCCGCTCGGTCTCACTCACGGCTTCTGAGGCTCAGTCGGGCCTTCCCCGGGGCTCACCACCCTCTTTTCCATCACCCCCAGGCTACCCAGAGCGAGAAAGCCCTGTTCTTTCTCCCTCCCACATCCTCGCGTTTCTGTCAGAGCCTGTTCCTCCTCCTCCAGGAAGCCTTCCTTACCTTACTCTCCTTGGGTCTTCTTCACCCCCATACCCTGGCCTGGGAAGATCAGCTAGCTTGCGGGGGCCTGCCTGGATGTCTTCAAGTGTGATCTGCTAGAGAACACCTCTATGGCAAGAAAAGGGGTGGGGGTCATACAGAGGAGCCTACAGCAATTTAAAATGACACTGCTCCAGAGTCAGACTGCCCGGGCTCCAGTCTCCGCTGTGCCAGGGCTAGCTCTGTGAGCTTGGGCAGGTGACTTGACCTCTCTGAGCCTCAGCTTCTTCACCAGTCTTGACAGCAGCATTAAAGAAGAATGGTACACACAACCTATAGTAGCTTTTCACCAATTTTTTTTCTTCAGTGATGAATAAATTTCTATTGCTACTGTTATTATGGTCCTGCTGAACCTCCTTCTAGTACAGACCAGTAAACTGAGGCTTAATGAGGGGAATGAACTAGGTCGAGGTCACCTGCATAACCAGTCAGGGGTGGAACCAAGCCTGAGAACTCACCCCAGGCAAAGCACTTCCCTCTGCCCACACCCCCACCCCCCCACCCCCATCCCATTGCGGCCACCTGCCCCTGCTCTGTTTCTGGTCACTACCCCAGGCGGAAGCATCCCAAGAGCTCCCTCCACACCATCTTTTTGCAACTAGGCTCTGTCCTCCCCTACTCAGGTCGGTTATTGTCCAGCCTTCTCGTGGGCCAAATCTTGGCTGTGGGCGCCTTATTGAGGAAGCTTCAAGGAAGAGGAGGGACGAGAAGCAGACTCGAGCCTTTCCTTGGAGATTTCAGTTGAACTGAAGAGAAGAGCACTGGAAGATAAAACAGGAGTCCATAATGAAAAGTTAAAAGATGTGAAAGTGTGAGCATTTCCCAGGCCCACACGTCAGGTCCATGGTTTCCTTCTACTGCACAGTGAACGCTGGCCGCTGGGACACCTCACTGCAGAGCTGCATGATTCACATTCCTGTCAGTCCAGGAAAACTTCCTGGAGGAGGAGAACATCAGTCTTTCTCTGTATCAAAAAAGCAGTGAGACCCCTCTGGAGAGAGGAGGGCCAGTGGTCATGCCAGGTTCAGACAGACAGACAGGACTTCCCTTTGGACCTGGCTACACCCCTTCCTAGCTTGTTACCCTAGCCCCTAGAAGCCTGCTTGCTTCATCCGCCTCCAGCCAGGGTTGTGAAGATCAAATGAGATGCTGTGTGTGAAAGTGCTCTGTAAACTGTGAAATGTCATTAGAGGGGAGGAAAGGCTGTCGGGAGCCTCGCTTCAGCGACAAGAGGGGAGAACGGAGCGAGGGATGTGGGGATCCCAGGAGCGTGAGGACAGGTGGAGATCAGAGTCACCAACTGTAGGCCAGTTCATTCTGGAAATGTCTGTGATCAGGCCCATCCCCTGGGCTCTGGGGGTCTACATTCAGTTCCAGGTTTATTCCACACTCTGAATTCTCCAGAGCGCACTCTGGGTTCTGGATCCCCTGCTCGCTGTTCTGCGTCTCCAGATGTCTGCCATGGTGTGGGCAATGAGCAGACTGGCACGGTGCACGGCTTCAGCACAGCTTCCTCTCTGCCTGGGCGACAGCCGGCCAGGGGAGAAGTTCAGCCGTGCTCTGCTCCCACTCCCTTCACCTCTTCACGGGCCCTGGTGGGAAGGTGAGCTCCTAGCTGGCCACAGCTCAGGAACAGTCAGGGCCCCAGGTGCCACTGTGTAATTCATGCCCCACACAAGAGGGACTTGACCAAGGGGCGCGGGAGGTTAGAAATCCAGCTCCCGCTCTGCCCACTGCCAGGCCTGCAGTCCACCCAAAAGGAGCACTGTTTCTAGTCAGTCTTGGAGGGGGCACCTCTCTAATCTCCCCAGGTGCTACCTGGGCTAGAGGTCCTTGTGGATCGATCTAATCTGAGCCTATCTCGTAACATCGGCCTGGGGATGGCACGGAGGTGAGCACCAGAGCTGGGATTCAGGGCTTTGTCTAGCCTTCTTCTCTGTAAAAAAAAAAAAAAGATGCCTGAGCCCAGAGGGTCCACAGGGCTAGACTGAGGACATATGGGTAACTTTCCTATCATATTGGGGGCTGAGGCCTGCGTCTAGGGGCCCAGCTTAGCATGCTCTACCTGGTCAGCCACCCCATCGTGCTGGAGGCCCACGCCGAGCTTTCGTGCCCTGGACTGTTTGTTCTCTGGACTGTCCTCCGCCCATGCAGGAAACAATCTTGGTTCTCCTTCAGCAGGAGCTACGCCAAGTCTGTTCCCCCAGACTGGACCTCCCCAATGACAGGGCCAAAACCTCCCTCATCCTCCAAGCCAGCCTATCCATTCCCACCTGGCTTCAGGATGACGGGAGGCTGAAGGAACCACCTTTGGGAATGGTCTTCTCCCAGAAGACCCATTGCATTGCCTTCTGTCCCCTAGGGAGAGAGGCTGGGGGTTTTCTCAACAGCTTTTCCCTTCCCTGAGGTGCTCACTGCCTCAGATCCCTTCCACAAGCCAGCCAGCCAGGCGGGCAGCAGCTAAAAAAATATGAGTTTTAATTGAATTTTCCGAGACGTGGCTGAGGGAGATGGATGCCAGGCTGCCCTACCCAGCATTCATCTCTCCTGAGCAGCAGTTACCTCTGCGAGTCCCGGCCCCCGACCCGACCCCACCCGGCCCTTACGGGGGTCCGGCAAGGAGAACAGCACATTCCAGGACACCTAGGGGGTTTTACTGTAAATAGGTGGCATTCGCGGGACACTCCCCTTGTCCTGGCCCATTGTTTCTCAAACCTGCTGGTGCTACAGAATCCTTGAGGAGCTTTAAAAATATAGCCATGCCTGAACCTCCCCACCCAAGATCATTAGACAATGGGTCTGTGGTGATGCCTGAGCCAAAGTATTTCCTAAAGCTCCCCCGGGGATTGAAACGTACAGCCAAGGGTCAGAACCACAGTCACAGGCCTTCTGCTAAATGCTTTGCGTGTGAGTATCCCAAGGTGGCATGCTCAAATGTCCACAACCCATTTGAGGAGTGCTGAGATACTGTCCCTCAGCCCCCTGGGTAGCCATAAGCAGCTTGCTCCACTTTCCCCAGGAACTGTTATTAATGTTTGTATCTAGCTTTCTCCAGGGCATGAAAAAGGATGAGGAGTAACTGCCTTGTGTGCATTAGCCCATGTAATTCACATCTGGGGAATGTCATGGCTTTGAATGCCGGGCTGTGCAGTATGTGTTTCTTCCTATGGAGGAGCAGAATGCTGATCCTGAGTTACTTCTCACTCAAGCCAGTGAGAGCCAGAGGCCTAGACTGCGCAGCTCTGGGGAAAATCTGATCACTTCCTGCTTCTGTGCCAGAGTCAGACAGCCGAGGAGACTTTGAGGGGCCCCAAGGGCCTCAGGGAGTGACCACCGGAGGCCTGGAGACACAACAGGGCACCAGTCGAGACATTTAAAACGCTGAGCCTCCCGAAGCTGTGTGAGCCATGCCCGTTGCCCCATAAAGGTCCTCTTTCCCCGATCCTCAGACGGCAGGGACAGTCCAGGTGGCAGAGCCCGGGCTCCCCCGGAAGAGCACCCGTTCCAGAAGCAGCTACGGCAGGTCAGATGCACTGTCATCCAGGAGGCAGCGTCCTCATCAGATGAACTGTGCCATCTCAAGCCTTGTCAGTTACCCCATGGACATGGGGCCTCCAGACCCCAGGGATTCTCTGAGACAGCAAGGCAGTGAATGTGAGACTGCCCAGATCTGGGGTTTTCAAGCTGTGTTCCAGAAGATCTAGAAATCCTTGCAGCTGCCTCGCCAGAAGCCTGGAGTACAAGAGGAAGGAAGACCTGCCTTCAGAGGTCCAGGGAGCTCCACAGAGCTGAGGAGTCTGTAGAGCTTCTGCCCCGCCCTCCCACAGGACATGACAGTGGATAAGGGTGAGCAAAGGGAAGACTGTCCAGAGTAAGGGAGATGGGATCAAGGGACCAGCGATTTAGAACTCTAAATTCTAAGTATCCACGTGCCCCATTTCACGGATGAAGTAAACGAGGCTCAGAGAACAGAAATGATTGGCTCGAAGTGACCAGGCTAACTGTGGCAGAGCTGCGGCCACATACCAGGTCTCTGGGCTTTGTGTCCTGTGCTCTCTGCTCTGAACCAGGCTCCCTCTTAGAAGGGGAGACACTTTCAGGGAGCTGGACGGTATGGGCGTATTGGGAATGGGGTGGCGAAAGAAGTAATCCCTTGAAGGCTGGAGTAAAAGCGAGAGAAGGGCCAAGTGCCTCAATCTCATTACCTATGTGCATAAATACGCGCATGATGCCTGGTGTCCAGATCAACGTGCGCCCAAATGTGCATACTCACTGCTGCACATGAGGATACGCTGCATATATACAAACGTGCATTTCCGTCAATACACGTGCCTGGAGGTGCAGTCCCATAGGGTCCGAGCACGCTCACATGCACACACAAGGGCGCCATCCACAGCTCTGTAGTATGAAACTACATCTCTAGCAAGATAGAGATGGTTTCTCTCCTGCAGAATTACATGGAGGCAGGGGCCTTTTCTGCGGAGGCAAAGCTTCACGGCTGTCAGGCAAATTCTCATCAGACAGTGACACTTATTCACCTTGCGTAGTTCCCTCCCCAGGGACTCAGCTGTTTACCCATGGGAGCTGGATATCCTGCAGGGGACCCTGGTTGAAGGGGAATGTGCTATTTCTCACCTTGAACTTGGCTCTGCCCCCAGGGCTCTTCTGTCTCCCCAGCTCTCCTCCGTCTTGGGCACGCTGTGGACCTAGGATGCAGTGGTCTGCTGCAGAGAAGACCCCTCCTGGGCATCTTACAAATGGGCCGCATCGCGTGTGCTCGAGAGCCACGTTGCATGTGCCTTGCTCCCTGGCTGTTAGGGCCTTGTTCACTGCCCTCGATCTGCCTCCAGCTCCCGTTGGGGGTGGTGCCTGCGCCTCCTCTGCCTGTCTTCCCCTCCTCCTTGCGGGTCCCACAGTCAAGGCCAGGTCTCACTTGCTGATGCTGCACTTTCCTCGGAGCCTAACTTACCTGCCTTGGAAATAACAGTGTGCCTGGCTCTAAGTCCTGATTTTAACGCAGGGCCACAGCCAACACGGATGTGTGGAAATTACAGATAATTCGTGTGGGAGGAGGCAAAAACCAAGAGGCACACGGGTACAGCCGTTCCCAGCAAAGCATCTCAGGATAATGAGGGGCCCATGACAAGCTGAGCCTTGACTCGGTGTCGTGCAAACGATGCTGATAATTATATTAAAAGTAGGGCAAATAGACTGTTCTTTGACGACCAACTTTGGGAGTAGGTTGGCAGCTGATGAAACAATCCTTTGCCATGGCTGATAGGATCATGCCTGCAAGGAATTCACCGGGGTACAGGGTGGTGGGATGGGTGGTGGGACTCTAGGCCCTGAGCGGGGGCTGGGAAGGTAGTTGGAGCCAGTAGGATGGGGTGGACCCGAGGCCTTGTACACACCAAGGGGCAGGCTTTGTGTATCAGTATCTATCGCTGTCTGACAAGTTACCATAAACTTAGCAGCTTAAAACACACGTATTGATTATCTCACGGTTTCCCTGAAGCAGGAGTACGGGTCGGGTCCCCTGCTCAGAGTGTCACAAGACTGCAATCACAGCGTCGGCAGAGCCTGGGGGCTCACCCAAGGCTCAGGGTCTTTGCCCAACATTGTTGCAGAGCCTGTTCCTCATGCTCATGGGGCTGGAGCCCTCAGCTTTCCACAGCATGGACTTCTTCAAGTCCAACAGAAAGGATACTGCCGCCTCTCCCTTTGACCCCTAGCCCCTCTTTTAAAAGGCTCCCCTAATTAGCTCAAGCCCTCTCAGGACAAATTTAAACTTGACAAATTTAAAGTCAACTCATTAGGGATTTTAACACCTACAAGACCCCTTCCCCTTTGCCACATAACTAGCCTAACCAGAGAAGTAAAATCCCACTACTTCTAGGTCCCATCTATCTTCAGGAGGAGGAGTTTGTCTGGGCTTGTACACCGAGGGGCAGAAATCACAGGGCCTTGCAATTCTGTCACAATTCCTATCACCTAGAGACTAGAAGATGAGGGATGGGGTGGGGACAACCCGTTGACCACAGCTTCCTGAGGTCAGAGCCTGTGTTGGTTTTGTTTGTCCCCAGTGCTTGGCATAAAACTCAAGAAATACTGATTGATTGATTGATTGATTGATTGATTGAATAAATGAGTCACCAGCCCCTACCTTCATTGTATGGGTGGGAAAGTACAGTTTCAAGTCATTCAAGGCAAGAGATGACACGGCCGAAACAATGATAACACTATCATTTACTAAACACTGACTATATGCTAGGCACCACATGGGATTATCTTACTAGCTCCTCGAATCATCAAAAAGCTGCATGATTAGAGATTATGGTTACCCAAAGTTTACAGATGAACAGACCAAGTTTCTGGCAGGTGAAGTACCTCTTTTCCAAGAGCGTTGCTAGCGCTGTCACAATGCCATCGGCTTGATCCTAAGGTCCTTGATGCTTTTTTTCCCACACTGTGCTGCCCGTGTCTGCAGGCAGAACAGACTGAGAGCGGCATCAGGAGGCCAGGTGTGCAGGACGGTCAAGGATGCTTGGCCATCTTCCCTGGCGCCTCTGCCCACCACTCTCCATTCCATCCCAGGGGGATTGAGTCATCACTCTGTTTCACACTGGGCCTGACAAGTGGGGAGCTGTCTCTAATTACTCATAATTAGCCAGCCTGATTAATCCTGTCACAAGGGGACTGTTTCTTTTAGTTCTTTCCTTTGTGTTCTGAAGACACTTCTGTGCAAAGAAGGGGAGCTATCTATGTGACCAGGGAGAGGACACAGGCGAATCTGACCAGGGCGGGCAAAGGGGTCTTCGATGACTGCAGGGACAAGCATCTCCCTGAGCCTGACCCCTCCCACCAGATTCGCTGGGGAAGGCTTTTTCGAGCCACAGAGAACATGGGTACTCCATGATGGAAGCCCGGTCTGCCTCGCTCTCCAGGGGAGTGTCCTTCCCCAGATATGCGTGTGCATCGCCCCCTCACCTCTGTAGGTGTCTGGTCAAATGTCCCTGCCCTCCCTTCTAGCACAGAAGTTAAGGGTAGATTTCGGAGCCAGACTGCTGGGTTCAAATCATGTCTCTGCCACCGTTTAACCTCCTGTGCCTCAGTTCTCTCGTCTGCAAAGTGGGACTAAACGGTAGCATCTAATTTTTAAGAATATAAAATTTCAATCAGTCAGTGCATGTTAAAGCCTTAGAGCAGTGTTTAGCACGGAGGAAGCACAATAAAGTATGAATCGTTCCTTTGTTCACTGTTTTTCTTTACAGCACCCGTCACTCTCTGACATGCTGTATACTTTTTGTCCATTTCTTTAATATTCGTCTCCCCTAAGGGAATGGATGCTGCTTGAGGTCAGGGTCGGTCTTTACTCGTTGCTCTATCTCCAGCGCCTCGAGGGGGTTGGACAGCGTTGAATCAATCAGCGAATCCCACTTTCCCTTTTCCAAGGAGGCGGTTCCCTTTCGCTCTGCACCTTTCGGAGTTCTAATTTAAGAAGACAAAAATGCGACTTCTGTGCCCTCTTCATTTCCTAACCTCTGTCACCCCGATTCGTGACAGCAGACTTCATTTCTGGAACCACAGACCCTTCTGTAATAGAATGACCAAATTCCAGAATACAATTAAACGGTCTGACACCTGTATCATAAAATCCTGGAATTGTAGAGTTCATGGATTCCTCGAATGGACTCCAAGACTTGTAGAATTCCAAAAGGGAATTCTGGAATTCCCTGACATTCTGGAATCTCAGAATGTAACCTGAGAATTGCTGATAAGACCTAAGAATCTTGGAAAGGAGGCCCGAATTTCAGAAGAGTTTCGGAATCGGGTCATCGGGAGAATCTGGTGAGACCAGCTGCCTCTGCTTCGTTGGCTTCCTTGCAGTGATAAAACACAAGTGCCAGTGCTCACAGCTGAGGGACAGGAGAGTGGCTAGGACAGCGGTGGGAAAGGGCTCCCAGTGAGGGTTGCTAGGCACTGGACTGGCTGAGACAATGAGGTTGGCTGGGTAAGTAGAGCTGAGAGCTGCATCCTAATCAGGTTGCAGGGAGAGGTAGGGAGGGAGGGCTTCGGGGTGGCATGTAAGGGGGCGGGCATGGCCAGCCCTAATCCCATTACAGCTAGCCATCCAGCTGCCAGGGCTGGCTGAGCACCAGGCCTGGCAGTGGCCTCGCCTCCAACTGCAAGCTCAGGCTGCAGAGGGCTTTGAATTTAGAAGGTCATCCATCCATCTTGTTCTGAGCAAGAGTACGGCTGTGTCTTGAGCCCCGGGGCACTAAGGGCTAAAAGGAAGATGGTGGCAAGGGGTCTAGCGGGTGCAGAAATCCATCAAGAAAATGAATTGGCCCGGGGTAAAATGGTGGTACTTTGCAAGAAATTTTGGATATAAAATGTAGGTTCAGTTAATGGACACCTGACATGACTTCTACCCCGAGAACTGATTCAACTCGGGTCAGCGCTTTGACCCAGGCTGGACGCCGAACCCTGACCTTGCCTCAAATTAGCCTCTAATCTCAGTGTCAGAGGAAGACCCTGCCCGGGTCACACACTGACCTCTAACCTCTAGCCTTAACCTGAGATCGAGCCCTGATCTCACCAACAGATTCCTCCAAATGATGCTTAATAAAGCCATCCATCTCTGAAAATAGGACTCTCTCAAAGAATCCAAATCCAAAAGACCAGTAGGATTCCTTAAAATGGTAGAATAGAGCCCCCTGAGACATGCTGGCTTTTGGAAACTCACTCACAGCTACAGACCTAGCCGAACTCTGCCCCCAAGCCCAGAACAAGCTGGCTCTCCATCACACGGGCATGAGGAAGGTCTTCTGTCCAGAAGCAGCTCTGCTCCACTCTGAGCTCTTTCTAATATGAGAAGGAGGTCAGGGGTTAATCTGACCCAGAGTCAAGATACTATTGGCGGTGGAGATGCTGACTCTGGTGAGACAGTCAGGTGAGCAACGGCGGAAGTGGCCCTAGTGGTGTTGGAGCTGGAGGTAGCCACGGGGATGTTGACCTTGATGGTTTTGACAAATGAAGATGTTGATACCGATGAGTCCCCGTAAGCCTGGCAGTGGCCACATGCTCCACGACATCTCCCAACTTTTTTTCTCTTCTCTCAACTTCACTCTTTTCTCCCTTCCGTTTCTGCCACCCACTGTCTTGGTGTCACCTTGGCTGGTTTTAGTGTCTTGGAATAGGTCATTGTTTTTCCTTAACAAGCCTGGAGCTTTTTGAGGAAGAACTCTGTAACGATTCAAACAACAAATAAACCTGAGTCTTTCTGCGTTCCCTACTTCTCCCTTCAGCATCTCTAAGGTGGAGGGACGGCCGCCTCCTCCCCACCAACGCGGCTACACAGCAGAACTGGAAGAGACCCCCTTAGTCATTTAACGTGTCCGACACACATCACCCCTGCTCACTCCTACAAAGGTCGAGGGATTCCTGTCTGGAAAGGACGGATGGACCCACAGAACTTTCAGAGCTGCAGTCACCTAGGTGGAGAAGGGGGAAACCGTAGCTCATATTCTGGGTACCGTGCTAATTACACTACAGGACGCAGTGTGGCCCATATGACCGCGGGATGTGAGGGTCGCAGGGAAAGATGCTCTACTCCCTCAGCAGTCTCCCTTGTTCCGTGCCTCAGCAAAATTTCTCCACCATGACTCATTCTCTTTTGGTAAAAAGTGGGAATATGCAGCACAGAGAGCTCTTGTGTGACGGTGAGAGATCTGCATTCTACTGCATAACACTGCTTCCAACTGATATATCTGCCACAGAGCCCCGCACTCATTTTTCGAGGTGGGATTTTTGGTTAGGTTATTTCTTCTTTATTGCCAGGCTGTCCTTTGCGATACAAACCATTTAGCATCCCTAGCTCAGGCTATAGTACTCAATGCCAGTGGCATTGCCCAGATGTTGGGACATTAAAAACACTCCCATTCATTTGCAACATGGCCCATACTCTACCCACTTGAGAACTATTTGGAGAGATTGTCCATGCAAGACTTGCTAAAGGAATGGCTTGTTTATCCGACATCATCCCCCCTCCCACCTCCAGGCTATATGAAAGAAGATAAGAGTTTAAATGAAAATTGCTCAGGCTACATTTATGAGGGGCTCCCAAGGAAAGGCAGGTAGGAAAGGGTGAAGGATGCAGTTGGAGAGCTTGGCAATTGTCCCTGAAATTGAGTGACACGGAGACTGACAGCTGACTTCACGGAGACATGTCCCAGCATGAGATGTAGGAAGAACTACACCAAGAGATGGTTTATCCGTGGAGGGTGCAGAGCCAGGGAAGCGTTTAAAGCAAGGGATGTTAAACAGAATCTTTTAGGCAGCAGGACAGACTACGTTTTGGAGGTAGGGAGACCAGCTTAAAACCCACTGTCTTGGTGTCACCTTGGCTGACACCAAGACAGTGTCAGGTCATTGGAATAGGTCATTGTTTTTCCTTAACAAGCCTGGAGCTTTTTGAGGAAGAACTCTGTAACGATTCAAACAACAAATAAACCTGAGTCTTTCTGCGTTCCCTACTTCTCCCTTCAGCATCTCTAAGGTGGAGGGACGGCCGCCTCCTCCCCACCAACGCGGCTACACAGCAGAACTGGAAGAGACCCCCTTAGTCATTTAACGTGTCCGACACACATCACCCCTGCTCACTCCTACAAAGGTCGAGGGATTCCTGTCTCGGAACATAGATGAGAAAGGCCTCAACTGAACTGAGGCAGTGGCAACAGAGAGGAAAAGCTGGGGCTGGGGCTGAGAAGAAAATAAGATAAATGAGTCCAAGAGCAATACCCATAAGAGGAATTTTGTATTGTTATTATTCTATTTAAAAATATGTAAAACCCTCTGGAGAGGGGCTGTATTGAGAGCCATTATCAGTCATTAACACTTTAGCATGAATTAGCTGATTCACTCATGGAACAGTTGAAAATTAGTAAAAGCGGGGTTCTAAAGAAACTGGTGGGGAAAGGAAAATATACCACCAGGGAAATGAAAACCTAGTTGGGAAGGAATCTGAACACCTGCCAGGAAGAAATGATGTAGGCAGAAGCGGTAGGAACAGTCAGACAGACTGGAAGTCTGGAGATTTGAGTTTAGGTCTCTGCCCTGTCCATAACCGACCAGCCCCAGCTAAAATACAGCCAGCTCATCTGCTTTCTGTCTTCTTAAAGCTGGTTTTCTCTCTTCGCAGGGGAACTTGATCGGTCATAATGGGTAGAAAAGGGGAAGCACAAGAGATAGGCGGGGAGAAAAAGTGCAGCTAAGAAGTGTTATCGCCGCCGAAATCCCGTTCATGGACCTCGATTTCCGCGTCTGTCCAATGGAGTGACAACAGTTGCCTCTGTATCACAGGAGCTAACCCCACACCTCGGAGTGTTTCTAAGCAAAGGGGTTAAGCAAAGTCTTGTTTCCTTTTTGCCACCCAGTAGCTGTAATCTTGTTTTTTAACTTTTTGGTGCCTTGGTTTTCCCAGCTCCAAAATGCGAAGACTAAAGCCGCATACGGTTGTCGCAGAGAATAAATGTGTTTAAATATGTAGCGCCTAGAATGATGTCTGGTATGAGTGAGTACTCTATAAACGGTAGCTTTCTCACTCTGCTGCTACCCCCACCATCGTCATAGATCCGCATGGGTCCTGGCACTCAGCAGACGGTCCATATGTGTTTGCTGGACTAGACCGCTCGTAAGCGTGGCACGTAGTGAGACGTATGCACCGTCACACAGGTGGGCGAGCTCAGATTCCAGGCCTCCTGCGTTCACTGTGCTGGCTACTCGGAACCTCAGTTTCCCCGACAATCCAAAAGACTCTGAAGAGGCCCTTTCAGGAACAGAACTCAGTAAGGAGAACTGGAGAGTTCTTCTGGTTCCTCCTTGCCAACTCCTCCCCCTCTAAAGTCAGACACATTGCCAGGATGCCCGTCTCCAGCAGCAGCTGCCATTCTAGTGGACTTGACCCATGATAACCTTGAGTCGGCTCAAGAATCCAATGTCAGTTGATTCAAGTAGGACGTCTCCCCAGAGATCCAGATCCATCCGTCTCACGCCCAGTCCAGCATTTCCAACACTGAATGCAGGATCCAGCTTCAATCCGCAGGCCCCTCCCAGCACCCCGTCTCCACAAACGGTACCACATGCGTCTCCTTAGTGAGCCAGAAACCTGAGAGTTATTCTTTGCACTTCTACATCCCTCACAATTCTCCTGGGCAACCACCATTTATCGAGAACACCCTGTGGCCAGGCACCATGCCAGGCATTGGAGTGGCAATGGTCCCTGCCCTCCTGGGGCTCACAGTCAGATGAGGTACACAGAAGTTAAGCAATGATCACACAAATGACATAATACAACTTGTGATATTGAAATAAAAGATTAGGGTGCCATATGCCTGTATAATGACTGGCCTGATCTCATCCAAGAGAAACAGTTTATCTTAAATCTGAAGGACAAGCGAGGGGGGCTGGTTGTGACATGGGTGGGGTGGGGTGGGTGGGTGGGGTGGGGATGGGGCATACTACAGCGGACAAAGCAACAAGAGCAAAGGGCATGAACAGAGATGGAGCTACCCTGACTCAATGCATCAGACCAATATGGCTGGAGAATAGGCAGCAAGAGACAGAGGCTTGATATGAGGCCAGAGGGCCAGGTCAGATGGGATGGTGAGGACCTTGGGGGCCCATCAAGGCCCTGGAGCTTTATCCTAAGGGCAGTGGGAAGCTGCTAAACAGATGATCAGGTCTCGTTTGCATGTAAATAATATCACTCAAGATGCAAAGGAAAAACTATCCGCCCTGGAGCAGGTGGGGAGACCAACTAGGAGGCTGTGGCAAGAGATGAGGTAGGAGATTATGCTGTGGGGGAAGGGAATGGTGGAAGTAGAGGGAAGTGAGCAAACTGGAGCCCACCTGAGGAGAGGAAATCAGTTGGACTCCATTTCCCATCTTCCCTTGCAGCCAGGTGTGAGCCTGTGATTCAGGTCAATGGGACATGCGCAGAAGCCATGTGAACATCTAGCTCATGCCACTAGGGAAGGGCACGACCTCTTTGCCCCTTGTCTGGTAGAGAACTGGCTGGAACGGGGACAAGATGATGGGAACTGGAACAACCAGCATAGATGAAGAGAGGAAAGATACTTACGCAGGAGAGCAAAGGTGCGCACTTGCGAAGGAGCCTGGCCCCTGTGGTAATGGAGCCGCCATACCAGCCCCGAGTTGCCTACATGAACTTTCAGGCGAGAAAGCGGTAAACTTCTCTTTTATCTGGTTACTGCTATTTTGAGTTTCTGTGACAGCTGCTTAATCCAATCTTGATAGATTAAAGAGAATTAGATGTGGAGCAGAGGGACTAGAGAGGCAGGGCTGCCCTCAGGCCTCTAGTTTACACTACTGGATGGTGCTGGTCAAGTTCCCTCCGACAGGGAGCCCTAGGGGGAGATGCAGCCTTCACGGTAGAGTGGGGTGGGAGTGGCTCAGACCGTGAACTTGACTTGGGCAAGCTGAGTTTGAGGCGCCTTAAGAGGAAACAAGAAGAGATGTGCAGGGAGCAGGTGGGGAGCTCAGGAGAGGGACCGGTATCGGAAGAAAGCGTCATCACAGGACGAATGGCTTCTTGACCCTGACTGCGCAAGAGCATTTAAAAAATTCCGATGCCTGGGCCCGAGCCCAGAGATTCTGCTCTGTCAGGTCTGGGACGGGGCCGGGCGTCGGCATTCTTCATAGCTCCCCAGGTGATTCTCACTCTCACATACGGCCAGGGATGAGAACCACAGGTGTGGATGGAAGTGACCGAAACCGCAGGGGTGGACGACGGCCGAGGGAAGGAGTATGGAGTGAGAAAAGAATCGATCGGCAGGTCACATGGACTGCGGTCCCTCTCACACTTCCTGGGCCCCGCTGGGGAATGAGAAAGAGCAGATAACACACAGCAACTGCCCAGCCACCCCTGTCACAGTCCTCACCGGGAACGCGGAGAACCAAGCTGGAAGCACAGTCGTCCTCTCAGATGCACGGGGGCTTCGGGGGGACAAAACTGGTTCTTCTCTCTCCCACCCTCGTCCTTTCCTCCCTCCTTCCTGGGACCACCTGTCTGCCACTCAGGGAGCTGCTCTGGCCTTCACAGCTGACCTGCTCGGGAGGGGGCTTCATCTGCCCTCCTGGGAGGGAGCCCTGCCCAAGGCAACTCCACGAGATGTCGCTGCAGCCGGTTGCCCTGCCCGCCAGTGCCAGGCCAGGCTGCACTGTGAGCACACGCCCATGTGAGTCCTCGGGGCACCTACCACCTTCTTTCTCTCCAGCCATTTTGTTTTTCTGGGCCTCGGCTTGCCCATCTGTTAAACAGAATGGCTATATGCCAGCGGTCACCAACCTCTTTGGCACCAGGGACCGGGGCTTCTATGAGAATCTAATGCCTGAGGATCTGAGGTGGAGCTGAGGCGGTGATGCCAGCGCTGGGGAGCGGCGGCAAATACAGATGGAGCTTCACTGCCCACCCACCGCTCACCTCCTGCCGTGTGGCCCGGTTCCTAACAGGCCACAGACCGGCACCAGTCCGCACTCGGAAGTTGGGGACCCCTGCTATATTCAGCCCTACCAAGACTGTACATTCTGAGCGAGCCTCAAAGTGCTCAGTGAAATGAAAAGACTGTCCGGAGCACGTTTCCTCTGCCCTCTCTCTACTGTTCTGCACATCGGATGAGAGGAAGGGCCAGGGAGGGAGGCAGAGAGATGCGGGGCAGCCAGACATCCCTTCTGCTCTTGGACGCTTATAGAGCGACATGCTTGACACGAGCGAGAGCCCCAGAGGAAAAAGCCCACAGCCTTTGAGTCGGGAGCACCCACGGCTTACGAGGGCAGAGGCCAGTGGGAATGGACGGCATACAGACAGCCCCACCAGAATGTCACTCCAGCCCCAGCATTTCTTAACAGCAAGCATTTTTATCCATCAGCCAGAGCCCCACAGCACATGGCCAGGGTCTGCTCTGGGAGGCCAAGGTGGAAGGTGCCAAGGGTCAGCCATACCCGGGCTGCATGTCAACACTGCCACACTCTACGTGACACCGGGCAAGTTACCGAGTGCTTTCAGGTCTGAGCCTGTTTCTTCACCTACAGATCGCTTAGTATAAAGCCTAGAACGCAGCAGTAGGCAATAGTAAATATTAGCTACCTTGGCCGTAAACAGGATTATAACAAATTCAGAAGGTTGCGAGTTCATACGGAAAAGGCCTGACCAAGGCGCTGAGTGCGTATTGGTTCCCTTTCTCCCACCACGTTCAAGCAAGTGCACCTTCAGTGCCGGACAGGTGCGGAGTCAGGGCTATCGGTTCTCTGTAACGGTGAGGTTTCTGGCGGTGTCGTAGGCTGTCGAGGGAAGGGGCCTTTGAGAACCGGCTCCTGTAGTGACCGTCTACAAGGTGAGCAGCCAGTTAGTTACTCCACCTGGGGTGCCAGGAGCAGATGTGAAAGGTCCTACACGGGGCCAAGAAGAATTGCCTGACACGGGGCCGGTCCACGGCCTGTGGGGGCGGGAGGAGCCCTGGAGCAGGAGGTCAATGAGAATGCGGGGTAGAGGGTAAAGGACGGGCCACCAGAAAGTGTTTCCTGTGTGGGTAGATGAATGAATGGCATCTTGGAGTCCACGTGCCCCTGGCTGAGCCTAGAAACCTGGCCAACTTGGATAATTGGGTGCTAACAGGTTCTCCAGCCCCCATGACTGCTGCCATTCCCCTGAGGCCAGGATGGCCTGTCTTGCCTGTGGCAGTTGCTCTCCCAATGCCTGACCTGTGGCCACCTCCCAGAACCCTGAGGCGGAGGGCCAGCTGCAACCAGGGCCAGCTGCAACCTCTGCCCACACTCTCCTCACCCAGGCATGCTGGCAGGGCCTGAGAACTCGAAGGCATCCTCCAGGCACCCTACCCCAAAGCCCTGCGCTTCCTCGTCTTTCTGACCCTGTCCCCCTAGATAATAAGAAAGGGTCCCAAATTGAGGCCACATCTCCTTGTACTCTGTCACCTCCCCTGTAAGGCGTCCCTTGCCTCCCTTCCCCCAGTACCTGGCCTGCCTTCTCAGTGGCCCAGTGTGTGGAGCCCAGCCACGATGTGAAAAGCCCTCAGTGGATGGAATCTCGGGGTTCTCAGAGAAGATGCCCACCTGAGCCCAGGGTCCCTAAGGCCCTCCGGAAGCATGGGGGCCTCCAAAGCTGTGGGCCAGTGAGCTTGTCTGCCAGGCTGCAGGCTGAGTCTGGTCTGGGCAGTGGCCAGCCTCAGGGGGTGAGGGGAGGCAGCTGCTTCCTGGTTGATTCAGAGCCCTGGGCACTATTAGTCAAGGCTCCTAAAAGTTCTCTCACGTGGATGGAGCTCTACTAACATTTGTTGCACAGATTACACCCGGAAGGCGCCCTAAGTCTCGCTGACCCAACCTCCTCATTATACAGACCGAGCAGCAACGCCACTGAAAGCAGCACTAACCTGCTGGTCTAGAAGGTGTGGCCGTGGTTCCCTCGTGATCCTGCAGGAGGCCCCTCCACTCACACGTGACACTCAATCACAAAGCCCCGGCCTTGCCAGCCTCCCCTGCAGCAGGGCATGCTCCTTCTCAGCTGGCCATCAACAATCCCCACCAAGTGTGTTAGCCTCTGACAATGGCCTCAATGCTCCCTTTTGCTAAAGACACCTGGTGGCCCAGTGGCCAGCCTCACGGGCCCAAAGGCATGGACTGTGGGCAGCGGAATCCCAGACAGAGGCCACACTTGTTAACAACCACCTCCCACCCCGCACTGAACAGCCCCCCAAGGGTGTGAGCAAAGACCGGCAGATCCAGACAGCCAGCAGAAGCCAAAGCAATTGGATTGCAGAAATCCATGAAAAAGCATAGATTTTTTTTACTGCGCTCAGAGTCTTTAATTTCCTGTGTTTGCCCCCAAAGGGCTTTTTCATCGACAGAGCACTTGGTTCTGTGGGCAGTGCGGTTGAAGAGAAGCTGCTGATGGAGAGATTAGTGATCGGGGACAGGCAGGGGCTGGAGCACTGCGGTGATGGCTCTGAGGAAAGGTAGCGGAGCCAAGCCAGGCGTGCGCCGGGGTGGGGGTGGGGATGGGGCACGAAACAGCCAAGAGTGGGCAGACTGAGGGCAGAAGCCAGGTTGGGCCGCAGTCAGGAGCCAGGTGGCAGCAAGCAAGTTGCCAAACCGGAAACAAGTACTCCTGACAAGAGATTCCTGCAGGCAGAGACCTTTCAAATCAGCTGGAAAAGATAGGGAATTAGGGATGGGGGCCAGCTGGAAGCTTCTAGAGCCAGAGACAGGACCTGGGAAGTTCAGATCAGACTCTCTACTTATCCCTCCCCATGTGTCCTGAGCTCCAAACTGTTGGAGCCCTGAGTTGAATCTGTGGCTGTTGCATGAAGGAGCAATGTCTGCCCTGGGTGAAGGAAGCAGAAGTAGCTTGGGAAAGACAGAGCTGAGGGGTTTATGAGAGGATAAGGGGGTAAAAAGAAGCATTTTCTGTTTTCGACGATATGTATGAGGGGGTCTGTTCAGCTTAGCTACGGAGAAGAACTGCAAGCTCACTTTGAGGCAGTGAGGACTGCAATCAGGGTTACCAGACTCCCTGACTGCCAAACGAACCGAGCTGCTGGGTCACCCTTCCCACACCCGCACCTTCCTCTCACCTCAGCTGGGGCCCCTTGACACGGGAACCTGAGGTGCCTAGCTCCAGGGGCTCGGCCTGCGGGGCTCCAGCCCAGAGTGAGCCCAGATGCCCTACTAGGGCCAGCGAGTTCTCCCGCCGTGTTGGTCCAAGTGGATAGAGGCTCGCCGGCTCCAGGGTGAGCGTGAACGCCGACCCGCCTCCCTTCAGATTCCTCCTCCTCCTCCCACTGGCTTCTCTCTCTCAGCCTCCCGTTGGGTTCCTTCTCCACGGTGCCGATGTGCTCCAGGCTCCGTCCTGAGCAAGCTTCTCTCCAGCATCCGCACTTTCTCTACCTGCTGCTGACCCCCAAATGTCTATCTCCACCCCAAACACCTCGCTGCAAGCCCAGCTGCCCTAACATCTCCAGACGGTGTCCGCTGTCATCTCAAACTTAGCAGGAACCACCCAGAGCCCTGAGCTCCTCTTCCCAACCTGCTTCCTCCTCCGGCTTCTCCACCTCCGTGAACGTGAACGGCATCGCCCTCCACCTGCTGTTCAAAGTAACTCCTCTGTGAAAGTGGTTGCGAAAATTCAGCCAAATGACCTATTTAAAAAAGAACAATACTTGGCACATAGGAAGCCGTTTAATCAAGGTTATCACTATCCAACTCAGTACCCTCCGATGGAAATACGATGCGAGCAACAAGGGAAGTCGTGTGTGTAATCCCAAATTTTCTAGTCGTCTCATTTAAAAAATGAAAAAGAACCAAGTGGAATTAACTTTAACGATACCTTTTATTTAACGCAATATAGCTAAAATGTGATTTTAACGTGCGATCGATATAAAATATAAAGATTTTATGTTATTTTTATTGGACCAAATCTGAAATCCGGTGTGTTTTGCACTCACAGCACTTCTCAGCTGACACCAGTCACACCTCACCCTTGAAGGCCTCGTGTGGCCAGGGGCTGCGGCATCGGCCAGTGTGGGTCTCATGGTCCTGACGCTTCCATTCTCCTACAGCTGTCCCTCTGCACCAGGGACATTCCGGGCAAGGGTGGAGCCAGAATTTGAACCCAGCATATATATAGAAAGAGCCTGATGTGAGCGCAGTGAGCCTGGGTTATTCGAAAGGAGAGCACCAGCCCTGGGGAGCACCAACACTTAGGAGAGGGTTGGCAACCTCGGCACCGTGACGTGTGGGCCAGATCGTGGGGGCTGTCCCGTGTACCGCAGGATGTTTGGCAGCATCCCTGCCCTCTACCCACTAGACGCCAACAGCACCCCCATCCCTCCCCTCAGTCCCACGTTGCCCATGTCCTGGGGTGAGGAGCCACTCCTGGTTGAGAATCTCTGTTCTTGAGTCTCTTACGTTTAAATTCCTCTAATGACATTTCACTGCACTGGGGATAAAGTCCAAACGCCTCACCGTGGTGACAGAGTCCCGATACCTGGCCCCTGCCTGCTGGGCACATCTCCCCTCCCCTGGGCACCCCCACCCCCCGCCCCGTGCTCCAGTCCTCCCAGCCTCCTTGCGGCTCCTGAACCGGCCAAGTCTGCTCCCTCCATGGGGCCTTCGCCCAGCTGTTCCCTCTACTTGCCACGCTTTCCCCTTGACCTTCGCTCTGTGGATTCAGGTCTCAGCTTAAGGCTCAATGAGCACCGCCCCCCAACCTGTCTCTACCTGGCCCCACCCTATCATCACCTCCGTAGTGTAGGTCTCTGCACGCCCCCTGAGATCCCTCTAGGCTACTACTGTCTCTTCCCTCTGAAACATATGCTCCAGGACCGCAGCGACCTTGTCTGTCTTGATTAGCACGGTCCTCCCAGCACCAGAAGAGTGCCAGGCAAAGAGGAGGTGCTCTCGGTTAGTATTTGCTGAAGGAACCAGTGCCTGTTCTGCGCTGGCCTCCAGGCCTCAGCTAGAAGTCACCAAAGCGTCCCCATGCAGCCGTGCCAGGAATCTCTCTCGACTCAGAGTCACGGCATCTCCGGTTTTGGCTCGGCCGGCCGCTAGGATGGAAATTCAGGTTCTGGGCCATGTTTCGGCAGTCTGCGGTGGTGGTGAGGAGCAGAAATCCACCCATTGCAGGGCTGCGTCTGCCAAGAGCAGGCTTCTTTTTCTAGTTCACACAGAGGGGCCCTTGCCCATCTGGCGGCCTGGCACTGCCCGGTGCCCAGTCCCAACGGACATGGTCTCTTCTGGTACTCTAGGCCTGGCCAGGCCCCGTGGGACCCAGCCTGGATGGGAAATGCTTGGATCTCCGCTCCGGACCTGGGAATCTGCTGCAGGAACAGCACCTCCTTCCCCTGCCCGCATCTGTGGGTGCTGAGAAGTGGCCCCAGCAGCAGTCCCCAGGATGCTCTCCTCTCTGGACATCCCCCAGGGCCAGCCTCAGCTTCTACATCACTCAGGACAGGGAGGGAATGGTGGCCTTAACGCAGGAGTGACTATAACCTGAGAAAGAAGTGCCCAGCCTCCAGGCCCTGCGGATCCTGGAAGCGGCAGAGGGACAGGCTAATGGAGCAAAGCCAGCCGGGAGAAGGGTCCTCGCCAGGGGCCCAGAGTGAGGAGCGGAGAGTGGTTTCTGGATCTTGGAGCAAATGGTTCTGGAGACCGTAGCTAATAAATGCCCATGAGCGAGACACCTCCAGGGTCCTGCCGGGGCAGCTGGGGCCGCTCTCTGAAGACCACTCAGGGCCCACCCCACAGGCCTCTGACATCCTGGCTCTTGCCTCAGGCCGTTAGTCTGGAGGTCTAGAGATCGACCGCCCCCCGTCCCCTTTGATATGTGGGGAAACTGAGGCCCAGAGCTGCGAGATTCCAAATGGAGTGTTCTGGAAAGCAGGGTCATTGCGAGGGCACTGTTCGGAGGATGAGGTAGGCGGAGGGCAGCCAGGAGCTGTGAGCTACTTTCCCAGGCCCCCTCCCGACCTCACTCAGCCTTTGTCTGATTTGCTCCCTGCGACAGCTGGGGAGGCTGAGCCTCGTCCTGGCTCCTGCCATCAGCCATCTCTGTGTGACACTAAAGATGTGTGTGGAGCCAGGCCTGGGCAGCGAGCTTGGCAGGCAGCTCGGCGTTGCCTGGGAGACTACGAAGGGGAAAAGCTGCTCCTCACGGCTACTGGCTACTGAGGGACAGATGGCTGGTGGTCCCACAGGTGCCTCTCCCAAGGGCCACAGCCTCCTGTGCACTTCGCTGGGGTCTCCCAGACAGCCGTGAGGCAGACAGAAACGCTGAGATGTGGGGGATGGAGTTCCTCGCTCAGTGACACACCGAGGGTCTGTGGGGAGGGGCGGAGGACAGAGCCAGAGCCCTGCCTCTCAACCCTGGGCTCTGCCCACCTCCTGGAGCTGCAAACTCAGAACACGCAGCCGCGCGGCACGTTGCTGTCCGAGGCCAGGCCGGGCCTCCCGCCCTGACCCTTTGAAAAGCCTCAGGAGCGCCTACTAAACCTTGCTCGCATGAGCAGCCAGAATGTGTGGCTGCAGAGTGCAGGGAGCTAACAGGGACGGGAGCTGGGCTCCCTGCTGGGCCCTGACTGGGAGCCAGAGAGGGGACGCTGAGACAGGGTAGCGGGGCCTCAGACGGGGGCCGTCCACCCTCTTCTTTCCGTGTAGGAGGAAATCGGTGTGTGTTGGGTGTGGGGAGAGGGCCAGGACTTCAGAAGGGCTCTCGGGCCGGGTTCCCCTCCTTGGAGCTGGAGAAGCAGGAGACCTCCAGAGACCCACGGTGCAGGGGCGGGGGCAGGAGGGAGGCACCCACTGTCCCCAAGGTGGACATGACTGTCTTGCTGAAGGTGATTCTCAAACAGACATTCCTCAGCCCTGCTGTGCTTAGTGCAAAAGGCTTCCAGCCAATTGCTTAAATATGCTGAGCAGGGCAAGGCCCTGGGTGCTGATCCTGGAGCAGGAGAGGGGCTCGCCTGCCCACGGAGCCCCCAGGGGCTGGTGGGTGCTTCCCCCACTCCACCCTCCAGTTCGTGAGCTGGCGATGAGCAAACACCCAACCTGGGCTGGAGTCTGAGTCTGGGCCTTTCAGGGTTGTGGGGGCCGCTGGAGGTGGGGCCACCAGCAAGGCAGGGAAGCCGGGGAAGTCGTCTTGAGAAGGGGAGGGAGAAGGGACAGCCCCCTCCTGTGAGAGGTCTGGAAATACCCAGAGCAGCTCCAAGCAGATCACGAGAAGTCTCAGGGGACGGCATGAATTAATGGGGAGGCGGCCAGGCAGGCTCTTGGGTTCAGTAACTGAGCGAAATTGCCCCACAGCCTTCTCCTCCATGTGGCAAACGGAAATCCCCACCTGCTGGAGGTTGTCGCCCAGACAGCAGCGTCTGCTCCTTAGAGCTGCCTGCAGCCCCGGGGCCTCCCACCCCCAGCCCCCGCCTGCTGCCTGAGCTGTCAGCCCGACTCCCAAACAAGCTGATTATCCCCATCTGGGGAAAACAAAACATGTCAGCAGCTCCGCTGAGAAGAGGCCTGTCTTAGTGAGAAGGAATCTGCGGAAAACTCCCAGCTCTGATCTGCAGTAGGAAGTGAATGAACGTACCGGGGGCTGTCTTAGCCTGGCTTTCTCCTGACCCAGGGGGCGGGCCTCTGCCAACATCACCTCCTCTGAGAAGCCTTCCTGGCCTAGGCTGACCCTGCCCAGGCTCGCCGCAGGTTTCACTGAGCCCTCCCAGGGCCCGCGGGGGGCGGTTTTCGGTCACTTTTCTCCTGTGCGTCCGGAGAGCTTTGGTCTGTATTTCAAGAGTGGACTATTAAGTGTACAGTTTGTTGCTTTGTAGGAATTTTGGGAACGGCTCTGGGCTGAAAGGCTTGCAGACGCCTCTAGAAAGAACTGTGGCTCCTAGTTGAATGGGGTGACCTAGGCAAGGGATGCAGCTGAGTTTCAGATCCAGCTTGCCTCGGTTTGGGGAGAAAAATTCACGACTTAGACCTTCCCACAATCTACTGGACCTCCGCCCCCCATGATTGCCTGCCCTGGGTTCCTTCTACCTGGAGTGCCCGCCAACCTGTCCGGCGTGCTTAAATGTCTTCTGTGGTGGTTGTCCTTCAAAACGCAGCCAAACCAAAAGGAACCAAACCCTAACCCTCCCAGGTTAGACAGCCCTCAGCCCCCAGGCAACTTTGTACCCCCACCTGGCAGAGTGTTCATTTGAGAGGATGTCTTCACCCTGCTCTGTCCAGCCCGGGAGCTCTGCAGGTGTAATGTCATCATGTCCGTCTGCTCAGGAACTTCAGGGAAATGAGAAACAATGACAGTTTCCTCTGTCCTGGCCCATTTCCATCTGTGTTAGCCGCTGCCATCTTCCCCCCAAACTCTCAGGAGGACCCTTATGTAACCCGTAACCCCGAGCCCTCCCGCCCAGCCTCTTTGGGAGGGGAGCTAGGAGCCTCTGAACACCTCCTCCGATGAGCCAGGTAAGTGGTAGCATTTTACACATCGATCTGCTCTAACACGCACAGCGCCATGGTGTGCCTGCTGTCATGTTCCCCACTTTATAGATGTGAAAACTGAGGTTCAGAGAGGATACGGGTCCTCGGCAGCAGAGCAAGGACCTGAGCCCCAAGGCTCTTGCTTCCTGGGCCAGGGCTCTTTCCTCTCCAATGACCAAGCCTCAGGCAAGAAGCACTGCCCCTCCTGAGGTGGACACTCGCATGAGCTCACTGCAACCCCCCTGTGTCATCATCATCACTGGCTAATTGTTAAGGGGCGTATGCTCTGTGCCAGGTGCCGTGCTAAGTGTTTTGCAAGAACTGATACGTGATCAATCTCACAACTCTGAGATTTGTGCTTTTGTGATCTTCACATTGCAGATGAGGAAACTAAGGCACAGAGAGGTTAGCAAACCTGACTAAGGGTGCAGCTAGTAAGTGGCAGCGTCCATATTCTTGACAGCATTCAGGCCAGAGACTTAGGAACTGCAGCTAGCCAGCGATGCCCTGGGAGCACCTACCAGACTGCCCACCTAGCCTGCACAGTACGGGGTGCCAGCTCTCCTCCCAAGCCTGCCTACAGCTCCTGAGGGTGGGTCCAGAGTCTGCCACCGTGTCTCCCCGACTCCCCGATCTGACTGTGAACTCGTCAAGGGCAGGGCCAGATTTATCGTCTTTTATTTCCTCCCACAGAGGAGCAGAGCCGAACAAAAAGGGAGCACAATGACTTTACATACGCACTTACATTTACTCTGCCAGCTCCCGAGCAGATGCAAGGTGGCTCAGAATATTGAGACGCATAATTAGGACAGTACGATTATTCTTTAAAACAGAGCTGACAGAATCCAGTCGGCCACCAGGAAGATGGAGTCCTTGCAGGCAGCTGGCAGGACCCAGGCTGGGATGCAGGAACCTGGGTTCATGTCCCTGGCTTTGCCACAAACAACCTCATGTAAGTCGCTCCTCCTTCTTATCTGTAAGGCAGGTAGGCCAAATATATCATGCAGAGACTGAAGCCGATTAAGTTTTTCTAACAATTGGAGTCCGAGGGGTTAATCCAGCACGCCAGTGGCCGCTGCGATGTGGGCCCATCAGCAATCAGAATGACCACTTTCATATGTTTTAGTCATGGCGCTTCTACTAAAAATGCTTGAAAGTCTACACCAGACTAGACCTTCTCTAAAAGTCCTATGTGTTTAAAGCCGTCTGCCTCTCTCCATGCTGCAGGCCCCCCGACCCATCCCTCACCTCTGTCCCGGCATAGCAAGGTGGTCCCAGAAGGATGTTTGAGCCCAGAGGGTGAGATACTGGTGCCCCTTTGGGAGGGGCCTACAGTCCAGGGGCACCTGGCAGGGACTGTGTAAACAGCAGCTGGGGTCCCCTTTCTCTCTGGACAAGAGCTCACCCTGTATCTCTAAGACCCAAGATTTGTGCACGGGTCGGAGAGTCAACAATTTCAGGGACCCGCCCTCACCCTTCCTCGGCCCTGCTCCCCGGGGCCTTCGTGCTGCAGCAAGTGCCGAGGACTCTGTCTCTCCAAGGAGGTCGCGTCAGACAGGAGGCCAGGCGGGTGGCCCAGATAAGCCGCTGTCCACCAGCAGGGACTGGATGTTTCAGCCACAGCAGCCTCGGAGATGACTCAGCCTCTGCCCAGACCGCCAAGTGCCCCCTTTAGGGACCTCAGAGCTGTGCTCTCTGCGCCCCAGCGCCCGGGTGCTGGCCGCCTCCCTCAGCCGTCGGCCTGACTGTGGTCACTGATCTTTGATCACCGTGGCAGGGTAGGTGACACAGAGCCATCCACTCTCCCAGCCAGTGAGCCTGTGGCCAACTTGCCGGTACACTTTTTCGCCTCAAAGTCTGGTCCCAGTCTGAGCGTCCCCCAAAAGCCTAGCCTTCCTAAGCTCAGCCGTGGGTTATTCATGCCAGAGATCTGACCTGCAGCACACAATTCAGGTTCGATCTTCATGGTAACCCTGCCCTTCTGGAAAGAGAGTCTGACCCTCAGGAGCACAAGATGGAGGGCCTCCCTCGGCTTTGGGGGCCCAGAGTAGTGCGCCCCCCATTCCTTCCTGGACAGCTTACAGACCCCAGCTTACCCAATGGGTGCTAGCAGCAGCAGACCAGACTTAGTTCTGGGATCTGGACTCTTCCGTCAGCTGACCCCAGGCCTTGGAGGCCCCATGACCTCCTGCCAGCCTCAGGCCTCACCACATTCCCGATCTGCAACCCTGGACGCCTACGACCATGCCCTTGGCTTCCTTGACCCCACTCATTACCACTCCCCCTTTGCCGCCCCTTAAATGACAGTGCCCCTGGGGCTTGACCCTCTTCTCACTCTGAGCAGAAACTCTTTGGCGGCACTTAGACTGGGATCCCAATCTCCGTGGGAGGGGACAGAGATGTCACCATGGGCTGTTATTCCTGCCAGCCCCCCAACACCCAGCCGCCCGAGTGCTGTTCTCTATCCACTGTCTATTTGCCAGTTGGACCAAATCCCTCCTTTGAGCCCCAGCCTATCACCCGAGCATGTCCTGGACTCTTCCACATCGATGCCTGACAGATACTTCGCACTCGCACAGTCCAAAATCAAGTCCATCCCTGTGTTATGGCACCGCCATTCCCCGCACCCCAGCTGCCAGACCCAGGACCTAGGTAGGACGATCACCCCGCATAGATCACTCCCATCCAGCCGTAATGAGCCCCAGCCCGGGCCTCACCAACGTTAGGAAGGTTTGCGCCCCTCCTTTCAACCACGGGAAGTACCCGAGCCAGGGGGTCACCGCCTTTTACCAGTTGCAGTATCCTCTCAACTGGTCACCAGGCCTCTCCTCCCACCCCCTCTTTAGCCAGCGTCAGAGTGAGTGTGCCCCCTGCTAATCTGACCAAGCCGTGCTCTCGTTCTAAAATCCTCAATGGCTCCCTGTTTCCCATCGCATCCCGTCTAACACCCTCAGCCTAACTTTCTCTGCAATCGGCTTCCGAGTCTCCACTCCAGCCTTCCCTGACCCGGCCAGGTGGAGGTTTCCTGCTCCTCCCCATCCCTGTCTCTGTTCGTTTTTAACTCAGCGTCAACTAGCACAAGACAATACCTCCGCGTGAGGGCTCCTCCGCCTCAACCTCCATGTTCTGGTCGGTCCCAAAGGACCAGCTCTATCACCCTCTCATAGAAGCCTCCCCAACTGCCCGGGCCCCCACCAGCCTCTCTTTTGTGAGCTCCCCTGACCCAGCCGGCAGAGCCGTACCCTGCAGCCTGTCTGTCACCTCAGCCCAGGCTCTTCTCCAGCCGACCTGTAAGGGAGGCTGGTCCCCCCACCTGCCAGGGGCTTCCCGAGGGCATGACCAGGGCTCCTATCCCAGTCTTTCCAGTAGGTTGAGCAGGTGAAGACCAGGATGCAGCAGGGGTAGTCAGAGCGGGGCCTCCACTCCCACCTGACCTGAACGACTTTTATATTTTTGCAGGGGTGAGGGGGGAAACTCTGGGACCCCAGTGGCCCTGGGTGTGTTTTGCACCATTTCTTCCTGAGGGGAGGGGTCTAGGAGCCTGCCTCTTGTCGGGAGACGGGAGGGCTGGGTCTAGGCCCCCTTACCCCTGGTGTTTACCCCTTCCCCAGGCATCAACCTGGGCCCGAAATGGTTGCTTTCTGAGGCCCTGGCAGCTCGAACATCCTCAGATGCAGAAGCTGCTCTCATTTTCTCTGCGCATCATGTTGCTCGCCGCCCTCCCTTCTTCTGGCCGTTTCAGTCCATTTTTCTCCTCAGGTTTTCTCCGCAGATAGACAGGTGATTATGCCATTAAGATCTTGTATCTGCTATTCAGAATCAGCAAGGGACAGTGCATGGGACAAATAATGAGCATTTTTGGACAAAAACTAAGCAGGAGAGCCCCCTCTTCCTGTCTCCACCCCTCAACACCCCTGAACTCCCTCTGCAAAGCCTGAGCTGGGAGGAACCCCTCACTGGCACAGAAGTCCCAGCTTCCCCAGCATGGGACCCAGGGCAAACTACCTATCCTCCCTGGACCTGCTCATCTTCACAATGGGCGTTAATAGCTTCCCCAGAGGATTAGAGGAAGGTTAGAAATATTTTTTAAAGCCACAGAGGAGCCCGTAATTGGAAACTGTTGCTATTCCCATCCACCATCAGCTTGGCAGGCTGTCTGAGCCAGGCTCACGCTCTCCTTGCAGTGGCTAGGACACAGGTGTGCAGAAGTTAGAGGTTTGCCTGTTGCCCCTGTGCCCGTTCAGAGAGCCCCAAGTAACAGTAGCACATAAGTATATCCCAGACTTGTAGCTCTACTTGGATCATCTCATTCAAACCTCATACCACCACCACGAAATGGTTCTGTTGTCATCCCCAGTTTACAGTTGGGCAAACTGAGGCTGAGAGTGGTTAAGCAACGGGCCCATGAGCAGCCAGCAGGGATTTGAACCCAAGGAATCTGGTCCCTCATATGAACTGTGCCACATTCCCTCACCAAGCCCCAAGGACTGAGGGAGGGAGGGAGCCTGCGTGGCCCTGGCCAGCCATGCCCCAGGCAGTGGATCAGAGCCCCTGGATGCCCACGACTAAGGAAGTCACTAAGCTCATCCTCACCTGTTGTCTGTCGGAGGAGGTGAGCCACATCAGGTGGACCAGGAAGCGAATCCTGAAGCTGGCACGCAAACAGGTAGATTCTGCTTTGTCGAGCCAAGGGGTGAGGAGTGGGCAGAGGAAGCCCCTCCCGGATCCCCCCTCCCTGCTTCAGCTTCCCTCTCTCTTGCTCTCCTTCTGTTTTTCAGGTCTCCATCCCCACCTTCCTCTTCCTCCCCGCATCTCTTTCCACCTGGCCCTGCCTCTGGATCTCTCCTCCAAATTTCTGCAGTTGATCTGCCCCTCCCCTCCTCAAAGCAGCTCCCAGCACAGACAAGGGCAGGATGAGAGGAGTGGAGGGGTAAGCCGCTCACGGCGGTGCTGGCGGAGAGCTCACAGGCCCAGAGGCACGCTCCCGCCCTGCCCGCGCCTCACTACACACTACCGGACAGAAGACCTTTATCTTGAGCCTCCCACCACCGTATTTCCTGCTGAGAGGCAGAAGTGAACTCAGCTGGCCAGAACTGGCACCCACACCCAGCCTTTCCCCCAATGCCCCCACCCCATCGCTCTCTCCTCCCCTCTTCCCATGCCCCTTCCAGCCATTCACTCATTCGCTCAGCAAACATTGGTCGAGCGCCCATTCTGTGCTAAGTACAAGGCCTGATCTCCAGGGCCTGATCTCCTAGCTGGGGGGCTTCACCCTCTCCCCTCCCTCGCATAGCAAATTCTCCTCCAGCCCAAGACCAATACCAGAGGACCCACCCCGCACCCCTGCACCCCACATCCAACCACTGACTTGACCCTCTGGGGTCCTCACCCTTCTCCACGGCCAGTTCTCCAACAGCAGGGCTTCGTGCCAGGAGATGGAGGACAAGGAAGAGAAGGAGGAAGTCTAGAGACCCACCAGGTGTCAAGTCCTCCCCCTCCCTCACATCCTCCAGGCGTCTCCCACCCTCACCCACAGTCAACTGTTTCTCCTGCTCACTGCTGGGGAGAGAGAAGACGTGAGGGTAGGGGCAGAAGCAGGGACGTTCTGACCACCCTTGGGGTGCATGGAGGGGCAGGGGAGACTTCAGGGATTAGGAGAGGGTCGGGTTCTAAAGGCTCTGATGTGGACAGGAACTCAGAGTCCCCGAGCAGCTGGGAGTGGCTTTGACCTTCTGCTTGGAGCCCACGTGAGAATCAAGGCAAAGGTTTCTTCGCTTGCCCCTGCCCCTCCGAGGGCCTGTCTGCTCCTTGCCAGCAGGAAGAAAGCCTTATTCAAGGCATGCCACCTCTTTACAGGACCGAGAGAGGTTACTCAAGCTCTTTAACAGATCGCACAGTGGGGAAGTAGTCTGGGCATAAGGTATCTGATACAGATCAAGTTCCCGGCGAGGGTCCAGTTGATCAGGACCCCTGTGGTCGGGTGGTGGGCTGGCTGCAGGGTGGGCATTGCTACCCATGATGAGTGCTGTCTCTTTCCCCAGATAGAGCAGAGAGACCCGCCCGGTATTGGAGAAGAGGAGCCCTTTTACCCACCTACCAGGCTCAGAGAGAGCAAAGCCAGCTCATGACAGTCAGCTCCAGCAAGACTTTTCCCGCCCTCGCCAGCCCTCCGTCCCCACTTTCCTCCCACCCCTCCCACACCCAGGAGGACTGAGAAACTGGCCAGCAAGCTGGAGGACGAAGAAGCCAGCCACATCCCACCTTCCCACTGCAGACCTGAGCTAGGCAAGGGGGCAGGGAGGGGAAGTGCTGTTAAATCGGTTTCAAAGTTTTAATTAACATCTTCTCTGTGACCTAAGAGTGAGCAGAAACGACATGGGAACCATCCGAGTTTTTATTTAATAACTCAGGAGAAGACTCCTCCGATAAGGCATTTTAAAGGGGCTGCGGGATACGAGAATATAACTGTGTGTTCAACAGACCCGAGCCCTGCTTGTTCAACTTACACAGGTAAAGCACCAAGGCCGGTGCTCATCGTAACAAATGAGAACTAAAACCACGTCGTCATCCCACAGACCTCTCGGTCCCACCGGACCCTGACGGAGCAAGGTGCTCGTCTTGTGCTCCCAGCCGCACCTGCCTCCTTGGGTTGTCTCTCTGTTTATCTGTCTACCCCGGGTACCTCCAGCTACAGCCCTGCTGCTAATCCATTCGGTGCCTTTGGCCAGGCAGGTCTCTGCCCTCTCTGAGCCCCAGGGTCCCTATTTGTAGCAGGATGAGGCAAATGAAATCATTTCGAAAGGCTTGGCCCACTTTAACTGTTTAGGTATTACAAGAAGCCCCCTCGTCTGTGATATTGAAAAGATCCTCGGTCTAGGTGGGCATAAAACCATAGTGAGAAAAAAGGTAAAATTCTGGAAATTTCACATAATCTGGAATTCTGTCTTCTCCTGAGCAATCGAGCCGGCGTGTCCACATGGCAACAGTCAACTGAAGATGGTGGGAACAGCGCCCAATGTCCAGAAAAAAAGCTCTCTGTTTGGCCACGGTCCCCACAACTTCCCAGCCCCTCCCCATTCCTAAAGCCAGCTGCCATTTATCACTGAGCGCGTGCTGTTGTTTCAGTAGAAAATAATTTCTTTGTCACTGTGTCACTGTCAAAAGTGGAAAATTGAACTGAAAGGACATACACTTTAAGAAAAAATATAGCACAGGGAGAGTATTTCCTTGGAAAGATGCTTAACCACCAAACGCCAGGTGCCAAACGCCAGGTCCTGTACGCTTATTCGACTTCCCAGCTCAAAGCTTATAGCAACTGAGTTTGTGTCCTCAGGCTCCCCCATGGGACTCCCTGGCCCCGCCCTGTTCTCTGGCTGCTGGCCCAACAGGAGTAGAGTCAGCACAAGTCCCCAGCCCCTGGATATTTCTCGGGGCGGGGGGGCCTCCTTCCCTCTTCCTCGCTCATACTAAGCATCCTTCTCTAAATCCAGAACCTCAGGTATCAGCAGGGGAGGCCCACGTGTCCTCAGAAGAAAGAAGACTCGCATGGTGCAGAAGCCAGCTTCTGTCACTCTAGCCTGGCAGGCTGGACAAGGAGGCGCGGGGACCTGCAGAGCGTCCTGGGCCGGGGCCTTTCTCTCAACCCTCAGCCTTCGTCCTCTGCGGATCCCTGCTTGGATAACCAGCTGATCGTGGAATAAATTCACCCCCTCACACACACACCAGGCCCTCTCCCTCCTCCTCTCTGCCAGAGTTGCCATGACAACCAGAGTTCACCTTCTATGCCAAAAACACTGCAAAGAACAACAGAAGCTCCACCCTCAGCTAAGAGGGAAGAGGGTAACGGAAGCCATGTGGCTCACGCTTCTTTTACGGCCCCCGAAAGAAGTGCAGAGCTGGGCACTGGGCGCCTGCCACCACCAAAGGCAGAGCACGCCAGGTGGGACCAGTCTGGTCTGGAGGGCTTTTCCATCTTCCTTTGCTTTCCGTATACTCATGGCTTACGTCTGTCCCAGCAGCTTCTTCACAGTATCCATCTGGTCTGTCTCTATTCTGGGGTCATGGGCAGAGGGCAGAGGTGGGTGGTCAGGGGCTCAGAGACCAGGTGTAGCCCTGAGATGCAGGCTCAGAAGAAGCCCAGGCTCCCTGTCTCTGCCTGGCCCAGGCTGTGTGACTTGGGACAAAAGCATTTCCCTCTCTGGTACCCTGAATCCTCAGGCTCTGTTCCCTACACACCCAGCTCACATGTTAAAATCCAGCTCAGGAAAGAGTCAGAATCCCATTCACACTGAGGTGTCTGTGACTGATAAGGCTTTAAACTCCTCTGGCAGTAAGCTTTTTAGCAAGGCTTTACCCTAAGGAACAAACAAATGGGAAGAACAATTCTAGAATGACAGCTGGGGAAAAGATGTGGAGAGCAGACCCTCCAGGTGGGAGCAGAAGGTTCTAAGGGACATGTCTCCAAAAAAGAAAAAAAGAAAGACCTCAACCTTATAGATTACCTCAGGAGGTTGACAGAATTGAGAGCACATTTAGATGTTGTTGGAGAGTTCGGGAAGAATTCATAGTAGGTACATGAAAACTAAGTAAGCAACAAACAAAGAATTTATGACTTCAGGAAAACATAAGTCCTGTGGGTTCCACTTCTGAAACATCTCTCAAGGGTTTTCCTCCACTCTTCCTGGGTTCCAGAAGGCCAGTAGCCTGCACTCAGGAGACCTGAACGAGCCCATAAAGAAAGATAAGCAAAACCTACTTGAGTCTCCCCCAACCCCAAACAGGAAGGCAGGCTTGCCATCCGACCAAGGAAGCCTAGCAACAACTGAGCCCTGCCCAGGCACGCGGGGTCTTCCAGTCAGCATCGGAGGGGCTCTTAGCACAAATGGGCAGCCAAGGGTCACCAGACGTTTGAAAAAACTCTCAGACATTAAAGACCAAGGTCCGAACAAAGACAATGCAAGGTCAAAACTGAAGAAAGAAAGAAAGAGAGAGAGAGAGAGAGAGAGAGAGAGAGAGAGAGAGAGAGAGAGAAAATAAATAAAATAGGGACAATGCACGGAATAAAAGAAAACTTCAATGACAACACTAGTTATAACATTTTTAATGGAAAAAAAATTGCATCCAGACACAAGGAAGTTTTGAAAAGGGAACACGGAACAAAAATGAGCTCTGGGAAATTAAAATAAAAAGAATAACAGACAAAAATAAATAAATAAAAGGGTGGGAAACGAAATACGAGGAATTCATCAGAAAAAAAAAAAGATTCTTTAGAAAAGAACACAGAAGGAAATATTACAACAAAAAATTAGAGCTCCGTTTAAGAAATTCAACATCCTAAAGAAAATTTGAGCAAGAAAATTTTCTTTCTTATACTGGCTAGAGAAAATTTGAGAAAGGAAGGACAGAGAACATGGAGAAGAAGAAATTATTAAAGAAATCACACACGAAAACTTACCAGAATTGAAGGACATGAGTTTCTGGAATAAAAAGGTCCATCCGGTGGCCAGCACAGTGGAAGCAAAAAAATTCATGGGCAAGAATAAGGAAGACCATGACGAGATCTCAGGCGCTTTCTAGTGGCAGAGCAGGTCACAGGAGACCAGGAGTCACCACTCCTTAGCAGCCTTGTAACTTAGAAGACAATGGGCAATATTTTACAGGGGAAAATATTTTCAACCTAAAAATCCATGCTTTCAGAAACTACCGACCAAGTGTGAGAATAGATTAAGGACTCAAGTTTTTACTTCCCATTCTCGGGAAGCTGTTGGAGGATGCACACCACCAAAACAGAGGAATAAGGCCAGGAAGAGAAAGAAAAGAGATTACAGAAATGAGGACTTGAACAGAGAAGGCATGTCTCAGCAGGACAATAAAGCATGTCCTAAGAGAGCAGCTGGGTATCAAGCCCAGGGAGAAGCGAGCTCATACCAAAATGAAAGAATCCAGGGGAAAATGAAACTGATGTCTTTGATTTACTGGAAATTACTATTGTTCAGTGAGTGGCAGAGACATCAAATGCTTAGAAAAAATTAACAATAGATATTAGACATCAGATAAATTTAAAAAGTTTATTAACTCTAGAGAAAAGGGTTATATTTTTTAAAAAATGCAGTAATAATGTACAAATGGGCTCAGAGGTGCTTTTGTTCAATGAAAAACATGGAAAATAATGATATTGTGGGAAAGAAGGTAAAGGAAGCAGGAGAGAGATGGGAAATTTAAGTATGTACCGTGGCAGGAAGTCAAAAACTAACGCCAAAAACTGATAAATAAAAAATATCGTGTATGTAAATATTTAGAAAAACGTAGCTAAATACTAGATGAAACACCCCAAAGAATTAAGTCTGATTAGAGCCTAGAGGCGTTGCTGAACTTGGCTAAAGGTAGACCAGAGATCGCTGCTTTTCATATAATTTAACCATGATTACGTGTCGGTATTATTCTGAGTTCCCCCACGTACAATTTTTTCATTCAGTTTTTGGATCTCCGTCATCCGGCCCGGCACACAGTTGGTTCTCCAATGAGGGCTTATGGGATGAATGGAGGGAGAGAGCCTGGAGATGCAGGGGCTGCCTGGAGAGAGGGAAGGGATGGACAGGATTTGGACGAGCAAAGAGGACCCTGGTTATTTGGAGAGGAAACGGTAGAGCAGCGGGTCCTCAAAGACTGAACGAGTTCGTGTCTCTTATCGCTTAGTCATTCTAGGAGTTCATGAAAGCACCGAGGAATGAGGGTGGGAAAGCAGAATTTCGTTGCCCTCGGCATGGGGGGGGCCTCCCTTGTCTCTTTGGAGCACAGAGCCGCCCCCTCCGTTGGCCTCTGCAGACCTTACATCTGCATTAGCTACTGCTCTCAAAGCAGGAGTTCTTGACCTTCTGCACAGCAGG
Source organism: Pteropus medius (assembly GCF_902729225.1). Lineage (NCBI taxonomy): Eukaryota > Metazoa > Chordata > Mammalia > Chiroptera > Pteropodidae > Pteropus > Pteropus medius. Next base: position 16,870,403 of record NW_024342467.1, on the reverse strand, counting down.
ATTACCCGCAGACTTTGCCCCCAGTAGTACCGCTGTCTGGACTCCGTTCCTAGAGAGCCTAGCTCTGCTGGGCTGGGGCAGGCTTCAGGGACTGGGCCGGGAGTGAGGCAAGTGAGGCGCTCACTCTCAGAATCCCACAGAACCTTCAGAGGCAGGTTCTGTTTTTATTTCAAAGTCCTATATTTTGTTCCTCGTGGATTTTTAAATTAATTTCATTGTTTTAAAATATAGTACATTAAAAAATATTATTCATCTTGATTACTGAGTTTGGGGTCCCTCTTAAATTTTGCACCCCAGCTGAGCACCTCACTCTCCTCACCTTAGTTCTGGCCCTGAAACTAGCATTCTGGGCTCAACGCCTTGCTGGGGGCCTGAGCCACAGGGGCGGGATCATTGCTCTGAAGTCTCCTCAGATGCGGACCAGGTACGTGCTCAGGCGAGGGTGGGCCGCAGGTCAGAGCAGTCTTGGTTCTGGGGACCTCCAGAGAAGCCCCAGCAGCAGCCTGACTTTCGGGGCTACCTCCGCTTCCTGGGGGCACCCTCAGGATGAGCGGAATGACTCTATTGCCCCTGCTGTGTGCTGGGAAACTTCTAAGGAGAAAAACACAACATCTGTGCAAACTTCTTTTTCTGGAAAAGCCATCCAAATGGTTCCCTGACACAGAACCCTTCAGTTTTCTAAGGGAGTAAATTAAATGCCTACTCGTTGCTTGTCTAGCTAACGCTCACTGCGGTTCACACTGGTTTTAGGGACCTCTGAGATCCAGTGGAGCTGAGCGCCGTGAGATAGCTCATCATCACTCTCTGCGCGCCAGGTGCTGCGCGGGCGCCTTGGGCAGATTCTCTCAGTGCATTCTTGTTCCACTTCAGGAGGCAGATACCGTGGTGACCTTCATTTCACAGGAGAGGAAACTGATGCCCAGAGAGGTGCAGAAGTAGTCAGGAAGCCAGAGTCTCAAGGTGTCGTCACCGCGTGAGCCCGGGCAAGCTTGCCCTCCGTCCTGCTGCCTCTGGGCCTCGGTTTCCTCATCTGAACAGTGGGGTTGGGCAGCTGTGTTGGTTATTCTGCGCCTGGCATAAAGGATCCCGTAACTGAACCATCGGGGCCTGTGTTCTCAGCAGTCGAACGGCCCGTCAGTGTTTGCTCTGAAAATGCCATGGAGGAGAGTGGCCTGCAGGTCGGCGAGTCAGCTGTTATGCTCTAAACTCTGAGGGAAAGGCCAGCGCTGCTATCCTGGGCCGGGGTCTTAGAATCTGCCCTGGTCACCTCCCTCAGGATCTCTTGGAGAGAGGATTCAGCAGCTACCCAAACCCCAGGGATGTCTTTCCCTCGCCAAGGATCCCCTGGCTCTCAGGTAGAGGAGGGGCAGAGACTGGGGCAGTGGCCAGGCTCGGGTCAGGGAGCAGGTCCCGGGGGAATGGAGCCGGGGCGAGTACCCTCCAGGTGTTCAGAAGAGAAGAGCCCTGAGGGAATGCTGGATCGTGCCTTGCTCCTTGCTCCAGGGCAGAAGGAAAAGAGGGAGGGAAAGGCCACCTGAGGTCCCCACCAGGTGTGGCAGGGATGATAAAGGGAGCAGTTCGGCAAGCTGAGCTTCAGTGAAGCCTCTTACAGGGGAATCAGGGCCAGTCTAGAAAGCTCCGGTCCACTAATGGTCAGGCACAAGGAGCTCGGAGGTGCTGGGAGCTGAGTAGGTAGCCAAGAGGAAGCTGCAGCTTTTCCCCCGGAAATGGAGTGAGCGCCATGTCTTCCAGAGCCTGTGTGAACTCTGGAAGCTGTAAGCTCCTAGGAAGCCACAGTAGGGGCTGGGCTGCCACAGTGACCAGCAATTCTTCCGAGGATGTTTCCTGCTTCCTTCTGGCCAGGTGCAAAGTCAGTAACAGGCCAGGGCCCTGTCCTTGACCCACTGCCTGTGCCGTGTGGTCTGTGTGTCGGTCCTGCCTTTCCTTGTGCATGTGTGTTGGTGGGGAGGGCAGCAGATGGGCAGCAGTGACCACTGGTGCTCTGCTGGGTGGATGGAAGAGGACCCTCAGCCAGCAGTGGTCCCCTCTGTGATGAAATCAAGGGGGTTTATCCGAGCCACCCCTCCCTACCCCCAATTCTGGGGGTTCCCATCATCACCCCTCACATTCTCTACAGTGTCACACCCCCTTTGATCACCTTTAATCACAAACACCTGATTCTCACTCAACATCTCAGCATGCCAGTCACTGAGTAATGTGCAAGGTTCGAGAGAGAAGTGACTGGCCCTCTGGAAAAGAACATAGTGACCAGCTCGGGGACACAGGCCCAATTGCTTTTGATCTGTAGACTCCTGACCGTAGCAAGATCCCAGCCCCACTCCCCTCCCCTCTCCCTCCTTCCTGGCCCCCTCTTTCCAGAGCATCTTGGTCCCTAATTACTGAGAGCAGCAGGAGACATCCCAGGGAAGAAATTAGAGCTACACATCAGCTCTTCTATATTTACCACCTGATGGCATAGGAGGATCTATCTTCTGCACAATTAAATGAAAAGAGTTTTAATATCGGTAGGCAAAGGACTCGAGCATCAATGGAGAATTAGGTTAGAGCCAGCAATCGAATTAGCACCGAGCTGCAAGTGCAATGAGGACTCGGACACAGGAGGGTCATCCTTCTCCTGGCCGCAGGCCCTTCATCGGTGGGGGGCGGGGAGGACCGGTTCCTGGGATTGGCCCAACCCCATCCCTGAAGACCAAAGGCCAGGAGGGGCAACCTTTCCCAGAATCCTCTGCACCAAGAAAGACCTTGGCCAAGCGCGGCAGAAACAGACAGCTCCCCGGGCTAGTCAACCGCCACCCTCCCCGATGACAATGAGACCTCTTCGGTGTCTCGTTCATCCCCTCCTCTCTCCTGCCCTGTCCTCCTCCTTCCCGGTTCAGGCCTCATCTTTCCATAGCACTGCTGCAGCCAGCCCACCGCCTCTCCTCCCCCTTCCAATCCAACCTGTCTTCCCTGAACCAGCCACCTTCCCTGTGTCCCCAAGTGATAGTTGTTGAGGGCGCAGCAAATAATTGTCCCTTCTTCTTATTTCCAAATTTTTCACCGAGTTCCTTTCTTTAGGTTTATTAATGTGAACTGCATGAATACACACTACCTTTGCTAGGTGATCTGAGGACAAATTCCTGCGTGGCCGAGGGAGAGACGGCACGTGCACGTCATTCATGGTGTTTGCGGCCTCTCTCTGCCTTCACTAGGCACCATGGCTGCCCTGACAGAGCAAAACCAGACGCGTGGCTGGAAATGAAGGTGAGTTCTTCCTATCGGCCTCTGGAAGTGGGTGTCATGTCTCCCATTCTAACAGAACCCCAGGAGGCAGGCCACCCAGCCGTGCCTTATGAAAACACGCCAGCCCCTGTCCCACCTCCAGAAGGAAAGACGCAACGGCTGACTGGGTCTCTTCTGCTCACGGTTCTTTTCCCCCTGACGGCAACTTCTTCCCTTCTCTCGCCTAAGTTCCTCTGGGAGAAGTCTAAGTGTGCTGGCATAATCTCAGGGGAAGACAGGAATCCGCTGGTGATTACCGGAGCACATCGGCCATCTTCCCCCAGACACCCGACTCCAACGGCCCTGAGTGCGAGCTGGGAGTCCCGGCTCGCTGTCCTATTTATGAGCTCACAGGTCAGCCTGCCACCAAAGACACAGGACTCCCGACTGGGTCAGACACGTAGTGCTTGGCTACTCAGGGCAAAAGCAGTAACCAGAGCTTCACGCGATTCTCCCACGCCACCCGAGGCCCGCAAAGACAGTGCGAGGGGCCCGCGTGGGTAGGCCACCCAGTGGGTTACCTTATAGGAGAGGAGCGCCGAGCTTGGGAAAACCCCCGCTTTTACAGCGAGTGGAAGGCAGCCTGCTCTCTGCCTGGTGAGAGATGTCACCTCATGTCTCAAGGCCGCTCATGGCTAACACGACCCTGAGGACTGGCCCACGCGAAGAGTGACCAGGGCCTTGCATTCTCGGCATATCCAGGAGGGAGGTTCAGAGATGCCCAAGACCTGCGGCAAACTGTCTCTCCCCACAGGAGAAGATGTAAGGGAAAGGGCTGGCATCGTCCCTGTCCTCGTGTGCTCCAGACGGCCGCGCTCACGGGTGCTGCCCTGAGCATGCCCAGTGGACGTCTCCTCGGGGTTTCGTCTTTTTACCACAGACACAACATCATGAATCAGGGCTGGGTCCCCTGGGTATCCCACAGTCAAAGCAAATAGCTAAAAAGAATTGGCATTAAATGTGGTCTGAGATAGACCATGCAAAGTTCTGGGGAAATAGAGCGAATACACTGAAAAGCCCAGACTGAGACTCGACTCGCATCACTTCGTAAGTGTATCAGTCAGGATGAGGTAGGCTGAGCTGCAGTAACAAATAACCACCCAAACCTCAGTAGTTTAAAACCACGCAGTTTCTTATGTATGCTACGTGGCCATTATGGTTAGTGGGGGCTCTGCTTCTGGCCCTGGACTGATGCTTTAGCTGATCTCTGGACCTTTTCCGGGAACTGCGGCTGAAGAAGCATAACAAAAGTGGGAGCATGTACTGGCTTTTAAAGCGTCTGCCCAGAAGTGACCCCCATCACTTCTACTTACATCCTGCCGCCCAGAGTAAGTCATATGGCCATGTCTAACTTCAGGTGGGCATGGAAGGGCCCCGAATATTTCGGCTCCTCCCAACCCTGATCTTCCTGCGGGAGGCCTCCTCCCTGCTCCAGCCCACATTCGCTTTCCCATCTCTAACCTTCCACAGCCGGTGTCCTGACTGTCCCCAAAGAGCGAACCCCCATTGGCTGGGCTGACGCCCCTGCCCCTGCCCTCAGCCTGGGGTTACTTCAGGAGAACCGACATCCCCACTGGGCCCTGCACAGGCTGTGCATGGAAGGCCAGAGGCTGCAAGCAGCATGAGGAGGGCCCTGCGCGGAGGCTGGGGGGGGCACCAGGCCACCCTAGCCCTGGAAGTGACACTTGGGATTTGGGAGCAGAGAGAGGCCTGTGAGACTTTCTCCGGGCCCACTTGTCCTCCCTGGCCCCACCTCTGGCCAAACGAGCCTAGGCCCAGTCTCCTTCAGTGGGAGATGATGGCCAACAGATATTCCAGATGTCCCAAAGGCTCCTCAGCCTCCAAGTTCAGAAGAAGGTCAAAGAGCAGGCTTGTCACTTCCTGGCTGAGGCCCTGCAGCTCACCCCGGGGCCGGCAGTTTGGAGACTTTCCGTGTGTCTCATCGCACTTCCGTTCTGAACACGTTTTCTGCTGTCTGTCTCTTTGTCTGCCCTTCTGGTTATCGGCCTCACAGCCGCACGCGGCTCTACAATGAGGAGAGAGGGGCTAAATCAGGGACCGTTCGAGTCTTGCTTTGATCTGATATTCACGTTTGTTTTCACTCGTTTACTCCCCAGTGCCCGGAACAGTACCTGGTACACAGTAAAACATGTGTTCAATAAAAACTTTTGGAAAAATGAATGACAAGGATGAACAAACCTGGTCTCGGGCCCCTGGGATGCTGCTCGGACTAGAGAAATGAGGCCAAGAGGACAGAAGTCCCCTCTGTAAATGTGGAGAGACAAGTAACATTGGGGGGGTGGGGAGTGGTCCTTAGGAGCACCAGCTGGGAAGGCCGGGAACTTGAACTCTAAGGCCCGGGTCAGAACAGAAATGCAGAGAGACCAAGAGAAAACACAGATTGGTAGTGAGTCCCCTGTCACTGGAGGCATGCAAGGTTAGCTAGAGACCAAGAGTCCAGGATGCTACCCGAAGGGAACACACCAGAGGCCCTGAATGAGCAGATATTCTCAGACTCATTGGCGACGCAGAACTCTAACTCCAGACCCGGCTCCACCTCGGGCCGCCTGGGACCAGGGCAGGCCTCCTGCCTTCCCTGGGCCTCTTTCCTACTCTACAGTATGTCAGGAAGAGGAAGGGCCTTGAATTTCACAACAGCCCCTCTGGCCCTGAAGATCAGTATTCCTGAGACTTGGGAGAGTCTGCCCCCAAAGGGTAGGCCGTGGTCCCCCCAAAGGGGCTCTCCAGAGGGAAGAGGGGAGGGACTGGGGCGTACAAAGAGCTCAGTGAGAACTGGCTTTGCCCTGACTCCCACGGCTCCAGCCAGCCCCAAAAGGCCCTCAGTCTTGAGTGCAGTGGCCCCAAGGGTGCTGGAGGAGAAAACGAAGGCTTAACAGGGTCAGGGGCCATGCGTGCTTCAGGACAGGCCACAGGCAGGGCCTCTGAAGAACACATCTGGCAGTGGAAGGGACCAGGGTCCCAGCCTCTGCCCAAACTCTGATTCTCTGTGGCCACGGGCAAGTCGCTCTCCCCCTCTGAGTCCCAACATCCAAATTCATCGAGGCCAGGTCTGGACGGGGCTGAGGTGGGGCAGGGAGGAGGCGAGGTGAAGCAGACAGGGTTGCCATCTTCGAGAGCTCAGGATGTGACTAAAATTAGGGAAAGGAGGAGTAAGGAACACATGGGAAAGGCTAAGCGCAGCAAACTCCGTAGCTGCGTTTACTAAGCTCTGCCCTGACTTCCTGCCTCTCTGTGAGCGCGAGGAAGTAAAAGCCTGCCTCTGCGTGTCACTTCTCAGCCCCGGGGAGGTGGGCTGTGCACACCCCCACGCCACCCTGCTTCTCTCCGGGCCCCAAGTTCCTTGGTCCTTCTCAGGCCTCCAGCTGATCATCTCATGTGATTGGCAGGTTGACCCAGGAGCTTCGCATCACCGTGGGAAACAAGCTCCAAGAAATCTCTCTCTTGCCCCTGGCCCCTGGTTCTTCCCTGTCTCACTCACATCTTTGCTGCCTGTGCCCTGGTCGGCCTCCCTGCCAGGCCGTGAGGCCCAGGCAGGGCGGCGTCTCTGCTTCACGTGTGTACTTACAGTCCCTAGCCCAGGGCCTGGCACCCATGAAGGCGATGGTGGGGCCAGGCCATGAGTCAGGGTGGGTCCCACCCAAAGAGAGGCCTAGCGCCACGTGGGAACGTCAAAGAAAGATTTCTCCAGACGACTTTGGTTTCAAATAATTCGATACGGAAGCATCGGGGAAGTCATGGGAGAAATCAGAATTCTGGAGCTTTTCACAGGTATTTTAGTTCTATTCGGATTCATTTCCGCAAACATCTTTCTGATGCCTGCTCTGTGTTAGGGTCTGCGGAACGAACAAAGCGAAAATGCCTGCCTCGCTTACCTTCTAATGGAGAAGAGACAGACGATAAAGAAGCTGGACGTGGAAGTCATGCAGTATGTTCGTCGTGGGTGCCATAAAGAAGAAATCAAAGCGAGGGAGTGGCATGCAACGTGCCGTGGTATTCCGCTGGCGACGAAGAGTCCCCCGTGGTCAGGGGACCTCACCGAGGGGAAGGAGTGAGCCACCCGGGCCTCCGAGGGCCGCCCGCTCTAGGCAGAGGGAGGCGTGCAAAGGCCCTGGGGCAGGAACAGCAAGGAGACCAGAGTGGCTGGAGCCAGGGGAGCGAAGGAAAGAAGAGAGGAGATGGGTCCGGCGGGGCGGGACGGGTGCGCCTGCGTAGCCCTGCGTAGCCCTGCGTAGCCCTGCGTAGCCCTGCGTAGCCCTGCGTAGCCCTGCGTAGGCCGCTTCTAAGACCTTTGGCACTTACTTTGAAGAAAATGGGGAGCAACTGGAGAGTTTGGCAAATAATAGGGTTTATTTTGAATTACAGTGTTTTGGGGGTGGGAGAGGAACCGCCTCCAGCCTTGGCATGAACTCAGATCCAGCTAACTCAGGGCTCACTCTGGTACCCCATGCCTCTGAGAAGAGAGGCTGGGAGTAGAAGGGACCTGTTAGCTTTGAGGGTCAAGCCCAGGAGGGGCAGGGGTGTGGACCAGGACCGAGGAAGGAAGCCGGACGCCCACCAGGCAGCCTTGCTGGGCTCTGAGCATCTCTGTGAATGAATATGGCTTGCGCCCCCGGGCTGCCAGCTGTGGATTGCATAGGGAGAGGGGAGAAAGGAAAGCCCGACTGGGCAACACTGCCGCCCAAGGATGGCTCGAGAGCCTCGGCTGGAGTCCAGCCCAGGCTCTCCTCCATCGGGTCCCCCTCCCCCACGCTCTGGGCAAGCCTCCCCAGTCACCCTGCCCCAAAGTCTCAGAAGCTGCTCCCAGTGAGACTCACAGAATCCAGCAGGCCCTCAGGGTTAGGGGGCTTCAGAGGAATCAGCAGGAGCCACCCCTTGGGGTACAAAAGGGAAGAGGAGGTGACCTCGGAGGCGGGGTAGGAGGGTCAGAGATCATCGGGACCCTGCTGCCAGCCATCCAGACCCAGGTTAGGACCCAGTCATGATGTGTATGAGCTGCAGGACTTGGAGCAAGCAGATGAAGCTCCCTGTGCCTCAGTTCACTCACCTATGGAATGGGGCGGATAAACCCAACATATGATGGGTTTCTCCTGACGTAGCCCTACTCGCTTCATGAGGCTTAAGAGGCGGTGCGAGTCAGGTGCCTCCCACAGAGCCAGGCGCAGGAGGAGTGCTGCTTTGATCATCGCTCAGTCAATAATGTGACTTCTCTCCCTGCTGCCCACCCCTAGAGCTAGGCTCAGCTCAGCAGCGCCACAACCAAGGGGACTTCTGGGCTCCGCCTGCTGGGAGATCCTGGGCGGGCTGACTGGATGCAAGAACCTAAGTGGGGCACGAGAAGTGAGGCGCGACCCGCAGGGCTGTTTCTCAGACGCGTGTTTCTGCTTCGCCCACAGGGAGAGAGACATCCTTCATTATGACTCAGCACAGACATGCAGAGAGGCGTAAGATGGAAATGAAAATTGCATGAAACAGTACTTGCCCTCACTAGCCGTGATGTGCTCTATATTTCCTATTCTCTTCCATTTCATTAAAAATATTAAATGCTGGTCACAACCCAAGCATAAAAAAGATTAATGAGCTAACGTGGGGCACCAGCCCAGTCCAGAACAGTTGGGCTTACAATCAGCCTGGTCCCGGTGCTGTGCGGGCCGGTGGAGAGCGTGCCCACAGCCATGGGGCTATCTGCATCGGGTCCCCACAGGGCCACCGAGAGGCCTGGAGAGAAGACTCAGGAGACAGACAGGCTGCTTCAGACTCTCTCAGAGCGTCCCTCTGCCCAACAGAGCCGCCCTTGGGGGACCAGGGAGGTTATATTCAGGCAGAGCGGACCAGACGGTAGCTCACCAGACAGCCCGCAGTGTGTATCCTGGGAAGGACCGGGAACTTGGGGGCTGGAGAGAAGCAATATAGCATGGGGGGTTGCACAGAGCCTTTGCTGCCAGACTGCCTGGGTCCACATCCTGCCTCCATCACCCGACAGCTCTGCAGCCCTGGGCAAACCTCGGAACCTCTCCACGCCTCAATTCTCTCATTTGTAAATTGAAGATGATAGCAATTCCTCAAAGGATTCTCTGCAGAGTGTGAGTGTGTGTGTGCATGTGACCTAGGATTGTCCCTAGTACTGTTCACGTTTTTACTGTTCAGTCAGATGGAGGTGCTTACTGGCTGCCGGCCAGCCTGGTGTGTGCTAACATATGCCATCTGGGGCCTCTGGGTTGAGCTATCTTTTCATAGCCCCCACACCAGTGAGCCAGGTTCTCCCTGAGAGTGGGGGTGGGATGGGGGTTGGGCCCAGCGAGCCTAGCCCAGGCGGCGTGGATGAGTGTGCCCTGACCTCTGCCTCCTGCAGAAGGGGTTCCCTGCCCCATAGGCCTGGCCCTGGAGTCAGACAGCTCGATATTCAAACCCCAGCTCTTGTTAGCTGCAAGCCTCATGACTTAAAGTTCATTACCTGACTTCTGTGAGGCCAGGTCTGGCATCAGTACCATTGGGAAGGCCCCTACCTAGCAGGGCTGCTGTGAGGATCGAAATGGAGCATGGAATGAACTAGCCCAGTGCTTGACACTTCACAGGTGCATGACAAATGCACGAGGCTCTCCTCCTCTCTCTGCGGCTTCTCCACCCAGTCCCTGCCCTTGTCCTCTCCAGAAGCCCCAGCTCTCAGCACAGCCTCCTCCCGAGGCTCTTCCGGGTGCTCGGCTTTGTAAACAGGTCTTGTGGCAGCGGCAGCAGCCTTAATTTTAGTTCTGGGCTGGGTAATTTCCCATGATTACAGCCTCTGTCAGTGCACCAAGCACTGCAGCTGCTGGGGAGCCAGCAGGCCTCGTCAGGGCAGGGCTGGAGCACATGCTCACACACGTGCCCTCACACACAGGGGTACAACGCTCGTGTGCACACACGCACGCACGCACACACTGTTCTTCCAGGACCAGAACCCAAAGGACCTCAGCCAGGCTGCATACACACTGGATGTGTTCACGCCAGTTCATACAGGCAGAGTTTCAAACAACACATGTGCACACGCACACGCACACGCACATGCACGACCTTCCCTGGGATGGGTGGCAGCCCTGGCGGTAAGGAGAGGAGGACAGGGATAGGGGAGATTTTAGGACAAAGACTCTCACCCAAACTCTCCTTCCAGAATCTTCCTTCTCTCCCCTGTCTGTAGTGCCCCAGGGAGGAGCACCGGAAAAAGAGATGGCTCGTCTTTTCTGCGTTAAGATCATCTAAGTGCTCCGTATGCGTGAGCATGTACGAGTGTGCGGGCGTGTAAGTGTGTGCATGTGGGTGGACGTGAGTGCATGAGTGTGTGAGTGTGAGGCAGGGTAGGCAATTGACAGATGTTTATGAGACATCTACTGTGAATCTTGACCTTGACCCTGGGGTCAGCAGTGGATAAGACAAAGGGAGGCCTGACAATAGCAGACTTCACGCTTGTGAGTTTGCCTACCAGCTGACATTCATTTGCGCCCCGAAAGTGAGCACTCACGGTGCGCTCAGTCATGCTTGGACATGCACAACATGGTAAAGAATTCGAGTGGCCTAATGCACATGTTCTCAGCTGAAGTCCAACGAGGCCACTCTGCTTTCGACTCTTACCCTATAAACTAGTGACCGCTTCACAGTCTATTTAGTCTCAGGTTTTTCACATTTTTGTGCTTTTTGTTGCCAATTTTGCTGTTTCAAGGAGTATTGCAGAAGTGCTGTCTAGTGTTCTCAAGTGCAAGAAGGCTGTGACGTGCCTTACTGGGCAAATACGTGTGCCAGGTAAACTTTCAATCACGCGTTACGGCGCCGTTGACCATGAGCTCACTGTTAATGCATCATTGATGTACAGACGGTCGTGACTCACGACTTTTCAACTTTATGATGGTGCAAAAGCGATAACATTCGGTAGAAACCATGCTTCAGATTTTAAGTTTTGATCTTTTCAGGGCTGACGATATGCAATACAATCCTGTCTCGTGATCTGAGTGGCAGCAGCGAGCCACAGCTCCCAGCGGGGCGCGGCAAAAACGCTACAGTGCGCTGTGCGGTCAGCGGGTTTGGATGTTGGGTTATGTGCTTTCCCGCCCCATCACGTCTACAAAACACCCATCTGTGTCTCCTGCTTCTGGTGAGAAGAAGAAGAGGAAGGCAACGACTTGAGATGAAACTCAAGATGACGGCCCGACGGCAGGCTCACGTAAGCGTTCTGAGCCCGTGTGCGGTAGGCGAGGCTGGGCTGCGATGTGCAGCAGGTCGGGTGTAGTAAATGCGTTTTCAGCGTATGATGGGTTTATCCTGACATAACCTCATCGTAAGTCAAGGAGCATCTGTCTATTAAATAAGATCACACGCTGATCAGTTGACAAAAACGTCGTGTCCAGAGGCTTGTCAGGACTCTCACACTGTATTTGCTAACTCAGTACTCACGGCGACTTTATAGAACGTAACAGGAACAATGAGACTCGGCTGTGATGACTGCTAAGTGCCGGGACGAAATAAAACAAGGAAATGCAACGTCACGAATGGTAAGCGATGTCACGCGGTGGTCAGGACGGGCCTCTCCGAGGCCGTGACGTCGGCCTTGCATCGGGACTAAGCAGCAGCCGTGGGAGGCACTGGGGGAAGAGTCCCAAGAGGCAGTTGTGCTGCAATGAGCACCAGTTCCAGGGGGAGTGTGGGGACCCCGAGGAGGCAGATGGCCAGGGCAGAACATGGGGGAGGAGGGTGAAGGAAGATGAGGCCGGGGAGGTGGGCAGGTCTGGGACACGCAGGGCTTTGCAGGCTCCAGAGAGGAACTTGCCTTCTTTTTCCAAGTCGAGGTAGAAAGCAGGAATGCCAGCATTGCCTTTACCCCTGCCACTTGGGCCATGTCCTGCAAGGGCCGGCAGGGCTCCAGCAAGGGGTGTGTCGCCGGAGCCTGGAGGCTGTAGCAACGGTTGTCGTTCTGAGGCTCGGAACCTCCTAATGGAGATTCGGGAATGATCCTGGGATCCGGCAGAAACTGCCAGGCAAGTGGCTTAACATTCACAGAACTGGGGCCAGCGGGAGAAGCTGGCCTGCGGCCTGCTAGCGACAATGCCCGGACGCAGACGCAGAGCCGTCAAGGAAGCGGCTGGACCAGGTGCGCCCTGCATGAAGCTCTCCCCACACAGGCTGCTGCCGAGGGCAAGACTCCCTCTGAGGGAATGTCACAGGGCCCTGCTAAGCTACCCGGCCCCATCCTCCAAGCCACTTCCTGTGCTCGATCAACAACACTGAGCGAAACCCCGAGAAACCTCTGCACACACACAGATGTTCTCTTTTTAAAAGATCTAATCCAATCCAACAGGTCACGTGCTCTGGGCCTCCCCACCGACACGTCAGCAGCTCCTCCTCCCACATCTTTCCTTCCTTCAAACACTACTCACCCTTTCGAGCCCAGCACCCCACTGCCTCTGCCAGGGGACTTCTCCGATCGCTCTGCCCCACTACTGACCCCCGACATGTGAACCCCACAGGCCTGCTAGCCTGAGTCCCAGCGCGCGCACCACCTCCAAGAGCAGCGCTCAGGTCTCCTGATTTTCCCTTCCACTTGGTGAGACCCTCTGCGCCCAGCCCTAGTGGGAGGGGGTGCGGAGGATCAGAAGACTAAGGCCGTGGCCAAGGTTCCTGCAGGGCCCGGGTTGAGGACTATGTGCTCCGTTAGGCCTCCAGCTGGGTCCAAGTTCAGGCTGAAGAAGGAGCTGTGGGTGGGGACAGGGCCTAGCCTGGGGCGAAGGCCAGGACTAAGCGTCATGTTGGCCTATGCTGAATCAGCCGGTGATGGAGGCAAGTTGGCTCCCGTGGCTGCTGGGCTGAGAGGCTGAGGGGGCCCTTTAGCCTTCCCTGGAGGCTGGCCCGGGGCCGTTTGCCTCCCACCCGACTCTGCATCTTCTGGATGCCCAGGAAGGAACCTGCCTGGTGGAGAACTGTCCAACGAGAGCCCAGAGCCGCTGTGTGCCAGAACCACGCCTGGTTGAAATGTGGGCCGCATCGGTGCCATGGCGATGCCACCACCGCCAGCCTTTCCTATCCAGTCACCATGGGAATGTGCACAAGGCTGCAGCTGCTTATGCAACACATGAGGCAGGGAAACAGCCTGCCCACCGACCCCACGCCCTCTGCCCGCTGGCCGGACCTGCTCCGCGAGATGCCCGCAGGGGGGCTTGTGAACTCCAGTTATGTGTCTCCCCTTCCATCCCCAGGAACACCGCCCCACACACACACACACACACACACACGCACATCGCACACGCATACGCACACACGCGACACACGACATGCAAGACATGCGCTACAAGACACACGCGACGACATGTATCAAAGATATATTCATACACATGCACGCATACACACACGACACACGAAGGTCATGCACACACGTTATATCAATAATTATCACCTATTACGCACGCATTTTAACATGCACACATGCACATGCACGTACGCACATGATTATTACATGTAAAGCATTATTTCAGCATCGCATTATGCACGATACATTCACACATTATGCAATCTAATAATAATGCCATTTACACGCACACATGCACATACATATATGCACGCACACAGCAGTCTCTGCAGTCTCTGGATGGGATGCTTGGGTTAGGATGGCCTTACAGGTCTGGGTGGATGTGGGGAGGAAAGAGAAAGAGATGGAGTTGTGGGGGATGGGCGGAGGGAACTAGGGGAGAACTCTGACAGATGCGGAAAACTGGCCATCTGGATGCACGTGAAAGGCTCCGGCCACCTCCGGCCAGCCCCAGGACCCAGATGTCCGGCATCATAGAGACAGGCCAGCTGCCTGATGGGCCGTTCTGTCACTTTCCACAGCTGGACGCTGGGGCCCCATGAGGGAAAGAAAGGAACAGAGACAGAAAGAGACAGAGTGGGAAAGACAGAGACAGAGAGAGAGAGAGAGAGAGATGCAGATACTGAGAGAGAGGAAGAGACGGAGAGAGAGACAGGGAGGCACAGAGCAGGGGAGTACCAGAAGAGACACACCCACACAGACTCACCCAGGAGAGGCAGAACAGACCGTCCCCCGAAAAACATCCCAAACAGCTGCGGTCTGCGGCTTCCTGCTGGTTTCCAAAGCCTGGCTCCACCTCCGAAGACAGCTCCTGATGGTCCCAGGTCCTGGGCCCTGGCAGCCCCAAAGTCTGGAGGGTGAGGCCATCACAGGACCACTGGGCTAGACACTCCAGGGTTCCAGAGGACAGGGGCAGGTCTTGGGGTCTTTCCATGGCCCCGAGGTTCATGCTCCCAGGTTGGAGCTAGGCCATCAGTACTGCCTGACCATTCCCTGCATTTCCAACCAATTTGTTCTGCTCACCTTCTGCACTACTATCTCCAACTCCCTTTGTTTTCCTCAAGACCCGCCCTCCCTGCCCCCGCTTGCCACTCGCACCCCCTGGCAGACGACGGCCTTGCCTCCATAGTGAATGAGGAGCCAGCAGCCGGCCTCCTGCACCTGCCCATCCCGAGGCCCGCACACCCACTTGCTTCTGCCGCCGTCCCCCAGGCAGAGGCCCCCTTTCCAGGTCCAGGTGCTCCCACACGGGTTCTGGGCCCACTTCCTCATTTCTTCTCAGGGACCTTGACCCATGACTTGCCCTTCCCACCACCTTTCAGTGACCCACATCCATCTCATTAGACTTTATCCAGGCTGTCCTCTTCCAACAAAACTAAACAAATAACTCCGGCTTGGACCACACATTCCGTTCTCGATCCCCTCCCAGACAAGCCTCAGTAAAGGGTGTGTCTACACAGCCTGCCTCCACTCTTTCATGGCCAACTCACTTTGAGCACCCTCTAATCTGGCTTCTGTGTCCATCTTCTGCCCCAACTGCTCTTGCCTGGAGCTCTGCTGACAAATCCAGGGGCCACGTTGCAAGCCTCGTCTTCAAAGGCTGCGCGGCTAGACTCACACCATCCGCTGATCCCTCCCCCTGTACCTCTCTTCGGCCCCCATGGGTCCCCATGTATCTGGATTTCCTCCCACTTTTCTGGGTGCTCTGGGTCAGCCTCCTCCATCGGACTCGCCGCCCGCCCACCCGCATCTCAGGTGGCCCTCCACTTTTCTCAAGCTACGATCCAGCCACAGCATCTTAATTCCAGCCCCCCACCCCCCGCACCCCACACCAGACTCCTCCCCACCGCAGGGCCTTTGTACATGCTGCTTCCTCTCCCTGGGGTTTTTACCTTCACCTGGCCAGCTCACATTCACGGTCCTAATCCCAGCTTAGATGCCACTCCCTTCAGGAAGCCTTTTATTATTTTATAGCCGCAGACTAAATATGGTCCTCCAGACATTTGTTCTTCTGGTACCCTATTTCTCCTTTGTACACCTAGCACGATTTTTATGCAATTGTCTGAGTGGCATGACTGTCTCCCAGTACTGGACATCTGTCATGCTTGTGGCCAGCCAGCGTATTCTGAATGCCCTTCCTACGTCTGAGAGACTTGCCCCAGGATGCAGGCCTCTCCCAGGTAGATGTCAGAACTGGCTCTCCCAGGCCTCGTGCAGCCAGTGGGCAGGGTCAGGACCAAGGCAATGCCACCAGCGGTAGCCCTGTGACACTTAAGTTTGGAAGAGGAAGCAAGAGGAAGCCAGTGCCAGGTGGAATGGTGTTTTGGGCAAGCGTGGCGTTGACGGAGTTTGGCTTTCCAGGACGGCCATGTGCTGTTCTGGCGCCCTGTCCCCAGCGTCCCTGGTGTGAGCAGCTGTGTAGAGTGGGACCTTCACCAGCGGTCTCTGGGTGCGGGGCGGGCGCTGCTCCTGGCGGCATCCTGGAGACGGGCGAGCCCCCGAAAGCGCTGGAACGCATCGTGCTCCTGCGTAGCCCAGAACAAGAGCTTCTGTCGTCCTCAGCGGGGAGCCCTGACTCACGTCCTCCCTAACCTGACCTTTAGCCTCCGGGGTGAGAACATTCTGGAGTTGCTGGCAGCTGGGCTAGGCTCTAGCAAACACTCACCAAGTGAATGAACGGGTGGCCCAGCAGAGCCCAGAGCCCTGGCGGGAATGCCGGCAATGTTGCTGGAGGGAGCGAGGCCCAGATCGTGCCCACCATCCTGTCCTGCCAGACCCTTCCTAAAAGCTCACTCCCCAAGCCGAGATCAGTCATTCCTGCTTCTTGCCCAGCAGATGGTAGCACGTGGCCTCATTGGGGTTCTAGAGTTTATACAACCAGCCCAAGTACCCTCTTCCAGGAAGCCTTCCTGGACTGCTCCTGCCCTCACTCACACCCTCAGCTCAGAAAGTCTGAGCCCCGCGTGCCTGTTCTTACTCACCTCCAGGTTCTGGCTAGTCCCTGGTTCTTGCCACCTCCTCCCCACAGTGCAAAGGAGCACGTGCTGGCCACCACAGGAGGAAGTTTCATCCCTCCCTTTAGGAAAGGCTGGCCGGAAGAAGACGCTGCAGTGCATGATGGGAAATCCTGCTTTCCTGCCACAGAGCCCGGGGCCAGGGAATCCCATCTCTGCTCTGAACCCTGTGCAGACGCCGACGGACACCAATCTCGTGTCTCTTCAGCTCTCACTCTTCTTATCCACTTTTTTCTCCTCAAGACTGGGGTCTGGAAGGGATTGGGAGTGTCTCATTCCTCCCCTCCTCCAGGATACTTCTGCGCCTTCCCCGACCCCATGCTGGCTTTCCGTGTCCCGGGCCTGACGCTGGGAGTCCTGCGTCCACCTCCAGGGCTAGGGCCTCATCCAGGGAGCTCCGTCAGCCCGGCCAGGGTTCTCGGCTGCAGTTGTCCTGCCACCTGGTGGCTAAGCTGAGCATTGCGCCTCTCAATGCCCCCATTGCCTGCGTTTTGATGTCCCTTCTGAAGAGCCCTCAGAAGTCACCTAATGACCAACTCCTTCCTGTTACAGATGGAGGATTCTAACGCCCTAAGAAGGGGAGGCTTTACCAGCCAAGGAGTCGGCCCAGAACCCTCACTGTAGCCTCAGTCCAGGGATCCCCATAGTGGAAGAGACTAGAAAAGTGGCAGGGATTTGAGGCTCCGTTAAACTGGAAGGGAGCAAGTTGCCTGCTTTCAGCCGTAAATGAAGCCTCTGGGGACGGGATAGACAAGTCACAGAGTGAATTTCTACTGCTGCCACTGCCACGAACTAACTGCCAACACCAGTCAAACTCCAAGAGACCACTCTGTCAGGCTGACGAAGATATTATTAACGATGATAACGATGCAGAGAAACCAGCACACTTACGCAGCTTGTGCGAGAACGCACTGGGCCGACTTTCCTTACAGGCGATTTACCAACAGGAATTAAAAGACGGATCGTGTGTGTGGCATTGACTCAAAAATCCTAGGTCTAGGAGTTTATTCCGAAGTTTTAATCTCTTTGAGATGTACATGAAGAATTATATGCAAAGAAGTTTGTCGCAACTATTTATAAGCAAAATAGGAGCAACCTTCGCCAATAGTTTTGTTGAATGATTATTGGCCAAATAAAGAATATTAGACTTCACAAATTATGTAGCAGAACAAAAGATTTGCGAGTGTTCTGCGGAGACCATCCATTCACTCTTTTTAATAGCAGTTTTGTTGAGACATAATTCACCTGTCATAAATTTCAACCATTTTGCGTGTGTGATTCACGGAGTGTGCGACCATCACCACTAACTAATTCTAGAACGTTCCATCACCCTTGAAAGCAACCCCATACCCGTCAGCAGTCAATCCTGTTTCCCCTTCTTCCAGGCCCCTGGAAACGTCTACTTTCTATCTCCACGGGTTTGCCCATTCTGGGCTTTTCACATCAATGGAATCATACAATATGGCCTTTGGTGACTGACTTATCTCACTCAGCATAATGTTTTCAGGGTCCATCCATGTTGTATCATGTATCGGTATTTCATTGCTTTTTATTATAGAATAACATTCCATTGTGTGGATATATCTCATTGTGTTCATCCATTCACCAATCGATGGACATTTGGGTGGTTTCCACCTTTTGGCAGTTATAAATAATGCTGCTACGAATATTCATGCACAAGTTTTTATATAGACGTATGTTTTCAATTCTCTTGCCTACATACCTAGGAGTGGATTTGCTGGGTCCCATGGTAGCCCAACGTTGGACTTTTTGAGGAACCGCCAGACTTTTTGCCAAAGCAACTGCAGCATTTTACGTTCCCACCAGCAGTGTATGAGGGTTCCAATTTCTCTACATCCTCATCAACAGTCATTACTGTCCGTTTTTTCATTTTAGCCATCCTGCTGTGTATGAAACAGTATTTCGTTTTGGTTTTAATTTGCATTTTCCCAATGACTAATGATATCGAGCATCTTTTCATGTGCTTATTGGCCATTTTTATAGCGTGGATGTTAATTTTAAGCATAAGAAACAAGATACAAATGTATAATATACTATGATCTCAAGAGATTTCAAAAATACAGAGAAAAAATTTTCAGAGAACAGAAAACTATCAATGGTGATCGTCCTTGGGTAACGAGATTATGGCTGGTTTTTATTTTCTGTTTTAATTCTCTATCTCCCAAATACCCTGCAAGGAGTATGAATGAATAACTTGTATGATCTGAGACTAAAGAAAGGATACACGATAGAGTTTTTAGACTGGGGTCACACCTTGACATTCGTCTGACCAGGAAGGAAGGATGGACCGTAACGATATGTGGCAACGGGGGCCCTCACGTGGGCAGAGGATGGCAGGCAGCAGGCTGGGCACGCAAGAAAGCCCACTCCCGACAGGACAGAAGAGAAAGACCTAGAATGGAGGGATCTCTACCCTAGAGAAAAAGAGGAAAAGAGACCCAAGCAATTTCCTGAAAAACAAACCCAAAAGGCTAACAGGCACAAGAAGAGATTCTCATTCACTAGTTATCAAAGAAATGCAAATTAAAACAACTGAGATGTCACTTTACACCCATTTGACTTGCAAACATTAAAAAACTGAGTAATGCCAAGTGCTGAAGGAGCTGCCGGTGGGAGTGCAGGCTTTGCAGGCCTTCTGGAGCGCAATCTGGCACTGCTTCGCCACGTTAAGAAAAGGCGCAGCTGATGACAGGGCGCGTCTTACTCCTGGGTGTGTGTTTCCGAGAGAGAGGCTCACTTGCGGGTTCATGAGAGAACCGGCATGTGAGTGTGTTCACTTAGAGAGAGGAGGAGACAGGACGGGTCACACGTAGGTGGTGACACCGTGTGGGACCATACAGCTTTCAAAACAGGGGACCAGATGAGCACGCTGCAACTTGGGGGATCTCCTAAAAGCATAGTGCCGAGGGGAAAGGCGCTGGAAGCAGGAAGTGAAGCACAGAACTGACAGCATTTATGTAAATTACGAAACACTCCCTATTTTGCAGAAACACACAGAAACACAAATATTCACATTAAACACAGTGGAATGTTTTCCCGTGGGAGGAGGGGTATGGGAGTAGAGGTGGAGATAAAAGAAAACAGTATTTAAAATAAATTGAACACGAAGAGCTTTGCACAGACAGATGATGGTGACATCACATGACCTGAGGAATGATACACACACTCCGCACCAGAGGCGCAAATAAAGGCTGCAGCTCCCTCTCCCGTAGAGGCACATGTAGTCACTTACATGGCTATCTATCCATCTACTAGTTTATTAGCTCCTCTGACCTTGGGCTATGGCCCAGATGCTAGGAGGAGGCACCTGAAAAGAACAGAGGCAGAGGTCAAGAAAGTCAGAATTAGACACACAGGGACCTAAAGGAAAAGAGCCAGGGACAGGACAGCGAAGGAGGGCTGCCCCTGCCCAGGGCTGGGCAGCTGCTTGGGTTGGGGTATGAATGAGGGCTCCCCGGGGGGCGCCGGCCCCACTCCTCTGGAGGGTGGTGGCATCGTCGCTGCCCCAGTTCAGGAGTGGACTCCAGTCGCATGACGTGGCCAGCCTAGCACACAGACGTCAGCACCTTAGCCCTTGAGCGGGAAGGCACAGTCCACTTGACATGGGTCCTCCGGGCTGGCAGGAGCTCAGGGTCATGGCCATGCCATCTCCGTGAGATCTCAGTCCTCACCTCCAGGGACAAGGGGAGAGATGTTAGTAAGGTCCCACTGCCACTTCTCCACTCAGCCTCAGGGGACCGAGAGCATAGGGAGAGCGTGCAGGAGAAACGGAGACGGGTTCCTGGGCCAGGAGGAGCCCTGGTTGGCTCGGCCGCTGCTGAGAACCGCCTCTGGAGGATACCACTTCCTCCCTGTGCGTCTTTCTGGCCGTTCCCTTCAGCTCCTTGCTCTGTCTCCTAGCACTGCCTTTGTCTGGGCCCAGTTAAAGACATTCGGGGGGACTTTCTTGAGTTTCTGGCCAGGTAACTTAGACCATCCCCTGCCCTGGGGTTCGGCCCCGCCACTGGCTACTGAGCTGAACTGTGGCCACTGGAAACCTGTCCAGGGGACATGCAGGTGAGTGGACTGAGATAACTGACAGGCAAGCAGCTTGGGAGGTGTGGGGGGGAGGGGAAGTCTGCATCTTCACATCTCCAAGGGGCTGTCGGGGGCAGAGGGAGCTGAGAGGCTGTGACCTGCTGACAGCGCTGAACTTGGGCTGTGGCGAAAGACAGAAGGGAGACAGATTTCTGTTCAACGTAAAGGTGAGCTATCTGACAACAGGAAGAGTTATTCATAGGTAGTCAGCTCCCCATCACCAGAAGTATAACTATCTGGTCCCCAACACGGCTTCCTGGGACAGAGCCTTTAACAACTCTGTGGAACCCCCTTTCCCAGGCCCCAGCTGCCTCCAACAAGCTGTTCCTTGCCGCTCCTGGCATCCCCGGGGGTCCACCAGCCACTACACTCAGACGCTGGTCCTGCGTCTGCACCCAAACACCAGATAAGGCTTTGCGAGACTCAGGGAGGCTGATGTGGGAATGAAGGGTGTCGCTGGGGACGGAGCCAGTCAGAGAGGGAGGGGGCGGATGAGGGGAGAGCGGCGATCCGCGCTGGGGGACCGGCACATGCATCCAGGCCTCCAGCAGAATGCAGAGCCCACAGCTCTGCACGCAGCACAGGGCCTGGCTGACCGGGGCGCTGAGTTAAATTTTCCCCTCTCCCCCCTGGTCTGTCTTCATTGGTTCCTCTCTGCCATCCGTCCATATTTCTGCATGTGCATTGGCTCCATCCATCCCATCTATTCTGCATATGTCCATCTCCGTCTGGGCTGTGCTTTTCGTGTGTTTCTCCCTTCCAAGCCCTCTCTCTCAGTGCTCCTGCCTCTGCTCTCCACCGTCCTCCCTGTTTCTGCATTCGACTCTATTTTCCTACATCTCTATATGTCTATGGCTGACTTCCTTGGTTCCTCTGTCTCTCCTGGAGCTGGCTTATTTCCTTTGTGACTTTCCCTTTTGTTCAATTATAGGAAAACAAAATTAAGGGATCCCTTTGCCCATGCTTGGATCCCTCTTGTGATCCCAAAAGGCTTCCTCCACCCCCTGCTGCATGGACAGTAAACTTGGCCCAGTCTAGAGAAGGGACAGATCAAAGGTGTGTACAGGAAGCATTCAGGCTTAACTTGATCCAGAAGCTCAGGATAGACTCCCACAAAGGATCGCAGGAGTCAAGGTTTGGCCTGAGCTGAGATTTCCAGGGCCTGGGCAGGAGAGAGGCGGCCTTAGGCCTGGTGGGAGTGAGGGCTCAGCGAATAAGCATAGCCTGCAGAGTCACATACCTCTTGGTTGAGGAAGCAATACAGGACAGCAACGATGAAGCCCTGTGTGGCCAAAGAGAAAGGACCCCATTAGAATACCTTGGCCTGGCCTCAAGGTGTCAGCAGTCCATACGCTACCTTTTTCCCCATCTACCCCCTAGACTATGGCTTGAGCCAAGTCTTTGAGAAAAAGGGCAGGTAAGATGCATTCATCACTTGCTATGTGCCAGGCCCATTGTCTCATGAAATCATCATAGCGAGCCTGCTGAGTCTATAATGTTGGCCCTATTTCTCTGATTTTTTTTTATTTGTGCATCCCCCAGTACTGAGCACGGAGCCTGGCATGTAATAGGTGTTGAGTAAATGTTGAATAGATTGGATGGATGGATGGATGGATGGATGGATGGATGGATGGATGGATACAGAGGTAGTTGAATGAATAAGGAGATAGATGGTTGGAAGGTGGACAGATAAATAGACAGGTGAATAAACAGGTGAGTGGCTGGCAGGAAGAATAACCAGCCTAGCAGCCCTTCCCCTATCATGAAGTCGGCCGAGCTTTGGGGCAGCGGCCCCTCCCTCCTGCCCCAGGACTTGGGGAAGGAGTGCCCATGGGGGCCCTCACCTGAAAGGAGCCCAGCCCCAGCTCCAGGGGGAGGCGGACGCCCAGGCCTGCGCTGTCAGGCAGGAAGTTGAAGATGATGTAGTGAATCCCAAACAGTGGGATTAGGAGAAGGGTTGACTTGGAGAGACGCCTGCAGGAGAAGAGAAGCCCCAGGCTCCCAAGTCTGGAGTTTGAAATTCCCACCTGCCCCTTACGGACTTCCACTCCCCACCAGCTCTGCACAGCAGCTCTGCACACCAGCCCTTCTGGTGAGTTCCATCCTCCCCACCCTGAGCTCTTTTCTCTGTGCCCCTGGATCCTGCTCTTCCCTGCGCCAAATGCTCTTGTCTCTTTATTCCATTCAAAGCCAATGCATCTTTCAAAGTCTAGTTCAAAGACCACTTCCTCGGAGAAGTCTTCTCTGGCCATACCCTACCCCCACCCCCATCTAGAAAGAATCTCCTTCCACAGTCTCCCATAGAAAGTGATCCCAGCACACATCGGCCTGTTTGGCTTGGTAACTGGCTATTGGAAGCCGTCCTCCTTCCCACACTGTGATGTCCTAGAGGGCGGGGACCAGATCTATTCCCCTCTGGGGACATGGGGAGAAGCACGGGCCAGGATCGTGAATGCCTGATTACGAACGCAACAGAACCATGCTGACTCCTGCTTCAGTGATGCCCCAGCGTCCCCCAGTACACGTGAGCATGTTACCAGTACTGAGATTGGACGTGGAGACTGCCCTGAGCTGGCTCCAGTTTCCTCAGCAGGATGCGGATAATATTGAGAAAAAGCCCAAAGTTCACCTGGAAATAGAGTGCAGGAAGGTGGAAGGCAAGGGTCAGGGGGTGGCCCCGGTGGGAACTAGAAACCCCGAATCCTTGAGGCACGGGGCGGTGTGGGTGGATGGACGTACAGACCATCGCTCTAGAGCTTGTAGCCTGAGGACTGGGAGGCCTCACATGCAAACCAGAGAGCAGAGGCTCAGAGTGCCCTCCCCCACCCCAGTCCTTGCATCAAAGTCCAAGGGCAGGAGGTCAGGCCTCGTCACCCTGCCTCCGGCACCTCCTGGGGCCTTCTCTGGCACAAAGCAGGTGCCTTCACTTTGCACAGTGCTACATTAGGAAAACGGGCACATTCACCAAGGCCACGCAAACCGGTCCTGGCTGCCCCGTGTCCTCACGGGAGCAGGTGGTGGGCTCCAGCGGCCGTGATCTTCTCCCCTTCATCCCTCCGCCCACGGTAACCAGGGCACCAGAGTCATCCAAACTCTGAGCCGGAAGAGGCCTGCGCGCTGATCGAGACCGCCCCCTGGTTTTACCGATGGGAAATTGAGGTCCAGAGAGGGCCTCACGGGGGTCTGAATACCAGCCTGGGGTCAATTTTCCTGCAGTGTCTGGCCCCTCAGTGGACCCAGGGAAGCTGGTTGAGTAAAGCAGAGGACACTGGCCCCAGGGACTGACCCCAACAGAGAGGACGATGGGCCCTTTGATGATCCACCAGTAGGGGGAGCTGTCGTCCAGATCCCAGCACCTAGGGAGTGGACAGGCCAGGGCCCAGGCTGGTGTCAGGAGCGCAGTGGCTGGAAAGCGCTTTCCTGCGGTAACCCATGCACCGCCCTCCTCCCAGCTCTCTACCTCCCGGCCTCCTGGCTACTCTCCCTGGCCCTGGAGCCTCCCGGCCTCCTTCCACCCCCCACGCAGCCTATCTCCTCCCTCGGCCAGTTAGGCCACTTTTAAAAGGGTGCCCCCTCCATGCCGGGCTCACCCATTCTCTCCACCTAGATGGATAAACTTCTCGAAAATCAGTCTGTTTGCTGCCTTCTTGTTGGCATCAACACTTCCTGTGTTCCAGGAGGCCCCCACTGACTGGCCTCCCTCTCCCCCGAGCCCGAAGCCCTGAGCATCTGAGCCTCCTTCCTGCCTGGGCTACGTTTCCTTCTGCGCTGTCCAAAAACTGCCTCCGCATCTCCCCGCATGCACCTCCCAAGCCGGGAGTTCCCTGAAGGCAGGACCAGGGCTCCTCCTCCTCTCCCCAGCTTGGAGAACAGCTGTGTTGCCTGATTGTCAGCCCATGCCCCATGGGGACTCGGGATGGATGATGATGCAATCACCCAGACTCACGCGACATCCTCGAAGGCCGACTTGCAACACACCCACGTGCCAGTGAAGAGCAAGGGAAGCCCTGAGGGGGTACGGGGGAGATACAAGTGAGGGGTCTACATTCTCAGCTTGGGGGCCTGCCCCCCACCTCCCACCGCCACTGCCAGCCACACGGGGCACAGTGAAGGCGGGGCCTGGCTCTGTTCTCCAACAGTTGCTCTAGGGCTACAGACCATCCCGTCCCCTCTCTGGGCTTCAGGTCATCATCAACCCTCCACCGCACCCATGGTGCCCAAGCCAGCCCTCAGGGCTCACCCCAGCCAGCGAGGACCAACCACCAGAAGGCTCTCCTCGTGCTGGGCGATGTGGAGGCCAAGAGGCATGTCAGGTAGACAGCTTCTGCCAACAGCCAGCTGAAGTTGGTCATGGTGGCAAAATGGGAAGTGGCCACAGAGACCTTGCACAGAACCTGCGGGCCAACAACTGGGTGCATCAGAGCCGAGACAGCCATCGAAGCCCCACCCAATTCTCCCTACCCCACTCAGGCCCCTCGAGGGGATGCAGTAATGTAATGCGGTGGTTAAGAGCACAGACAGGGGATCTGGACAGCCTAGGTTCAAAGTCACCATCTATTAGCTAGGTCACCTCCCCATGCCTTAGCTTTTCCTCTATAAATGGAAAACTTCCAACACTAATCTCACAGCCTCATCACAAGGACTAAATGGAAACTCTGCATGTAAATCGCTATTGTTTCCACTTTCACCCCCTATTTCCTGAGCTCGAGTCAATCCCTAGAGCTGTGGATACGGAACCCTGTCCACACACAGCCCCATCCTGCAAGCACACACGCATGCACCCCGCATTCATTCATGCAGACTCGCTCCTCTGCTCGCTCCGGAGCCTCTCCTGGCTCGATCCAGTCCCGTCACCAAGCAGCTGGGTGACATTGCCAACTGTCCCTCATCTACAAGTGAGACTAAAATGGAAATATAAGTAGGAAATAAAAGGGGGTGATATATGCAAAGCATTTAGTGTAATACCTGACACATAAGCGCTCAATATATATATTATTTTCTTAATTGAGTAAGGTCATCAGCGGGTTCATTCATTCATTCATCTGTCCAGCTTCCTTTTATTTTCAGTCCCTCCCATTCTCCCATCTCCTGTCTGTGAGTTTGCTCACCCTGGTCCCTCCCATTCTCTCTATTACTGCTGCCCGCCTAGCTTCTCCCTCAGGCCCTCTCTTGTTCTCTCCCAGCTCTCAGCTCCCTCCACCTGGTGGTCCCATGAGCCGGTGCCTCTGTCCCCTAGGAAGGAAGGACTCGGCTCCGCCCAGCCCCTCGCATTTCCACACTCAGCCACAGACAGATGAGTGCTCAGGGGACTGACAAAATGAAAAGGCTGGCTGGAGTGACCTGTCTAGGTCGTGATAGGTCGTGATAGGAAATGGGGAACGGAACCGGGAGTGCTGGCTGCGGGGCAGAGAGTGGAATGTGGGATGTGGCACCATGGTCCAGGAAGTGCCTGACCCCAGGGAAGCTGGAGAGGGGAGGGTGAGTTCTTCATCTGTAATTGGCAATGCGGGAGGCCCGGGCTCAGCCCACAGGACTGGGCAGGCTCAGGCAGAAAGCTCTAGATCTGTAATCCGGTCCCCCTCCCGCCACGCGCCCTGGTTCCCCCCACCCGTGGCCGTTACAGTGGAGAAGCTGCAGTGGTCCGTGTTCTCGCCGTGGAAAAGGGTGGCATCCTTCAGGAACACGGCTCCCGCCTTCAGGATGAAGGTGACGAACAGCTGGGTGTGGATGTAGTTCCGGGGGCAGCGGAGCCTCCTGGAGTGGGCGGGGAGAGGGGCTTCTGCGGTGCCTACGGTGGGCGGTGGGCGCGGAGAGGCCGAGCAGGGCAGGACGTGAATTGACTTGGATTGACTTGAACTGGATTGGGCTGACCCTGAGGCTTGGGTTTTACCCTGGCAGGACAGCTGACCAAGGAGCTCATAGTCGGGGAGGACAGAGGCAGAAATGGCAGGGTACTACTGCCCAGGAGAGCACCCTGGGCGATCAGAGGGATGAGATTCATCCCATGGACAGAGAACGGCCGGGTCAGGCAAGGCTCAGAACCCATAGTCTGGGGTGGGGGTTGGAGCTTAAGACGGACAATGGTCAAAGGTTCGGAACAGTCAAGAAGGGCTCCATGGAAGAGGCAAAGAGGATTCTTTGAAGAGGATGGGAGCTGGGCTTTGAATTTGGAGAGATGTAAACACATTGAGAAGAAAGGAGGCAGGCATCGCAGGGAAGCAGAATAAGTTCCACGCGAGTGAAGGCGTAGGGGCGAGAGTGCGTCCTGGAGCGGGAAAGGATGCGTCTACCTGTGCAGGAAAGAAAGGGAAAAGTTAGAAATGGCTGTGGCACCTCGATCTTAAATAACCGGGCAAGGAATTGGGCTCAGTGCTGTGGGCAACGGGGAGGCAGCGAAGGTTCTGGAGCAGGTGATGGAGATGGCAAACCTGAGAGCCACCAGGATGGCAATGGCCACCAGGAGGGCCACGACAGAGATGCTGTGGCCCAGGGTGTAGATGATCTTCACCGTGGAGAAGTAAGATTTCTGGGCAGGGTGGAGATGGAGAAAGTCTCAGCAACCGAGCATTTGGAGAAAGGGAAGCTTGACAATCTAGCTTGAAACTGAGGAGAGTCCCTGGGGACCACAGCAAGCTCCCTCCACGATCTGAGGTGTTTGTTTTCAGCCTGTCCTCTGCCTGACAGAGGGGGTGACAGAGGGGGCGGTGACAGGGAGTGAGATGCGTCTTCCCGTTGCTGCTCTGGGGCCAGGGAGAAACACTACATCCCTGGGGAATGACAGAAGCTCAGGAGGAAACTGGGCTTGTTTATTGACATCCAGTTTGCTCACCGGCTTGGGAACACAACATCCCCAAAGAAAGGGCCAGCACCAGCGACAATTGCAGAAAAAAACTCTTGCCATGACCAAGTATTTGGATCAATCGAAGTGCAGCCTGGACCCCAGAGATGGAGATCGGGGTGCAGGCCAAGGGATGGGAACAGAGGCCCGGCTCCCCCGAGGGACACGGGCAATCACCAACCCTCTCTGACTCAGTCTTTTCACCTGTAAAATGGTCAGGCTCATGCTTTACCGTGCGGGACCGAGGGGGAAAGGGATGTAGGGTTACGGGTGTGGAAGTACCTCGCGAAAGCCCTGCTCAGTTCGAAAGTGTGGGGTGTGCTGGCTACATTAGGGGTCGCTGTGACCACTTCTGGGCTGGAGTTTTCCTCACTTGCCCTCACCACGGCCATGCACACTGCTCCACAGACGGAGGACAGAGAGGGCAGGAACTGGCCCGGGGGGCACCAGGAGCCGTTGTTTCTCTGAAGCACCCCAAACTCCCCGCCCAAGAGGCCTGGGCACAGTGAGGGTGCACTAAGGAGTTGGTAGCGGCACATCTCCCAGCCCGCCCTCTGCCTCCCCTCCCTCCTAGCAATGTAGCCCACCTGTCGCCCCTGAGTTGAGCGGGTTAGCAAAAGAGCCCCCACCACACACTGCCACCTTCTGGACATCTGCTGTAATTGATCTTCCAACCAGAAGCTCCAATGGACACAGTGGCCCCTATAGCTGTCTACCAGCCACACAAACATCCATGTCAGGCACCTCGCACCTCCTCAGTCAGCAGCTCCACGGGCACAGGACAGGCCACAGGATAGGGTGGGAAGGGCTCAGACCAGCCCGTGATGGTGCAATCCCGCTGCACAGCGCCTGGGAGGCAGTCAGAGGTCGGGAAACAGAGATCTGGTCACAGCGGCTCCTTCCCTCTCCCCAGGAGGCATGAGGAGCCTGGAGTGACCCTGGAAGGCGGCACAGACAGCCCCTCCAGCAGCAGGGAAGGGGGTGCCTTCTCCCCAGCGGCCTGGGCTCCAGGTCCAGCCTGCCTGGGACACACTCTGGGGCCTTTCTCTCTGGCCTCAGAGCCGCCATCTGTTAAATGGAATCCCTCGAGAGGCAGAGTGGTGGGCGGGGCCTCCAGCATCCTAAGGGCAGGAGGTAGAGAGGAGGCCCTCCCTGCTCCTGGAGGGACTGTCCACCCAGACGCCCAGACCTGGGAGGGGAGGCAGAGCAGTGGGTGCCCTTCTACCCCTCCCCCTGGGAAGCTGGTGGTGTCTGAGCTGTCAGACAGGCTCTGGCCGCTGCTCCCCACAGCCGCGCCACAGGACTTGGTGCCAGGCCTTGGGTCCAGCGCGTCCTTGCTTTCTCACTAGCCCTCACCCCCTGTGAGGTTAGTGGGCTTGCTGCGCCCAAGTCACAGGTCAGGACACTGAGGCCGACTGACTTGCCCAAGGTCACACCGAAAGAGAGGAAGTCGTTCAAATCCAGGTCTGCCTGCGCCCCAAGCCATATTCTGTGTCTGCCATATTCTGGCACCACCAGAAGAACCCACCCCTCCCTCCGCAATGCCTCTCCCGGAACCCCCACCTGGCTCTGAGCTGAAGTGAGAGAAGAAATCTGGGCAGGGGAGAGCCACTCGCTCGCCAGAGCCTGCCATTGGCCAGCACAGCAGCCCATCCCAGGTCCCTGGGCAGCCTAGAGAGAGAGAGGTGAGAGCAGCGTGCACTCAGCCCAGAGGACAGGCCTGGCCAACACCCTGAGAGGCGAGGCTGGAGGAGATGAGGAATCTGAGAAGTCGCCTCCTCCTGCCAAGCCCCATACCCAGGGTGGCGTTGGGCATCCCCTCTGCTGCCCGTAGACACGCATTCTCGTCTTCCCTCAGCCGGGTGATGAAGTCACACTCCGGGTGCACGTGGCCCAATACCTGCAGAAAAAAGTTACTGGGTGAGCCGAACCAAGCGTGTGCTCCTTCTGCGTCCGCTGGTCCAAAGGACCTGAGGACAGAGACAAAGCTGGATTTATGTCTGTGTCCTTGCTGCTAAGCACAGGGCCTGGCTCATGGCACTGACAGCTGTGCTTGATGGAAGGAAGGAAGGAAGGAAGGAAGGAAGGAAGGAAGGAAGGAAGGAAGGAAGGAAGGAAGGAAGGAAGAAGAAGAAGAAAGAAGAAAGGAAGGAAGGAAGAAGAAGGAAAGGAAGGAAGGAAGGAAAGAAAGAAGGGAAGGAAAGATGGATGAAGGTCGGATGGAAGTTTCCCCTTTTCATCTCATGGAAATAAGTTCTGAGACACATTAACGTCTTCACAAGATCTCATGCGATGGCCAACTCAGTAAAGTGTCTTTCAGCCACCTTTCCTCCTTCCCGTTTTACCCCTCTGTTCCTCTCTCCTGCTCTCTGGAAGCAGGTGTGCACGAAGTACCTTGGTAAACAGAATAATGCCCTCCCCCAACAAAGCATGTCCACATCCTAATCCCTGGAACCTATGAATCTGCTACCTCAAATGCAAAAGAGATTTTGCAGACGTGATTAAGTTAAAGAGTTTGATATGGGAAAATTCTCCTGGGTTATCTGGGTGGGCGTGAGGATCCTTCCTTATAGGAGGGAGGCGGGAATGGCAGAGTCAGATAAGAGGCAATGATGGAAGCAGAGGGTGTGTGTGTGTGAGAGAGAGACTTTTACCATGGGGTTCCCATAGATGACAGAGAGGAGGAATCCTCACAGCAGAGGGTATAGGTAGCAGTACAGGTAGCAGTTACCTGTACCACATCCCATGCCCAGCCCTTGGCAAATCAGATTCCACTCAATCAACGCAGGACAGGCCCTGCCAAACAGATACATTTCTGTTCTTACAAAAGAGACAAGTGAGGTTCAAGAAGGTGGGGAACTTGCCCAGGTCGCAGAACTAGCTTCCTGGTGTTAGGATTCAAGCCCAAAGGCTGTGGGCCTAGTGGCAGGGGCAGCTCATGCTTGGGAGACGTGGCGGCCCCTCCCCCACAAGCCAGTGGAGGAAGAAGGACACCTCAGTCCACGCGGGCTCCCAGGAACTTCCCATCCAGTACTTTGTGTCTCCTGTCCTTGTCCCTGAGTCCCTTGCAGTGACTCCTGGGAAGTCGCAGCACATCTGGGGGGCTTTGGTCCTGGCACCGCACCCACCAGCATTCTAGGCCTCCAAGCAATATTCAGTTGGCAAAAGCGTCTCTGGCCCCAGGGCACATCAGAGAAGTCCCCTAAATGCTGGAGGCGAGCAGCTGTTCTACCTTCTCAGGCCCACTCACCCCTGGCCACACCCTCCTACACGGCAGCAACCAAGGAAGAGTGTGGCTCCAGGAGTTGTGGGGACAGAGAGGAGATGGATCAGAGGTCTTAGAGGAGGAGCATGTGGAAGAATTGAGAACCCGTAGCTTAGAGAAAGAGAAGATTTGGGGAGCGAAGCGGAGGGCCTTCCTGGTTTGGAGGCGCTGTCTTAGGGCAAAACAGAGTCTCCGTGGCCCCCAGAAGACACAGACAGACCCTGGGGGAAGCAACAGGGAGGCAAACTCAGCTCAGACCCAGGAAGGACTGTTCCATAGAGCTACCCAGAGCCAAGCCAACTGCCCAGGAAGGAGCAGGAGGAGGAGGAGAGGAGGGGAGGGAAGGGAGGGAGAGGGGAGGGGAGGGAGAAGAAGGGAGCCACGGCCGGCCACCTGCTTGATAGGTAGAGACTCCTGCACTGGGGAAGGGCAGTGGGGTCCCCACCAGGCTTTAGCTGGACCCCCATATAGCCCTGTGGCTCCCAGATCTAGAACCCAATGAGAGGCAGGAGGGTCCAAGGTGGCTACTCACGATTAGTAATGGGCTCAGCAAACAGAGGATGCAAGTACCCCAAACCCTGCTGTCCATGGCGGGGGCTCAGCAGAGGCTTCCTCAGCCAGCCTCTCTCCCTGAGCCCCAGCCCTGGCCCCTCCCCTTCCCAGGTGGCTGTTTGCATAGGCAGAAGCCAGCAAAGGGGACAAAACTGGCTGAATATTCACCAGGATTGCAGGACACCATGCCCAGCTGAGTCCTGGCCCTGGCATGGGACTCCATGTCCCCAGTAGGGAGGGGCTGAGCCCCCCCTCAATCCCCCATACTCCCTTCCACTCTGTCTGTAAGTCAGCAAGGGCCTGGAGAAATGAAGCCACCGAATACTTTTTGCCCCAATAGGTCAATATTCTTTACCATTTTCTTCTCTGAGCCCAGCCCTCTGCTTTCCCATCTTGGAGAGAGCCCCCAAATGAAGGAGACTCAAGAGAAGAAGACAGAGACCTGAACCTCCCTTCAGGGAGCCCCCAGTTTAGCCGGTGAGCTCAGCCTCATCCCAGGGCTGTGGGAACCCAGCGGGGGTGGGGGCCGGGTGTCAGAGGGGAGTGAGCTTAGGAAAGGAAGCATGACCACGAAGCACCAGGGTGGGCAGGCCAAGAAGGTGTCGTATCAGCACGACCTCATTTCTTTACCGGCAACGACGCCAGTCTGGGTGGTATCTGCAGACAGCAAGGCCCTGGACTTCCGGGGCAGTGGGGAGACTAGTCAGAGTCCCTCTAGAAGTCTTGGTGGCAGCAGGGGAAAATTGAGGCGGGGCAAGAGGCTTGCAAGGGGATTCATGGAGCTGGCCATCCTGATTGGGGCAAGACAACTGTCATCAGCGGCAAAAACGAGAGGACTTAAGATCGTTTTGAACCTTCATTTCCTGAATGTTTTTATTATAGTTTTAGACTTGAAAATGTGGAATCCCAGCTGGCCAAGCTAAAGACAGTGTTCTAAACTGCCCTGGATCTCTCACAATTTGGGGGGATTTGAAGGCACATTTTGATACTCCAGTCCCTGGGAGGTCCTGACGTCCGTGTGCAGCTCTGCGTCCCCAGAGCTCGCTGGGCTGGACGCCAGCGTCACCAGACATGTTTACAGCTGACTCAAATCATGAATGATAAAGTCCCCTCGCCCCCGCCACGTCTGGATTGGGGGATCGTTTTTACATCAGCAGGGTTTTATTTTTCCATTTGTATTCATCCACGACGAGGTGCTGAAGAAAAACACGTTGAAAATAAAAACACAAACCACTCCAAGCCCCAGACCCCACTGCCCTCGCCCAAGCTTTGCGCGTTTCCCCCAGAATGCAGGGTAGCTGGCGGCACTCGCCCTGAGCTCCCGCAAGCGCCTCCATCGGCAGGCCAGGGAAAACTCAAAGGACTTTGTATTTCGTAAATGTGACCCCGAGATCTAATCTTAGTCACTCTTTCTCAGAGCAGAGCACTGAGAAGGTGTGACTTAGAGGGAAAGCTAGAACCCTCTGCGCTTCAGTTACAAAGAGGCAACAGCCCAAGGACAAATATTACTGTTAGTTACTGTTGATAATTATTGGCAGTGTCATTAGCATTAATGATAGTTAACAATAATTATTATTATTAATTATTGTCTAAATTAGTCATTCTTAACAGGGAACTATTTGTCCCTTAGGGCAGGGGTCCCCAATCCCTGGTCTGTGGTCTGTGGCCTGTTAGGAACCGGGCTGCACAGCAGGAGGGGAGCTGCAGGCTGAGCCAGCGAAGCTTCATCTGTATCTGCAGCCGCTTCCCAGCGCCGGCATCACCGCCTCAGCTCCGCCTCAGATCATCAGGCATTAGATTCTCATAGGAGGACCAGCCCCTGGTGCCAAAAAGGTTGGGGACTGCTGTCTTAGGGAATGCTTGGCAATGCCTAAAGGTAGTTTTCATTATTACAGCCAAAGGTCAAGGGTGGGGAGTGGGGGTGGCAAGGTGCTGCTGGTGTGTAACGGATAGAAACTAGGAATGCTGTTAAACACCCTACGATGCACAGGATGTCCCCCCCACACACACACTTAACCGTAGAATGAATTATCCAGTTCACAAGGTCAACAGCGTTAAGACTGAAAAACCCTGATCTAACCATTCATGTTCCCAGAGATTTCCTCTCCTCCCTCCGCCGGGTCCCCCATCCCGCCGCCTTTCCTCCTCCCCTCGCCCCAGCCCACTGTCCTTCAGTACAGGCCAAGGTTGCTGAGCTTCCATCTCTGACTATCTGTGTATCTACTCAGGGTTCAGATTCTGCCTTCATCGCTTGCTAGCTGTGTGACCTTGAGCAAGTTATTTAATGTTTCTGAGCCTCAGTTTCCCCATCTGAAAAATGCAACCTTCCTTGCAGAGTTGATAGTCAAGGAAAGGCATATGAAGTCCCTCATATAGACCCAGCGCACAGTCGACAAGCACTAATGGTAGCAGGTAAGTAGGATGAACTGGCATCAAATACAGTTATAACAACTGAGTCTTCATATGGAAAAACATAAGATCTAGTTCACATTTACAAAATATAAATTCTGGAAGGTTTATAGCCCTAATTATAAAGCAACAAAATAATAAGATTTTTTTCAAATAATGGAGATGTGTTCTCCTGACTTTAGAAGAAAGGAGACTTTCTATATAAAAAAAGAAAAACCATAAAGAAAAGTTTAATAAGTTTGACCACATCAACATTTTTTTAAATGTATTTTCAAGAAAGGACAACATAGGTAAAACTATAAGCAAGCTACAGACTGAGAGAAATATTTGTGGCCAATAATAGCAAATAAAGACATAACATCAAAAACATATTTTAAAACCTACAAATCAATAATAAAGAGAAAAATAACCCAAAAAAAAGTGAGCAAAGGATATAAACAGGCAATTCAGAAAATAAGTAAAATATAGGACCAATAAACAGAAAGAGATATTCGATGTCACTAATACTCAACAAAAAGAAAATAAAAAATAATTATGAGGTATTATTTTTCACCTATCGCATTGACTAAAATTTTAATGTCTGATAATAAGATATTTGGAAAATAATGTGGGGAAATGGTGCTTTTATACTGTGCATATGGGAGTGAACCTTGGTAACTCACTTTGAAAAGCAAGTTGATATGATCTGTTGAATTTATACATTAATATGTCTTATGAACCAGAAGTTCCATTTCTGGATATTTGCCCCAGAGGGCAGTATTGTTTATAATATGTAGTAAAAAACAGAAAATACTTCAGAGTAAATTTAACTAAGGTGAAAGAATTTTACATAAAAACTATAAGACATTACTGAGATAAATTAAAGATCTAAAGGAAAGGAAAGATATCTTGTATTCATGAGTTGGAAGACTTAATATTGTTAAGGTGGCAATACCACCCAAATTGATATACAGATTCAATGCAATCTCTATAGAA
The DNA here is from genome assembly GCF_902729225.1 of Pteropus medius. Taxonomy (NCBI): domain Eukaryota; kingdom Metazoa; phylum Chordata; class Mammalia; order Chiroptera; family Pteropodidae; genus Pteropus; species Pteropus medius. The sequence continues at coordinate 16,835,625 of NW_024342467.1, read as the reverse complement.
ATCCCAATGGCATTGTTGTCCGAATTAGAAAAATCCATACTAAAATTCATATGGAATTTCAAGGGACCCTGAAAAATCAAAATGATCTTGAAAAAACAAAGTTAGAACCCTCACATTCCCTGATTTCAAAATGTATTACAGAGCTACCATAATTAAAGCAGTGTGGTACTGACATAAAGGTAGATATATAAACCAATAGAACAGAATAGAGAACTCAGAAATAAACCCTCACATATATGGTCAAATGATTTTCAACAAGGCTACCAAAACCATTCAATGGGAGAAAGAACAGTCTTTTCAATGAATTGTTTTGGGAAAACTAGATATCCACATGTAAAAAATAAAGTTGGATATTTACCTTACAGCATATGCCAAAATTAACTCAAAATGAATAAAGACCTAAATTCAAGAGCTAAGATTATAAAATTCTTAGTGGGAAATATAAGGGAAAATCCTCATTATCTTGGATTTCACAATGATTTCTTAAATATGACACCAAAAACACAAGACACAGAAGAAAAAGAGATAAATTGGATGTCATTAAATGAAAAACTTTTGTGCAGCAAGGCATACTATCAGGAGAGTGAAAAGACAACCCATGGAATGGGAGAAAATATTTGCAAGTCATATATCCAAAAAAGGAGTAATATTCAGAATATATAAAGAACTCTTATAACTCAACAGGAAAAAAAAATAACCCAATTCAAAAATGAGCAAAGGTCTTGGGTAGACATTTCTCCAAAAATGACACACACATAAAAAGAAGTTCAACATCATTAGTCATTTGGGAAATAGAGATCAAAACCTCTATGAGATATAACTTCATACCCACTAGGATATTTATTATTTTTAAAAAATGAAAAATAACAAGCATTGACGAGGATGTTGAGAAATTATAATCTTTATGCATGTTGGTGGGAATGTAAAATGGTGCGGCTGTTGTGGAAGACAGTTTGGCAGTTTCCGAAACATTAAACATAGAACTACCATGTGACCCAGCAATTTCACTCCTAGGTATACATACAAAAGGCTTAAAAGCAGGGTCTCCAACAATGCTCATACTACATCAATGTTCATAGCAGCATTATTCACAATAGTCAAAAAGTGGAAACAACTCAAGTGTCTATCAACAGGTGAATGGATAAATGAAGTGTGGTCTACAGCCCCAACTCAGTCGTTAAAAGTAATGACGCATGCTACAACATGGATAAACCTTGAACATATTATGCTAAGTGAAATAAGCCAGTCACAAAAAGACAAAGACTGTGCAATTCCACTTATATGCAGTATCTAGAGTAGTCAAATTCATAGACAAAGAAAGTAGCATAGAAGTTACCAAGGTCTGGGGCAGTGGGGGATGGGGAGTTGTTAATGATGACAAAGTTTCTGTCCGTGATAATGAAAGTTCTGGAAATACAGTAGATAGTGATGATGGTTGCACAACGTTCTGAATGTACCGAATGTCACCAAATTGTACACTTAAAATGCTTAAAATGGTAAATTTTATATTATGTGTATTTTACCATAGTTTTTAAGTGAAAAAAAGTCATTGATTACTTAATGCAAAACTACTAGTAATATATTACAGGGTTCATGGTATATATAAGAAGTAAAGAGAATGAAAATAAGAGCAAAAAGGATTGGAGGAGAAAAATGTAAGTGTATGATTATAAAGTTCTTATTCTATATAAAGCAGTATAACATAGTTTGAAGGCAGACTGTAATAAGTTAAAGACATATATTGGAAACCCTTGATCTGATTAATTGGCCAATACTGGAGATTAAATGAATCATATAAAAACTGACTAACTGAAAAAGGAGAAGAAGAAGAAAAGGAATAAGGATGAAACAGAGCAGATGGGGCAAACAGAGACAATAGCCAAACTGTAGAGTTAAACCCAACAATATCAATCAAAAATTAAATGTAAATGGATTATTCGCCCCAATTAAAAAGATTGTCAGATTGAAAAATCAGGACCCGACTATGCACTACCTACGAGCAATTCATTTTAAATCTAAACACAGATGAGTTAGAGGTAAACGATGGGAACAGATGTACCACGCAAACCGTAGCTGAAAGAAAACCGGCGTGACTATAAGACGGTAGACTTCAGAAGGAGTGGTGCTGTACTTGACCGATTAAAAAAATTTAAAGATCACAGTCGCTAGTGTTTAGTTTTTCCCTGCAACGCGCGGGTGTTGGAGTCATCGCGGTCGAGTCTGTCTGCCCACTTAGCAGGTGGGCTCTGAGGGCAGTGACGGACAGGTTCTTCTCTGAGGACCTTGATGGACAGGTTCTCCTCAGAGAGTCGCGTCCACAGCACGACGCTTTCGCCTGTGTCTAGTGCCCCCTGGTGGACGTGCTGAGCAACTGCTGCTTCTTCTCGCAGCCCTCGTCTCGTACATACGTAGCTGGGGCTGAGGTCCTGTCGCCTTGCGGAGCAGCTGTTTCTGCATATTTGGCCCGGATGTGCCTTGCTGGGTTGGGTTGGAGACAGAGGGTATTCAGGGCAAGGCCAGAGTAACCCCTATCCCTGGCTGAGGTTTAGACCTTCGCCCTGCTCCCCGATTCTGTCCTTCCCCAGGGACGGAAACAGTCTCTCACAGGAGCAGGGGCCCTGGCGCCTCAGAACGGATCCCTACAGACAGAAGTCCCCAGCCTCAGCCCTCTGAGAGGGCACCCCACTTAGCCGGGACTCTGCAGGCACACGGACTGCCCAGAGCCATCAGCCACTCTCACAAGAGTCCTGTGACCCAGCTCTGCATGGGGTCACGTCAGACTTCAATCTCTGTCCAGGGTTGGAGCTCACTCTGCGACCCATTTAGGGTCTTGAGTGGACTAAGGTTGAGGCTGACACTAGGGGGTCAAGGTCAGGGCTAATTGTGGGGCTTGGTGGGGGCTCAGTCTTCTGCGATGGTCAGGATCACGAAGAAAACCAAGGCTGAAAGTCCTTGGAGATTCTTCTAATAATGATGCTTAGATTCTTTGGGCTCTGAATGGCAAGTAAGTTTCTGCCTTAAGGCTTTTAGGTCAACCCAACAATTGCAAAGTGATTTTTCTGCTGAACAGAAATTCCGGCCCCCACAGGAGCACCTTGTAAATAGGGGACAGGGCAGGGTGAGGTATGGAAGGACAGGGGTGTGGAGGGGTGCTGGCCTTCAGCCAGGCAACATGAGAACAATGTGACACTTTGTTTTCCTCCAACTGAAGGAAGTACTTTGATTTAGGCATGGATAACTTATTTCTTATAAACTTTAAACTTCACCACAGACTTTGACCTCATTTCCTTGGAGCAAGATTCCTCCAGCCAGACCCAATGAGAGGGACTCGCTGTGAAGGATAGAGACCCAGCTGTCCCTGGCACATGCCCGGTATGCATAACTGTCCTTATTTTGCAGAAGAAACTGAGGTGCCTGATTTTTCATGGGGAATTGTTCTCATCGGGACAACAGACCTTGGACTCCAGGCTCCCAGCCCTGAGTGCTGTCTGTGGTCCAAACTGCATGCTGTAATTCACTGTAAAATTCTGATTCAAAATTTCAATGACTTATTTGGTGTCGAAGAGATTTTATACACAAACCCAAGTTGCTGGGAGCAGAGCCACCAAGCACTGTGAGAGCATCAGGGGGAAAGGTACCCACCCACCGGGCCCCAGGGAGAGGGGAGAGCAGGCCTGCACCCTGGAAACATACACTGTCCCACCTGCGCCCGCTCCCCACACCTTCCGGATAAGGCAAAGCACCCATGTCCGGCAGAGGAAGGACTGCACTGCAGAGGAAGAATCAATCACTTCACCCACTGTCCTCACGAGTCGGGAGACCGAGGCCCAAAGAGCACAGGAGACCGACCCAGCGTCACACAGCCAGTCAGAAGCAAAGCTAGGATGCTACCTGGCCAGCCGCTCCTCCCAGAGCAATAGGGGAAGGTACTGTGCCTATGGAAAGTGGCCATGGATCCAGGTGGGAACAGAGTCAGGGCTGGGGGCTGAGGAGGGGCTAGTGGAGTGCTGGAAGCGCAGACCACGGGGCTTCGAGGCTGGGGCAGGACGGGGGGTGGGCTTTGTGAGGCACGAAGCTCTCCCTGGCTGCAGCGGAGCCAGAGCCAGTGGTCAGGAGAGGAAAAGAGGGACCAAGGGGAATCCAGCCATGGCAAGTTCCCCACGACGGGCGACAACGTGGATGAATCTCAGGAACTAAAGATGGTGGGAACACCCCAGAAAACCATCTACCATATGCCACCATCCTTATGGAGCTCAAAAGAAGACTCTTAAATAGTAGACTGATTAGGTATATACGCTGCATGATAAAAACCTCTCTTTTTTAGCCAAGGAATGACAAACAAAATTCAGGATAGTAGGCACCTGTATGGTTCTTCGGGGAACAGGGGAGGTGCACATAGCTAGACACAAATTGCAGGAAAAGCTCTCGTTCTGTGGATGTGTGATGGGCTCATGCATGTTTATTATATTATTAAACTTCATCATTTACCTCTTTAAACATTAATATTGATACAGAGTTTGGCATGTGTCGGACCCTTTCATAAGCACATTACAGATGTGAGCTCATTTACTCCTCACAGCAGCGGTATGAGGTATGTCCCCATTTTACAGATGAGGAAACTGAGGCCCCAGTGATTCGTTGGAGATCGCACAGCTGATATAAGACCCCAGATTCTCACCCTGGCAGTCCGATTTCAGATTCTAAACCATTCTACCAAGCTACACGTATTATTGTATAATATGTTCGTATATAATGTGATAAAAAAAATTGGAAGCGTACTGGGAAAAGCAGGAAACGAAGCTGTCACATTCATTCCAGGTGAGATACAGATATCCCGCATCTGCTCTCCCTTCCCCAGAAGAATCACCTTCCCTCCCTGCCCGCCTCCCTATCCCATCTACCCACCCAGCTGCCACCCCTCCGTTCCCTGGGCACCTTGCGGTGATGACCGCGTGCTTTAGTTTAGTTTGCACGCCGGGTGGCCTGGCACGGTGAAGACGGCAGGCCTGAGCCTGGTAAACACACGGAGGCCACAGCCTTGTTCCCCTCTGGGAGCATAGCGGACCCCTCTGGGCTGGGCACAGGGGTTCTAATGTGATGGGGGTGCCCTTAGGGTGGGAGGAGGTGGCGAGTACAAGGAGGAGCTGGACGTCCCCCACGCCTTCTCCTGGCCTCTCCCTACAGCTCGCCCTCCCCACCCGAACCGGCGCAGCCCCTCCCAGCCCCTTTATTTATAAACCATATGTCCCTGTGTCCCTGCCTGCCCCTACTGTTTACCCAAAGCTTCAGGTGCTTCCCCTGATAACCAGAGAACCAGAGGTCCTGGAAAATGGGGAGGGGCCCAGGGCAAGCGAAGTTCAGGGGTGCTCTGCTATGCCCCTCCCCTGCTCAGGAATCTTCACACACACACACACACACACACACACACACCCTCCATGGACACTGCAGGGCCCTGTGCAGAGAACTTGCTTAAAAATAGGTAGCTGTCCCTATTTAAAAGCGGAATTTCTGCTGTCGCACCCAGGAGCCACGCCCCTCAAAGTCGACTGAGGAGGTTGAGAGAGGGGATCCCAGAGAGGGGAGTTGACGCACCCTCACTCATGGGGCAAGGCAGCTGGACATTTCCTGGACTTCACCAGACCGAAGAACTTGGGCCCAGACCACAGCTCTGACTCCTCTCTGCCCTTGCTGTCTGTGCAACTTTGAACGGGTCACCTAACCTCTCAGATTTATAGTTTCTTCATCTATAAGGGGTCAGCACTGTCCATTTTGTTCACTGCCCAGTGCCCAGAACACAGCCGGACACGGAGCAGGAGCTCAGTAAGTGTACGTATCTCGGATGGATGGGCCTGGGAATCTCTCTCAGCTCGTGGATGAGTATCGAACATGACAATATACATGGAGTTCCTGCACGGGGCCACGCATGGCAGGGCCTTCGCAAATGGGGTTCCCCTTGTCCCCTCACTGACCACGCGGAGGCTTCCACCCTTCTGACCTCAGCCCAGGTTTCCTGCACTCCGAAGCCCAGATCCCTCTTGAAATTCCCAGGCACAAAGAGCCTCGAGTCTAAGAAGCCTGCCTGGAGCACCCCAGGCTGGCCTCCTCCCCAGCAGTGCCTTCGGCCGATGCTCCCCATTTCTTTATCCACCTTGTGTTCCCTCCATGTGGCACTTAGGGAAACAGCGCCCCTGGCGGCCCCTTGAGGTCCAGCCTGCAGAGCCTGGGTCCCCTGGACACCCCTTTCTTCCCACCTCTGTTGTTCAGTGTCTCCCTCCCCCACCCCGTGACTGGTGGGGTGCAGGGCGGGCAGCTGAGGGGGCGACAGAGGCCTGGCAATCACGCCTTGGGCGCCGACTGGGCCCAGGGCCTTTCTGGCGGCTGTAAAGGCCTTCGCAGCGGTGGGTCGGGACTGCCCCTCAGGGAGAGGGCAAGGCCAGGACAAGAAATGGCCCCAGTAAAAGGCCACTGCAGGTGAGGCCAGAGCAGACCCCCGGCAGCTGAAGGAGCTCTAGTCCCCACCCTGACACGGAGCCCCCAGGGGACTGGGGCAGGTCCCGTCGCTCTGTCCTCAGTTTCCAAGCTCTGTGATAGAAGGGGTGAGTGGGCAGGGGGCGCTTTATCAACTCCTGATGCCCCAGCCCTTCTCGGGCTTCCCGGCAACCTCACACCAAGCACCTGTGGTCCCCACAGCTGTCCCAGGACACCCAAGCAAGCGGCAGCTTCTCCTCAGCCTGGCCTGCTAGCGAGCCGCACGGGCCCTCCTCCCAACGCCCTCCTCAGCCCGGGGAGCCCCAGAATCTGCCACCAGGGCCCACGGGGATGAGGGGACAGTGGGGAGAGGGGAGGGCTCTGGAAACGGCCCCCGGGGAGTGCTAAGCTCTGGGAAGCGGCCTCTCAGGCTTCCCCAAAGTAGGGCTGAGGCAACCGGATGCTGTTTCCAGCAAGGAGCCCTGGTGTGTGGAGTGAGGGTCCAGCTGAGTGCTGCCGCAGGCCGCCTCCTCCCGCAGGCAGGCAGGCGAGCTGGGCCTTCTAGGCCGGCAGCAGGGGCAGAGGGGGTGTGAGCGCTGTCGCCCGGGGCCTGGCCCCAGTGAGAGCCCACCGCGACCCCCTCGAGGGCTTCCTCCCAGGGCGGAGCTGTGGAGAAACTGAGCGAGATGGGTCCCAGGGCACAGAACAGGCCCAGGCAGCCTGTGCAGCAGGTCCTGCCCCTGCCAGAGCTGGATCAACCTGAGCCCGGCCGTGGGGGTCGTCGGATCTCCCCAGGCATCCTGCAGCTTCTGGGGACAAGTCCAAGGCCTCCATCTCTCTGTGCGTCCCCACAGTAGCGCAGAGCCCAGGGGGCATTGGGACAGAGCTGCCGAGACACGAGCCAGGCTGTGTGAGTGGTGAGACCCCAAGGACAGTTTGTGGGGAGAAGCTTCTAGGCCTGAGGTTTTGAAAAGCTTTGGGGCAAAATCCTAGACCTGCGGGGGCCTTCTCGGGACTCTCAAATTCTATCCCCACTGTACAGAAGGGGAAACTGAGGCGCAGAAATGCGAAAGGATTCGGTGAGGAGGTGGCAGAGACCAGCCTGGAACTCTGGGCCCCGACTCCCAGCTCAGTGCTCATCCCACTTCTGCTGGCTCTGGCAGCTCTAGTGGCCTCGTGAGCCAAACCCGGCCTGGCCACCACGGGCCATCCTGTTTCTGGAGGCTCCGGACGAGGATCTGGCCCAGTGTGGGCTCACCCCCCGCCTGCGCCACCTTGACCCACGGCTCCAGGAGGTGGGCAGGGACACCAGCCCCAGCTGGTTCCAGCACATTGGAGGGCCAGTCAATGATTCATGGAGGCTCCGTTCCTGGAGGCCTTCTCTGGTCGTACCAGGCACCAGTCGCTGGCTCCCGGACAAGCTCCCCAGGGTGGCAGGACAGAGCAGGACAGGGATTAATCAATGATGCGCCCAGAGGTAGAGTCACGGCAAGGAGGAAGGTCCTCCCATCCATCCCCCAGACTGAACACAGCCCCCAACCCCTCCTCTCTTTCTGGGTCTCTCAACCTTGGTAATCTTTCTGCCTCTCTCGGAAACTGGCTGTTTCTCTCTCTCAACAGGTCTCTCCCCTACTTCGTCCCTCTGTCCCTCTCATGCGCACACACACACACACACACATACACGCACACGCGCACACACACGCGCGTGCGCGCACACACACATGCTATCTGCCTCCCCTTCACCCCGCACCCCAGCACCCTCGCTCTGAACTCAGATCTTCTCTCTCATCCTCTTCCCTCCCATTATCAAAATGGTTTTGATAAGCCAAGCCACTCTGAGGTTTTAAATAGAGGAATCTAAAAGCTTAGGGGCCCTCAGAAATAATGCTCAGGCCAACATTTAAAGTATGTGTTCCGTAGAAAAGCAATCCTCTGAAATAGCAATACAAGTGGCTTCCAAAAGACAGTTCTGTGGACAAAGAAGTTTGGCGAACTCTGGCTTACATAAGTGAGTTTTTGTATTACAGGACTTGTCAGAGCCTCTACTATGGTTAATCTTCCAGAGGGTGATATGGTTTCTAGACTTACTTCATCTCCTGTGAAAACCAGTCAACAGCTCCAGAAACTTCGGGCTCTCACTCTGTGAAGACCACAGAGGGCAGGTGACTCACCTAAGGCCAGGTGACTCACCTAAGTCCACTCACTCAGGCCTTAGCCAGGCACGTGGATGGCACCTGTTGGAAAAGTCTCAGGCCGCTGAGTTTCATTTCAAATCTAACTCTCTAGGATTTTCACGCCAGAAAATCTACTTGAAGATTTTGAAGACAGCCTGCGGCGGCTTCACAGTTAGAGAGGAGAGAAATGGACAGGGAGCTGGGAGCCCTCAGAATGTTCTGGAGGCATGCCTGGGCTCGGTGTCTCTAAGCTCCACATTCCTGGAGGCAGATGCCACTGCTCCTCCCAGCCCAAGAAGTCACTGCCAGCCCCTGAAATTCTTGGAGTTCGTCTCGGATGGAAGGCGTCACTTGGCCATCGGCCACGATCTGGGGGCATCACTGACTCCCGGAATGTCACCAACAGTTGAACAGCGTCGTTATCAAGTCATGAACCCTCTCGCAGAATGTGGAGCAGAGACACGCCTCCAAGTCTGCAGAGGGGAGGAGGGAGGAGGGGTAAAACGAGACGGGATACAAAAGACACAGGTGTACGGGGCTGAGGAACTCCTGCGTGTCCGTGTCTGTGCTGCTGAGGCCCAGGAACGCGGCTGGATGCACAGGATGTTAGAATAAGAAGTCACGAATGCTTATTTCGGCATGCTTGGCAGTGGGCGCGTGCCAGGGGCCTGCTGGAATTCGAGAGCCATGTGTCCTGCGACTGTGGGAGAGGCCGCCGCCAAAACCAGCTTCGGTCGGCGATTTGATGGAGACACAAAACTAGCTTCATTCTCACCGCATCTTCTTAAACATGGAACTCACGTCCTCGTGCCTAACTGCACAAGGAATGTTAGCCGAGGAAGCACGAGACAGGAAAATGGGAGTGGCCAGCATTCTTAACAAACGCTTGATTTAAGTAAGCATGCACTTCTCGTTGCAAAATTTCTCACTGACCAAAAAAATCCAAAAATCAACAACAAAATTTAAAAAGAAAAACACCTCATGGGTGATCTATTTAAGCAAAGAGACCCAATTTTGCGAGGCAGAAGAAGGGGGCCAGGCCTCCACCAGACCCCCAGCAACTTGCTTTTTGACACCAACTGCCTGGAACTCACAGATGCCTTCCACTCTGTGGGTCTGAGTTAAGTGCCCTCATATGTTCGAAAACTCAAGCTAAGTTTAAGGCGTGTTTCCCTAGAGATCAAACAAATAACCAAAAAGTTGTGAGTTTGTCACGTCATCACTGGCAGGCAATGGTCTGTACAATTCGTTGTCAGCTCAGAAGTCACTGATTCTTACTTCAAGAACTTGATATCACACACACCTACTAAAGTGATATTCGAAATGTGTTAACCTCTGGCATAACCTGGGCACTCCCCTCTGCGGTCACTTTTTAACTCAGATGATTAAAATTTTATTGGTCTTATAGTTTGTTTGGGTTTCCTATCTGAATTCCTTAAAGCCAGAAGTTTTTTATATCTGTTTAAGTTGCATTATGAAAAATATAAGCTTGGTTTTAAAAAAAGATGAAGCTCATGTTAAATAAGGTGCCAGGTCTATCATGGCCACTTAAAAATGTCCGAGGCTGCCCTGAGCGGGACTCCCACCTGGAGAATGTGTCATAGTCATTAACTCCTTGGGTGTGTGCTTTTTTTGGTTTGGACTCATTCATTGAATTCCTTGAGAACCCATCTCGGTCTCTCTCGATCTCTCTCTCTCTTTCTCACTCTCTTTCGTTCTTTTCTCCCAAAAGACAATACTTTCTCCCTCCAAATTATAGATCTATGTTCTTATTGACCAGCTTGTAGAAAAATGTCTGCCAGCTCTCCCCAAATGAACACAAGCCAGGCCAGCCTTCTCAAGCTGCCATTCCACATGGAGACAAGCTGGCTTCAGGCAAACTGAGGATAGCACCTGGTGGTGACATATCAAGGTAACAACACAACTGTTGGCAGAGGACGTTTCTCCAGTCTTTTGACCATATGGCAGGAATCGGTCATGGGCTGGGCTGCAGGAACTGGCAGAGCCCTTAGTTTGTCTTTACGCAAAGCTGTGCCATCGCTGTCCCATGAGTGAGAATACTGTGCTACAGGGCTAAATTCTACACACGCGCGCGCACGCACACACACACACACACACACACACTTTTTCTAACTTGGACCTCACTGGATGGACACCTCTCATGTATATACGCATTCAGTGCTTTGGTTCCCACTCAGGGTTGATGTGCAAAATACATAACAGCCCCGTGAGGCAAGGGCACCAGTCCACCAGAACTACCCACGACTGTCATGTCGCATCGGCCCCAGGGCCCAATGCAGATGACGGAGTTACCCTCCAAATACTGGGCTCTGGAGTGTCCATGGGAGACTGGAGAAGGACCAGGGTAGCCGCGGAAGCCAGACAGGAGGGAGGAAGGGCACTTGAGGAACTCAGAACACATGGAAGTATTTTAATATTTAAGAACCCGGTGAGGCCGGACTGACCCATGTGGCAGAAGGTCGATCATGCCCTCACCTCGTTCCTCATCAATACGCCGGAAAGAACAGAAAAATAAGCAAAACCCTATGTGCAGAAAATGTGATGTTATTAGAATGAGGTAAAGTCATCTAAGCAGAACAAGCTCATTAAATTTCTGGGTACTCTTCACCAGTGGCCTCTGTGCACACCAGGACCCAATGCATTGGCCGAACTATCTCTCAAGGGCTGGCGATGATGGCCCTGTAAGCAAAAGCCTTCCCTACCTCCAGAATTGCCCCTTTTTCAGCACTAGGGACAGTAAACACCACCACCTGTGGGTCCTCAGCCTCCAAGAATGGCCTTACCCTGGCCTCTAGCTTGCAGCAAATTCCATTCATCGTCCTCATTGTATTCTAAATCTAAAGAAAACAAAGAGTCATGCCCAGCAGCTCGTCCATAAAACATTAATCACTATCTCCCTCCTTGAGAGGTTCCTGACCAGTGAAGGTGTGACCTACAGGAGTGATGGAAAAATCCAAATGGGTCAGCACCAAAGCCGGGCCACACCAAAGGCAGGGGGCCCTGGCACTAGTCCCTCTAGTGCTTTTCCAGACCAGCTCCTGGCTTCGTTTCCAAGAATACTGAGGCCCAGCCTGGGGACCCCAAAAGGGAGAGAACCCTTCCTACATTTACCAGTTCCCCAAAAGGCGTCGTGGTCCTTGGGACCAAGTGGCAAATGGCTGCTTTGAAGCCATCCATACCCATATATTTTGTCCCTCTTTGAGCCCATATGGGCTTTTGAAGTATATAAAGATGCTGAGATCAGGACCAGAGGCACAGGCCCTACTTAGATTTCATGGCATCTGTGTCTGACCTGCTGACTCACCCCAGTCCAGGGCAGCTTTGAAGGCCCATTCTTCTCTCATGGACCTCTTGGTACTTCTCAGGGCCTGGAAAAAAGAATCCCCTTGAGGGAAATATCAGAAGGGAAATTTGGGTTTCCAAGGATCCCAGCTTCCTGGATGTTTAGAAACTCAGGACTGATTGACCCAGGGCTTAAGGTCATATATATGTGTTGCTGAAAGGCAACGTCTGTTTGATCCGAACATTCATCACAGAGCTCTGGCTGACGTTCCTTCTACAGGGGTCGGAGAATCGCGGGATGAGAGCCGGCCTTCCCAGAAGTCTCAGAACAGGTGGGGCCATTATGGAAGCATAACCTGTTGCTCTGGTGAGTTTAATGGGAGAGACAAACACTCTAGGATTCAGTAACTGCTGGGTTACATCCTGCTTCCTTCTGGGCCAAGTGCAGAGGGGGCATGGCCTTCCAGGCCAGCCCAGTCACCTCATTGTGCACATCTCGTGTGCACATAGCGGGGTCCAGAGGAGGAAGGGACCTGTTGTCTAGTCTCAGCAGAAACTGGGTAGACAGGTGACAGGCGCCCCCAATCACTGCACCTCACGTGTGTAGTCGCCTGAATGCTTGGCAGCCGAGGTGTAAAGGTTGTCATGGAATCTTCCAGGAAATTTACTCTCTCCATTAAAGTGTGATAAACAAAACTGACAAGGGCTCTCGTTGCTTCACAAGCCCCACCCAAGTTCCAGTTATTCCACCAAAACCTCTCCTCTGTTCTGGGCTGGACAGAATATGAGCAGAGCAGACTGAGGAATGACCTTTGGGAAACGGGGTACCTGAGGAACCAAACCCACAGGCTGGAAGATGACAGGGAGTCTGGGACAGCCCGGCCCTAAAACCTTTGCCCCCAGACCTGAATGGGTATGAGGGCCTTTCCTACTGCATTAATGTTCCTCAGCGTGCGGCATTGCCCTTCCCTTTCTCATTTACTCTAGTGGGAGAGGACGACCTTGAATGAGCACATTTTTTTGCCAGATAGAGGGGCAGTCAGGACTGGAGGGAACTGGGGAGTCTGGGTCAAGGCCAGTGCCAGGGGAGCAGCATGGGGCCAGGTGGTGCCAATGTGTCTCAAGCAGACACCATGTCCAGTTGGCCCTGGAAAGAACAGCACTTCTCCTGGTGCTAGAGTTTCCTTCAGCCAGCTTTTCTCCTCTTTTCCCCCTCCTTCTAAACACCCTACAGGCATCGGAAGCCCAGCTGTCCAGCAGGCCCACAGCTACATTGTGTGGAGGTTATGACATAATGACCAATATTGCCATGTTGTGGAAAGATCTCCATCTTTGAAGACTGGCAGAGCAAATTCAAATCCCAAGTCTGCCATTAACCTCAGACGAATCATTTCATCTTCAGGGACCTCAGCATTTTCTACAAATGGGGGCAATCATCTCCACCTTCCACAGACATTGTAAAGATTAGAGAGACTGTGTGTGAAGTCCCAGGAGAGTTCTGCACAGATAGTAGGTTCTCAGGAAATACCAGCTCCCGGATTTCTTTTTCAGGCCTTGTCTCTTGGCACTAGGATTCTAGAAGTTACAACTAAACAATAAGAAAGGCTCTGCTTGCATGCAAAGGAAGAGCAGAGGCTGAGATGGGAGTGGCCGGGGTCATAGTGTCACATCTGGATGGATGGGACAAGACAAGGAGACAAGACAAAAGGGGCTGCGAGAGAGAGCCTCAGCACTCCCTCACCGCCAGGCCTGGGTGGCAGTGAGCGAGCCCATATCCTGTTTCCATAGCCTGGCCATCACGATCCCATTCATACCAGCCTATTCTCAGCCTGGGAGATGCACAGGAAGTCTGTGTGGGCTGAGGCAGCCCAGTGCACACCGGGAGAGGAAAGTCTGTTCCGGCAGCTCTGACTCAGGCTTCGCAAAGGTAACCTAGTCCGCGGGCCCTGCCTGGCCCCCTCCGCGTTACCATCAGCCGTCCTCCGCCAGAGGGAGGCAGGAACCGTGTGTCTTTTAGGGGCAGTGTTGGGGTGCAAGGACCTTCCCAGACACTCCTTCCCTGCTCAGCCGTCATCCATGGTGACACTGGCCTGTGTGCCGAGGGAGACTTCCAGAAGGCGGATAGTTCTCAGAGCCTCCTGGATTCTCGGCCTCCGTGGAAGGTGCAAGCCTGCCTACTGGAATATGGCCTGTCCCCTGTTATGGAGCGCTCACTTTCCCGAAGTCATTGTCCCCGCTTTGAGAAACGAACTCTAAGTGTGTGCGGCTGAAGGGGACAACAGGGGCCTGGGTCTGAGTGTCAGCTTGACGTAGGCTCGTCCTGTGACGTTGGGGCATGTCCCTGAGTGTCCACCCCGCTCCGCTGAATGAGGACACACGCACACCTGCTATGCCCCACACTGGGGGCGCCGCAAGTGGGGAGGAATTTCTTGAGTTCGAGAGGCCTGGACGGGGCTGTTTTCAGCCCACCCTGGCCTTGGGGCTACAGGGACGGGTGGAAAGGCAGGAGCAGGCAGAGGGGACCTTTCAGGGCAGAGGCTAGCCCACTCTGACCCCTCCTCTCCGACCCCTCCAGGGAAAACGCACGTCCTCATTGAATGCGGCTAGTGACAGGAGCGAAGGATCCCACGAGGCCTCAGGAACCAAGCTGCTCTTTGTCCCTCAGCTCCTGCGGATCACGCTGCCCCAGCCAGCTAAGCATCACCTGCTCCCGGCACGAACCTCTCGCGGCTCTGATGGGCCTTGGGCCCCAGCACCCGGCACAGGTGTGGGTAGAATCAGAAACCTGAGTGGAGGGACAGAGGGAGGGATACCTGGGCAGTCCCTGGTGCGCCCCAGGCCCTGCTCCGAGGAGGGCAGGGGACTAATGGGGCTGTCACCCTTAATCCTGCTCGCCCCCACCCCTTCACACTCCAGAATAAAAAAATGGCCCCAGTTTTGGCAGGACCCTGTGTCCCCCAGACGGATTCTGGGCCGGAGCTGTGTCCACCCGCTGAGGCAGGAGGACAGGCAGTGGCTCCCCCTCAGACTGGGCCCCGAGAAGTGGGTCCAGATCAGCTCTCGGACCCCAAGATCCCCAGTAGAAACACAGCGATGAGAGAAGAAAATCGACTGCAGGAAACCTGGGTGACCTTACAAGTCATTCTTTATTTTCTTATCATATAATGAGATTCCAATTCCGAAGAGACACATGTGCAGAGCAGACAGAGCGGGGTCCTGTGTGCGGTGGCAGGGACCGGGCAGGGCGTGGGTCTGGCTCCCTCCCCTCCAGCACGACCAACCCTCGGCCCGCCTGGCCCTTGGCCATTGCCTGGGCAGAAACGGAGAAGCTGGGGATGAGAGGGGCCAGAGGTGCTAGGCCTGGCCAAATCACGATCTACTTGTGGGACATTGGGCCTCAGCTTTCTTATCTGTTAAGTGGGCTAGAAGTCCCTGTGCAGATGTCGTGATGGGTCAGCAACTGTTAAGGGCCCCCTGGTCGTCCTGCTGCTTCTGGATATCCAGGTGCTTTTGCCATCGTTGTGGGCCCTTGGGGGATCCTGCTCTGGCCCTGGTGGGCTTGAATGGATTGAGTAGACAGTTGCCCCCAAAATAGACGCCGTGCTTGGCACTGTACTTGGGCTGCGGCCATAGCTCCTTCATCAAGTCAAGGCCAACACTCCCTCCAGGAAAGCGAGGAGGGAAGGCAGTGGCCTGGATCACACAGGGAGCCCGTGCAGGTCACCCAGCTGCCCCCAAATGCCCCCGACCAGCAGCAGCTCAGCGATAAGGAAGAATCCACTCCTCCTCCCCGCTCAGGATCAGCTGGGGACTTGGAAACCACCTCCCCACACCGGGGGTCCAGCAAAGATAACCACTCCCATGGGCTGAGCTGCATCACGGTCACCTGTCCCCATCCCAGGGGCTTCAGATAAACACCTGCTTTTTAATAAACACACACCTGCCTGACAGTGACCTGTGTCTACACTGGCAGGAGGAAATGGAGAACAGAATAATGAGCAAGATGATGCAATGATAGGTAGAAAAGACCAACTAAAACTCGATGAAGAAACATGGGCATGCCTCTCTCCTTCGCCCTCTAAATGGCCTTTGTCCTGGAGCAGCAGACCCTGTCTGGTGAAGCCACTGCAGAAGGATCAGTCCTGCTCCCCCAGGAGTGGGGACCTCCAATGGCTCAATTGTCTGTTGCTTGCTGCTTTGAAACATGCGAGCTTATGTACACGAGTTCACACAGACGCGCAGGTGCAGCTAGGCACTTGGGGTGAGTGCCCGCACAAGAAGCAGCGTCGGTCCAGATTATGTCTTCCAGAACCCACGGTGCGGCTACGTTTACAAGATTCTAGCGAGGTGCCTCAGGCCACTGAGCTCTCCCTATCCCCGCCACTTTACAGGTGGGGTCCGTGTGGCCCCAAGACGAGGATGATGCCAAGATTATGCAGCACATCCAAGGGAGGGCGCCGGAAGCAAGCCGAGCTGCATGGACAAAGCTTGTCGCCACTTGCCCCCAGCGCGGCCCCTCCTGGGGTGTCTTCCCCTCGAAGCACCCTTGGGACAAAGCGCATGTTATAAGAAAGAGGGCCATGCCCAAAGGCACAAAGCAATAACAGTGAAACCTCAGGCACCTGCGGCAGGTGAGTTGGTGAGCAACTTTGGGATGAGGGGCGCTTTCTGGCATACCTCCAGTCACACTCTGAGGGGACAACTAATTAGGATGGGTCCCTCTCTTTCACCTCCTCTGTGACTTCAAGGGAGTGGCTGAGTGATAAATCTGGTCTCCAGGAAGGCCCGAGGCCAGGAAACAGAGAAAGAGAAAGTGATAGAAACAGCCTCAAGTCGGGCTTGACTACGCAAGTCCTGCAGATCTTTGGGAAGTGACTTTGGCCAGCTTGTCAGAGTGTCTACAATATGGATGCACCCCTCCCCTCCCTCCGCCCGCCCCTACCCCTGCCCCCCATGTGGATGCCTGGGCCAGGCCCCCTCTATTTGGGCTTCATTTCCACCCTGGAGTTGATGTCCTCAGCATCCAGGTCATACTCCTCCACCTGGCCGCTGGTCCACACCTTCATGCGGTCTGTGATGTCACTGTTGCGTGGGGCCAGGATGAAGTCGTAGATGAGCACGGCCAGGGCTCCCCCGATGAACGGCCCCACCCAGAAAATCTAGGAACAGAGGAGGCGTGCTCAGAGGACGTCTGGCCGGGCCTTCGAGGCCCCAGCGAAAGCCCCCGCCCCTGAGTTCCCGCCACACTGCCTGGGTTCTCTTCCCCCTGCACCTGGGGCGGAGACAAGCAGTGCTGAACCCCAACATCCTGATTCCAGTCCCCCCTGCAAGTACCGGCCCCAGCCGGGACCGTGGCAGTGGGCATCTCCTTGCCTCGGTGTGGCCTAGCCCAGTGTGCCTGGCAGGGTTACACCAGCCCCCTCTCGAGGGCGGCCACCGCCCTGCCCCAGCTTTGGACGGCCACAGACTCTAGTTTGGTAAAAGGCTGGCCCGGAACAGAAACGGCGACCGTGAAGACAGCAGCCCACGGGACGCTGACTCTGTGCTGCACTCGGCTCACAGGTAGTGAGGCCAGTTTGTCCTCCCAGCAACCCGGGAGGCAAGTAGGTGACACCACATCCCCGTGTCACAGCTCGAGAAACAGGCACCAAGCAGGCCAGCGGGCTGCCCAAGGTCATGGCCAATCAGAGAGTAGCAGAGCCAGGATTCGGGCTCGCTCTCCACCGCAGAGCTGGGTTGACTGGGGTGCAGGTCTGAGCTGGGAGGGGGGGCCCGGCCCACACCGCCCACGGCACGGCCACGCTGGCCCCTCCACCTCAGGTCTCAGTGTCCTGATGCCCCTGCCCTGGCTGCCTCCCAGAGCCTCTGTGATGGAAGAGGATGTCGAAGTCAGGCCTTCCCTAGGCACCCACCCCCACGGACAGCCCTGCACCCTTACCCAGTGGTCCTTGAAGTTGTGGCTGATCACCGCCGAGCCGAAGGACCGGGCAGGATTAATACCACAGCCAGTGTAGTCGATCTGCGAAGGGGAGGGGCGGGCAGGCAGAGGGAGGGGAGACAGAGGGAGAGGAAGAGAGAGAGTGGCCCACAGAGAAAAAGACAGACCGGTGGCAATTAGAACCAGAAAGAGGGGGCGCACGGACCCAGAAAGAAAGTCAGGGGTCCCTGTGCTCCCCTCTCCTGGGCAGGACCTGTCCTGCAGCTCTACAGAGCTGACTCCTGCCCCCCATGGAATGAGCGCAGTGGGTGGTCCCTTCCTCTGCCCAGTACAGGACACCCTGACAGCCCCTGTCTGGACTTGCTTTCTCCATCCCGACCCCCACCTGGGGAGAACCCCCACTTACAGCCAGCAGGTGTCCCAGGGCCACAGAGAGGCCTATGGCAAGGGGTGCTGAGCCCCCGAGGTCACGCCGCCTCCGATCAGTGGTGGCCAGCACGCACAGCACCAGCTGCAGGGTGCCGATGATCTCGATGCCCAGGCCCTGGCCTGAGTTCACGCCAGGGGCCAGCTGCAGGGGAGAGGGACAGCAAGGCTCCATGAGCGGGGCAGGTGGGGACTGTGTCCCAGGGCCCCCAGGCCCAAGCACCAAGGGCCAGGCCCTCCGTGTTCTCAGAGCCCATCACAGCAGCCCCTGGCGGGACCCAGAGGGGGCCAGGCCCTACCCAAGCACACACCGCTGGTAGTGGACATCAGGCCTCGTCTCCTCTCACACCTGTTGAGGAAATGCCACCTGGGCTTTTGGTACCTGCCGAGATACCTGGGCGTGGTGGGCATCTGCGTCCAGCTACATCCAGGCCACACTCTGGGGGTACCAAAGCCTCACGTGAGGGGCGAGGCCCAGGCATGGGAGGAGATGGTCAGGGACACTCGGGGACAGTAATAAGAGAAGAGAAGCAAATGGGTGGGAGGACCCAGCTGAACACATTGCTTCATATCCCAAAAGTCCAGAACATTCTACCTGATCCCTGGCTACATCTAAAACTCCCAAAGCCTGGAGGGTCCTCCTCAGTTAGCTGGCTCCCTCTGTCCCTCCCTCCTTTGTGCCTCCCCCTGGTGCCCCTACCCTCTGTGTCCTTTCCCCACGTATATCTGTCTTGCCCCTGGTCCAGCGTCTCTCTCCTATTTCTTCTTGGCCCTGCCCACCCTGTCTGCCCCCTCCCTCTCCCCTCCTCCCACCCAGCCCCTCCCTCTCTCCAGCCACATAGGCCCCACCACCAGCGTCTGGCTGCCACTTGCTCCTGGGCCACTTTTAGTAACATGACTCATGGAAAAGGAAAGGAATGGGAGCTGCCATGAAGTCACTGGAGGCCTCCTCCTGCAGCTCCCGAGGGAGCCCCTGCACCCTCCCCATGAAGGGGTCTCAGGGGCCAGGTGCGCTCACATAGGGGAGCTGGGCCACGTCAGCAGAGGCCCACTCTCAAGCATGCCCAGCTGTGGCGATGCCGGCTGCCTTCTCCCAGGCAGGGCTGGTGTGTCCGAATGAGCCTGAACTTGAACCTCATCCTGAGAGTAGGGGGCTGTGTCCAAGACAGTAGGGCTTTATGCAAAATCCTAGGTGGGGGGCGCTCTTCCACCCTCCGGACGTTCTCGGCCCCACGCGGAGGCCACCTTCCGAGAACAATTCTCTTCCCGCCTTTGTCTGCAGCTCTGGGTCACGGGGAAAGTGACTCACATCCCTGCCACGGTGGTGCAGCCCCAGCTCTGGGCCTTCCTTTCCTGGCTGACCCCAGAGCTGCACCCTTGGCCCGGCCAGCCCTCTGGGCAATGCCCACTCTTCTCCCCACCGCGAGGTAAGGCCTGGAGGCAGGAGCCCTGCACTAAGGTCTCGACCCTCCGACTTGCTGGACCGTGACCATGGTTCTTCACCCCGCTGGTCCTCAGTTTCCCCATGTGTAAAATAGATCTAAATGACCCTGTCTAGTCTTCAGAGAGGCCGGGGTTCAAAGGCAATGGGCCTATCCTGAGGCAATGGGAAAGGGCCGGAGGGGCAGGAGCCGTGAGGAGACGTGTGGCTTTGTTCTGGTTCTTTCTCATCTCACCCCCAGGACTGGGGCGCAGGCAGAAGGGGAGGGACCCTCCTGCACCGGGGCATGGAGAGGAGGGTGAGGCTGCCTGATGCTAGGACAGGCTCCGTGGAGGTGAGGCTGGGCCACTGGTATGGATGACCATCACACTCGCATCTGCCACTCCCTCGTGTCTGAGCCTGAGCATCTGAGCGCTCAGCTCAGAGCTCTTCCTCCCGCCTGGCCTCTGCTCTCCAGGGTGGGCCTAATTGCTAGCTGGCAGGAGTCCCGAAATCAGCCCTTCCATGCTGATTAATGGATCCAGCCATTGCTCTAAGTGTCTCCTGCCTCATATGCCCCGCATCCCCACCCGCCCCTCGCAGATGTGGCCTGGACAAGCTTATCCCCTCCTGCAGTTCTTAACCAGGTCTAAGCATCCCAGCCGCTGCTCGCCCCAGAGACACCATTTTTCATGCAAAATGAGCAGAGTGTGTGGGGGGAGGGGGCGGCGGGGGGGATGCTGGTGCCATGTCAAGCTCTCTGAGTCCACAGGAACAGGCCACCTGCCCTGGGATCTCCAGGATGTCCCTTCCTGACTGTCCAGAGCCCTGAAAACCTGATTGTCCAGAACTACATGGGTTGGTGACCTTCCTCTCCCAAAACCCATCACCACTACCAGGAAGCCTTCCATGGTTGCTTCACACACCCACACACAAGCATCACTCCTCCATGGACATTCATGTGTGCATGTGACTCTGGGTACCCAAGGCTTCGTGTACCTCCATGTGTCTTTGTAGATCAGTGTCTGCAGTATCTGTGGGTAACCACACGTATCCAGGCATGACTCGCCTTTCCCTTAGACGTTAAGAGATTTATTACATATTAATTAAACGACAAGTCTATCAAAAGGCTATAAAAATTCTCAACTTTAAAGCACCAAAAAAAAAAGCCTAAAAATAAATGACACGAAAAATTGACAGAATTTCAAGAACCTGAATAATCTACCACCAAAGTGAGTTTAACAACCCTCTCTTAGAACCCGATGGAATAAAACAGTCAAAACATATAAATAGCATAAACAGGGAGGGTTTGAACCACATAATGAACAAGTTTGGTTTAAGGAAAATATGTAAAACCCTGCACCCCAAAATTTGAGAATATATACTTTTTTCCAGCCCATGTAGGACATTCAGACAAACTGGTTGTGTACTGGCCAGATGCAGCTCGGCTAACTCTGAGAACCCCTGCCACGCAGGGTCCCATCTCTCACTGAGGTGGGCTCCGGGTGGGGGCGGGGGGGGCATCTGTGTGTCGCACACCCACACACAGGTGCCAGTACTGGCAGCCAAACAGGGAGAAGAAAGGAGGGAGGCCCCTTAAGTGAGATAGGGAGCAGCAGGTCGCAGAGGGTCCTTTATTTGCTCCCAGAAGCCATTTCATCTTCCTGACAAGAAACAATACACAAAACAATGGCTTCCTCCTGCCCTCCCTCCTTCTTTTCCTTACTCCAGGCAGCCTTGGCCCTCCTACCAGGGAAAGGAAGCGGCTCCGCGGAGGAGCCCCCGCCCCACCCTCCGAGAGTCCCCAGGCCTAAGCAGGACCACCCAGACTTGAGAATGCACTCCACGCCCGCGTGTGTGTGTCCCCACGTGCCATGGACCAGTGTGCGTGTGAGGGTGGTGTGTGCTTGACCTGTCCACTTGGAAGCAGCAGAAATGATCGAGGACTGGGGGGCAGGAGGCATGGGCATGGTCCCGCCCTGCCGGGATCTGCTGTGTGACCCCCGTGAGTATCCAGCCTCCGGGCCTCCGTGTCCTCGTCCGCAAAATGGAGGCCTCGGCCCTGACTCTAGCCCGGGGAGTCTCCGGGATTCTTCTCTTCCTGACATGGGACCTGTGCCTTCCAGACCCACGGCCACCCTTCCGAGCAGGATCAGGAAACCTAAGTGTGGGGTCCCTTTCCACAGGCCATCTGAACTGCTGGTCACAACGTGGCACAAAGCCTGTCACCAGCCCCGCTGAACCGTGCACGGCCAGATGCCCGGGAGCAGCCAGCTGCCAGACGGACCCTACCAGCACACCACAAAAGACAGGAGCTTACTGGCGCAGAGGCAGCCGCTTCCCAGTAAAAAGATCCCTTCTTGACTCTGCGCAGACAGCTGTCCTGTGGCTGGGGTTTCGGGCACGGAGAGGAGCTGCAAGAATGGGGTATTTCCCAGCCTCGCCACCATCTCTGACTCGGGGTGTACTCATCCCACTGGACTATGGCTTCCGGGTGGCAGAGAGACTGCGCCTCACGTATGCCCCTGTGGGCAAGGAGCCCCTCGGGTCCCTGGGGAGAGGCTCCAGCTGAGGGGACCCTAACTGTGAAAATTTTCCTGCCCACATGTGTAAGTGCGTGGGCTCAGCCTCAGCCATTCCAGAAACCCCTGACCCATTGGTGCTTCCAGAGGACCCATACCCCAGGGAGGCTCTGACTGCATGTCGGGCCCCCAGGGAAGGTTTCCTAAGCCAGTCCTCAGCAGGCAGGCAGAGGACGCATTTGAGATGCCGGGGGAAGCCCCTCTTGGTGAATACTGAAGGAGCACCTGCTGGGTGGGGCCCTAGAGAAAGCGGGGAGCGCTATCTGGGCCCCAGCTCAGGTCGGGGAGGAGCGCAGGGGATTGGCCTACAATGAGCTAAAGGCTCAAGGTGTCAGAGGTGGGGAGGCTGTGGCCTGGGGGGGCGGGGCCGGGCGAGCATCCGAGGGGCCACGCCCCTCTCAGAGCCCCGCCCCTTCAGGTGAGGGTTCCCGGGGCCGGCGAGCCCTGGTTAGGGCCAGGTGCTGGGGTGGGCAACGCGGGGTCGACAGGGCCACGGGTTCTCACGGGGGTAAACAGCCTCAGAACTTTCCGTGCTGAGGAAAAGTCTCCACCGCAAGTTGCCCTCCCCCTCATCTGGCTCTGGCTGGAAACAGTAATTACACCTCCTGCTGTGGCACCACCACCCACCCCGGCCCCCTCCCGGGCCGGCTGGGCAGGGCAGGGTGCAGAGAATTCTGGCGTTCCTTTCCCCAGCTCACTCCCAACTCTGGAGGAGGCAGGAGTGGTCCCCACCCCTAGAGGACGTGGTGGCACGGGGAACTCCCCGCTCTGTGATCGGGGAGACTGACACCTAGGGAACCAGGGAAGGGGGGCATTTAGGGCTGAGGTCAGGCCCCTGACACAGTAAGCAAAGGTGTCCCCCGGGTGGTCAAGCCCAGAATCAGCAGGGCTGAGAGAAGACGCCCATAAAAGGAAGGTTCACCCTCTGCCTGAGCCCCCTGAGGGGCTGGAATCAGGCTCAGGGATGGCCAGGAGTCCAGTCCCCTCCAGGATGCCGTCACTGACCTGAACCCTGAGCCCTCACCACCCTCCAGAGCCCCAACCTCTTGCCGTGACCCCCAGTCTGGCCATGACCCACCACCCCTAGTCCATGACCTCCCACTGCCCCCTAGCCTGCGCCTGAATGCCCCTTCCTAGCCGGGTCTCCACAGTCAGACTCATCTGACACCTCCTCCCAGAAGCCTTCCGAACCCTCTTCCCGCTTAAGGTCAGAAGTTCCCTGGCCACCCTGCCATCTCTTATCACACCTGCCTCCTGCCTCGTATCACAGGCAGCTGTGCCTGAGGCTTATCTTGCCCAGACTGTGGGCTTCCCCCAGGCACAGAACCTGCGGGCTCAGCAAGCACACGGCCTGCAGCCGGCCCCATCCTGTGTGCAGGGAGCTTCAGTGAGAGAGCCTGGGAGGGAAACAGGCAAAAGAGCTGGGAATAGCCAGGACTCCCGCACTCATGAGCCAGCGTCTTCCACATCCTGGAGCCCAGCCACACCCTACCGTGTCCCTGTTTCACAGATGGAAACTAAGGCGTACAGGCGAGATAACTGGCCGGAAGTCACACAGGGACGTGGTGGCTGAGCCCCTGCCCCTGAGCTTCTCACCCTTGGCCAGAATTGGGGTTTGGCTCTTAGAATCCGCGGTCAGCCTGTAGGCTGGACAGAGGCCCATGGTCTCTCTAGGCCATATCCAGAGCCCTGACTCAGTGAGGAGAAAGTTCTCCCCACCAGGTCCCCAGAGGACACCCCTTGACTCACCCCAACCACTTCCTGCCACTTCTTCCCCTATTTCCCTTGGAAATCTCCATGCCAATGGCTGGCTCCACCCAGGCCTGGGTCAGGGTGGGGCCCGGGGCTCAGGGGGTTTGGGAGTCTCCCCAGGGCCTAGAGAAAAAAGTGTGCCACCTGCTGGGTGGACTGGTCTCTGTCCTTCTTGAGGCATTGAGGCCACACCCCAGGTCCTGTCGGAATCCCGGTCTAGAATCTGACAGGAGCCCTTGGCGGGCGGGGGACACATTCTGTGTTCCCAGGCCCAGGACTTGTGCTTCTGGACCCTCAACTTCCATCATGTGGACAGGGCAGTGCCTGGCCCCCACCACAATGCTCAGTGCACTTATTATGATCAGCATGGCCCCACTGGGAAGGGTGATGAGCTCGAGCCCACAAAGCAAGCTTGCTGGAAGTACAAGTGTGGCCCAACAGCCATCAAGACACCTATGTCCCCTCATGGAGCCTCAGGGCCCTCAGCTCCAAGGAAACGCAGCAAGTTGGCAGCAGACAGGACTTGAAGTCAGTGTGCCCGACCCCAGCCCAGGGCTGGCCCCGAACTAGCTTCCCCTGGCTGAAGCCTGCCCAGCCCAGGCATTGGGGTGACTCTGGAAAAGAGAGGCCAGTGAGAGGAGGAGACACCGGGGCAGGGCATGGCCGGATCAGGATGGCACAGAAGGCGGTGTCCTCCCGGCATCTGCCCGGGATGCCCGTGTCGGAGAGGGCAAAGCCTGCCAGCAGAGGCTTGTCCCCTGTCAACCTGTCCCTGCAGAGGAAGGGTCAAGAGGGGCCCAGAAAGCCTAGGGAGACATAGCTCCCCCCCAACCCCTGACTGTACCCAGAAGGTACCCTGAGATCAGCTGGCTCTGTCCCCACCAGAGAGACTGAGGCTTGGAGGGAAGTGGCCAGCGGGAGTTCTCTGTCCTTTACACCCACCATGGCCAAGTCTTCCCCGACTAAAGTCTAAATTCCAACCTACAGGGTTAATCTTCAATGTTGGGCTGAGCAGCGGTTGGCTCTACAGAGGCCTGGGTGAAGTGTCACTGTGACACAGAAAGTGCTAATCCCCCGGTGGCAGGGCCATGTCCACTGGCCTCTGCACCGGACCTTAACAAGCCTTCCCCAGCTGCAGCACTGGGATCTGAACTTTGGCTGAGAAACCAGAAGACAGTCGCTGTAATCACTTACTGTCCCCACGCCCGCCTGCCCTGTCCAGGGCCCTGCCAGCCTCCTTTCTACAGCCGTATCCCTCCTCTCTGCTCCTTCCCACCCCTGGGAGAGCACCCCCTCATGTGCTCTGAGACATCCTTTAAGCTTTACTCAGCCTCTCAGGCCAAATTTCCCCCCGCTGTGGCCCAAGCCAGGTCTGAGTATGCACTTGGCTCAGGGTCTGGAAAAGCCCAGGTCTGTGACAGAGACAACTGCAGCCAACGGCCAATTAGCTGTGCTAAGCGGCCCAGGAGGAATTCTTTTCAGCAGCTGCCACCCAGTCGCCAACATCTGCTTATCATTAGTGCCCCTAACCCAGGCCCCATGTCAGCCAGGAGCAGTAGGCACACGTAGAGAAGCACTCACCGCCACCCAGCTATCCAGCAGCACTGACATGCCCACAGACACGCTTACAGACACGGACACCCATGGGGGCACGCCGGTTACACGAGCTCGAGACCCACGCGGCATCCACGTGTACTCACTCTTTCACAAACACACACACCAACGCACGTGTCACACCTCTCAGTGCCCAGTGACAGGGAGTGGAGCCCATGCAGGAGGCAAGATGTCCTCACCCTGGCCCACACTGTCATCCAGGAAAACCACCTGCAAACAGCCCAGAAAATGTTTTCTGCCCCAAATCTGTGTCTGATTCCTGGGGCCAGAAGAGTGACAGTGGCTTCTTCCTTGAAGGCAGTTTGCTTGGGGACCTGTGTGAATGTGGGGCTGTCTGGAGGTCTGTGGGGCCCCCCACAGGAGGCCTCCCCACACACTTGCAGACCTGGCTGCAGGCATGCCGGACATCTGTTTGGGGGGGCTGGGAACAGGGGGGTAGTTTCCCCAGGGTCCAGGCTGCAGGAGGAGGGAGCTGGCTGCACAGGCAGGGCTGAGGGGTGAGGAGCTGCTGGCCCAAGCGTTAGCTGCCTCCGGAGCTTATTGCTCACAATAGGTGCCCGCAGGGGACATTGGTAAGACCGCTAGTCCCTAGGTCTCAGCTTCCTACAGTGCCTGGCAGGAAACAGGCTCTGGGCTGCACGCGGACCGAGTTCCAGCCCTGACTCCGCGTGACCTCCAGCAACCTCTTGTGCTCTCTGGTCCTCAGCGTCCCCATCTGCACAATGGGTGGAGGATGAGATGGGTGTCGTCTCATCAGCATTCTGGAGCCCCCCGGGCTGGGGGGGCCACCCTACTCACCTCATTGCGGCCGAGAGAGTTGTTGCTCAGGGAGGAGGTGATGCCTGAGAGGATGGCGGTGGCGACGATGGCCCCCACGCACTGGGCGATGATGTACATGACGGCCCGGAGGATGCTGATCTGGCAGCTGAGCAGCAGCCCCAGTGTGACGGCCGGGTTGAGGTGGGCACCGCTGATGTGGCCCACGCTCTGGGCCAGCGTGGCGATGCTCAGCCCGAAAGCCAGTGACACCTTCACGTTGTCCTGACTCGCACCCGACGTCTGGTTGTTCTTCAAGGGGTAGTTGAAGCCCAAGGCAGAACCAATGCTGATGAAGACGAAGAGGGTCATGGCCAGGAACTCGGCCACCACCGCCCTCCAGAAGAGCTTCTTCTTGAACTCGCTGGCCATGCTGGCAGGGGGCTTGGCTTGAGTCCGCTGCCTGGTGCTTGACTCCCTCTGAGAGCTGAGCCACAGCCTGGGCTGGGCCTATTTATAGGGCCCCTGGGGGAGGAGAGGAGGGGGAGCACAAAGGGAGGAAGGCCTCTCCTTGCTCCTGGCCCGCCCCACACCACACGGGCCTCCTCTCGGAGATGGATGCAGACACAGCTCTGCTGTCGGCCTGCCAACTTTTTTTCCCTTCCTCCTCTCCCCCCTCCCTCCCTCCCTCCCTCCGCCCTCGGCCCTGCCCAGCCCGAAGAGGCAGGCAGGAGGCAGCCACTGCTCTAATAGGCTTTGGGAAATTCCTTCAAGTTGGCCCCACTCAGGGGGCCGGAGAAATTCAGGTGTCCCCGCCCTGTGTGCACAGCTCAGGGGGTACCTGAGAGCAGAGCCAGGCGCTCGGGATGGGACGTGGTGGGTGGGCTGGGCTCAGCGGGTGGACACTGCCCTCCCCGGGGGCAGGTGACATGACCCTGCCAGCCTGACATCCCCATCCCACCCCAGAGTGGCGTAAGTCTGGAGTCCACGAGTCCAGGGGTTTGAGGGGCGGTCTATGTCTCCTGCACCTTAGCCCAGGCCTGGCTACTGGATGTCACTTCAGGGATGTCCCAGAGCCCCCGGCCACAGCAGCCAGGCCTCAGCTGATGGAGACACGAAGGCATCAGAAGGGACAGAGCGGAGACCACCCTCCACTCTGTGGCCGAGAGCATTCCGGGCCGGGGGGAGGGCGACCTGTCGGGAAGCCCCACGCTGAGAGGCCTCGTGCTTCTGGAGCACTTTGAACTGAGGATTCGGGGGCAGAAGAGGAGAGCCACCTAGGACTTGCTTCTAAAAGGTAGTCAAGCTGGCAGAACCCCTGGGGAGACAAAAGGCATGACAGCCCAACCTGGGGGCTGGCAGGGAAGGAGGGAGGACGGACGGGGTGGAATCCTCACAAGAATGGAAGCGAAAGAGACAGGTCCCCGGGCAGAGACGGAGCCAGGCCGGGCTGAGAGAGGAGACGGGGCTGGACCCAGAGGGAAAGGTGGGTGAGGAACGGGGAGGTGGGGAGAGGGACCAGACGAGCCACCCCACAACCCCACCAAGCAGAGGGGAAGGAGCGCTGCAGACCCCACAGTTCAGCCTGCGCCCTGTGCATCTCCAAACAGGAACCCAGCGGCAGCCGGCCACCTGAACAAGAAGCTGGACTCCTGGGCGAGGAGGCCGGAGGGGACGGGCCAGTCCACCGGCCTGTGCCTGGAAGGAGGAGGCGGGCGGGGCCCTGAGGGTGAGGCCGGCCCAGGAGGTTGGGGCTCCGCCTGGCTCCTCCACCCACTTCCTGCCTGGCCCATCGCAGCCCTACTGCACTGGAGTGCTGGCTTCTCCCCATTTTACAGGTGGGGAACTGAGGCACCATGATGAGAAGAACTTCTCTGAGTTCTGCATATACCAGGGGCAGGGCAGGGATGAGCAGACCAGTCCTGTGCCTCCTGTCCAGGGGCCATCTGCAAAAATGAGACCAGGCTCCTCCTCGGCCGCCCTTCTGCCCAGCGGCAGCGCACTCCAGGGCCGCCCTGGCCCCAGCGATGAGCTGCCCAGCGGCCAGCCTGGTGTTTGCTGAGAGAAGGAGGCCCGCTGGGGCGGAGGCGGGGGCAGCTGTGTCCACCCAAGTGCACCTAAGTGCCTGTAAGTACAAGGCAGAGGGGACGTGAGGGAGGAGTCGGCGTGGCGGCCGGCAGGGCCTGCCTGCTCGGAGGGCCTGGTCAGCTGGAGATAATCAGTGCCTTATTAACCGTCCGAGAGAGGGAGCCAGCCCCGCTGGGCCACTTCCCAGAACGCCTCCACCTCCTTCAGTCCCCGCGGCCCAGGCTCCCGGAACCCCAGCTGCTGGTCCCAAGGCCCCGTCCACAGGCCTGGGAGTCCCTCATGCCCAGGCTTCGGAGGATGGCCCTGTGTCCCCTCAGACCACCTCTCGTCAATGTCCTCAAAGACACCCACACACCGCCCTCCCCAGCTTCCAGGTCTGGACAGTGCCGCACGTGTGCCTGTCCTCTGCTCGGTGCAGGGACGAGTTCCGACACTGGCAGGTATCAGGTCCCAGCAAGGAGGGCTTGAAGGTGGCAGGGGGCACGGCTGGCACCGGGCTCACAGGGGCCACTGGACTCGGCACTGCAGAGACAGGAGCAGGAGCCGGCGAGGGCCTGTGCGTGCCCTGAGTTTTGTGACAGTTTCTGTGGGCCCGGTCAGGATCTGTGCACCTAAGGACACATGATGTGCCACCATGCAGGAAGGTGAGAGTCACCTGAGACCTCCTAATTTATCCAACAAATATTTCCTTAGTGCATGTCATGCGCCCTACTCCGTCCCAGGCACTGGGACACAGCTGCAAACCAGACACTGTGTGGGTCACAGCGTGTGACTGTGGAAGGCGCATGTGTGTGAGTGTGTGCTTGGCAGAGGCTCACGTCCTTCTGGAGCAGGACAGGAGATGGGGAGCCCAGGGGTCACAGGGTAGGCAAAGCATCCGCCAATCCCAGGAGGCTACACGAAGATCCTCGAGGCAACACCCTTTTATCCGCTGCATCTCCCACCCACTTCCCCATGCCAGCATGTCCTCTGCCTTAAGTGCCACCATTATAGCTCCATTCCTTTGGACAAAGGCGTTGACATCTCCAGGAAGTGCCATCAGAACGCCCGCCTCGTTCACCCGCCTCTGTGGCCGTGACCTGACTATTTCAGTGAAATAGGGAAAAGAGAAGGGTCTCCTGCTGGAGCCCCAAACCCCTCCACCTCCTGCTCTCTGGTCTGACATGAATCTGAGCCTGCCGGGGAGGGAGGAAAGGAGGCAGCATGAAGCTGAGCGCCCATCTTTACCTCAATCCTGGGCGTCTCCGAGGCTGTGATTTGCCAAGGAATGGCAGAGCTGGGATGAGAACCAGGACCCCCTAGTTCCCAGAGCCTGGTCCTCTGCCTGCCTGTCAGGAAGAGCCCCTGATAGACCTGGTTACCAGGTGAAAGCCCCAGCTCTGCGGGCTCAGGAACAAGTACAAAGGCTGGGTTTCCAAGCCCCGGAGGTGCTAGAAGGGGCAAGGGGTGGGAGTGAGGGGACCATACCCAGCTTTCCTGAGTAATCAGGGGGCGGGGGAGTGAAGTGTAGAGCTAAGAGTGGGCACACAGAGAAAGTGGGAGTTTTTTGGGCCCTGAGGGGGGTGCCTCCACCACGGATCCACCTCCAGCGTGGCCCGATTCGACAGGCTCCACGTCCCTCCCATGGGCAGTGACACAGGCCCAGCCTCCGGAGCCCACAGGCCTAAGCCAGGCTAAATAAGGGGAGACCGCCCCATACCCCAGCTCCGAAGCCCTGGGTGGAGCTTGAGGCCGTGCAGGCCAGGGTGCTGGCTGGCCCTGCTGGAGCAACGGTCTCGGCAAATTGCTTTTCCAGATGTGCCCGGCAAGATCCACATTCCAGTAAGAGCTAACTGTTCCCAGGACAATCTGGGCTCCATCCCCACCAGGATCCAGTGGCAGAAGCTCAGGCTTTGTCCAGAGGTGGGTGCACAGAGCCTCGGATGCTCTCTAAGGATCTGGACCTCAGGCTGTATAGGGGACACCCATGGGTGTGGCCAAGGCTGTCACTCTCTTAGCCGAAGCTTCTGCGGTGTGCAGGGCAGAGGGCCTAAGAGGAATAGACCCTCCCTCCTGGGCCGGGCAGGGATTTCCCACCGCGGGCTGGACTGTGGGACACAATGACTTCATTCCCTCCGGGAGGCCCACTGGAAAGATGGAGTGTCGGGTGGGAGGGACTCAGACGGCAGGCTGGGCATGATCCTTTGGGCACCAGCAGCTCTCCAGCAGCTCCGATGAACTTTCCAGCATCACTCAGGCTTTCCTCAGTATAGGCAGAGAGCACTGACAGACGGTGGGAAGGCAGGACAAAGTCCCATCCCAGAAGGTCCTGGGGAGGGGCAGTGAGAGTCAGGAAACACCCTCTGCCACCTACCACCCGGCTCTGCCCCTCAACAGGGCGCTCACAGCCATCCCTTCCGTGACCCTGATGTAGGACCCGCCAGCTCTGGCTCTTGGCCATTCCAATGGGGTCTGCCTCCCCCCTCCCCAATAGGAGGCATGGGCCACAGCAGGGACTTGGCACTAATGTGGACCCAGCCTTCCCATGAGGCATGGCCATCCCCTCCCAGGGGAACGGAGGAGGGACCCAGGCCCGGAGCACAGAGATCAAGATGGAGACAGGATGTCCCCGCCAACTCCTCAGCCCTGTCCTCAAGGCCCTTCACTCGCCACCCTGTAAGGCCCTCGCCACCGCCCCTTCCCAACTCCAGCCCAGGCGCTGGTCCCCGTGCCACCAGGCTCACCGTCCCTGGACACGTCCTCCTCTTTCTCACCTGCGCCAGCCTCCCCAACCCCTCCCCCATGACAGCACACACACTTATGGGTGCGACCTCTCCCCAGCCAGGCGGTCCCCTCACAGCCCCATGGGGTGAGGCTGGGCCTGAAGGCAGGGCCTGGGTCTCCTTCCCTGTCCACTGCGCCCCCAGCAGAGCTGAGCCCAGGGCGGGGTGTGGTGGGGAATGATGACCCGGGAAGCTTCTGCTCTCTGTCCACCACGCTGCCCCCGAGAGACCGGGCACCCACCCCTCAAAGCCTGTGAATTCCTCCCTGACTGACAGACGACTCCTGGCCATTTAGGCGTCACATGATCCCCCTTAAATCAAAACCGGATTTAATGGGCCACCAGTGATTCACCAGAGGAGGAACAATTTAGTCATTTTCTAAGCTGCTGCCTCCCGTTCACTTCTTACACTGCCCTGAGCAATATCAAGGCTTATGGGGCGGGTGGAGGGGGAATAATGTCAAACCTATTTCTGGAAAGCGGGATTTTCTATTCTGATGTTTTACCAACTCTCCGTCAATCACCCCCACTCGATGCCATGGAAGAGGAGCCAGAGAGATGGGACAGGAAACAGTCACCCCTGGCCTGGCTAGGGTCTCTGAGCGTTTGACACAGCACGTCCAGAGATGGGAGGAGATTCGTAAGTCAGCTGGGCTCCCAGACCTGAACGAGGGCGCCATGGGACACAGGGCTGCCCCATCCTACCCCAGCCCCGCCTGGGCGGAAGGAGGTCGTGGTTCCCCGGCCCCACCCTCCGGGAGGGGAGGCTGCTGGGCCGGGCAGGCGGCATCCCTCGCTTCCATAAAAAGCTGGTGGTGGCATTTGTGCAGGACTGCCAGCCACACCCTTGGGGATGGGGGTCAGGACGGGCAGGACAGGGGGCTCTGGCGGGAGCCGGGCCTCTGTGCTGCGGGTCCCTGGACGGGAAGCCGTCATCGCGTGTGCTAGCTGATTTCGGAGCATTTCCTCACACTGGGCACACACGCGCGTGCATGCGCGCACGCACGTGCACACACACACACACACACCATTTCCCCTTTCCTACGCCACCATGGCTTCCTACTCTCCTCTCCAAGCCCCCTGCCCACTCCCGCCCTGGGCCCTAACAAATCTTTCTTTGTCTTGTTAGATCGTAAAGCATCAACTCTGGGAGAAGGGGGGCAGATAACATCGGGGAAACTGAGGGTCAGAGACGTGAGGTGACATGCCCAGGGCCTTTTGGTAGGTCAGGGTGGAGCCAGGACAGAAGTCCAGATCCGGTCCCTGCCCAGGACGAGTCTGCCAGCCACACCCAGTCTCTTCCTCCTCTATTCCTTGATGACGGGGGGCCACTTCCTCCTCGGACTCCAGCAAGGGCTTAGAAAAGTGCCCTCTGTGACCAGGAGCCCAGAGGCCCGGGCAGCCTTCTGCACCCCCAGACCCCCAGGCTGCGGCACCTCGAGCCTCCCAGCAGGGCCTGACTGGTGAGGAGGCTCGTCAACCCCGGCAACACCGCAGTCCCCGAAGTGCCTGGCCCCGCGGCTCTTGGCGAGGTTTCCCACACTCCTCCGCCCCGTCCCGCCCTACCCCCTGCCTATGGCCGGTGTCCCCAGAGCGAGTGTCCAGGTGTTCGCAGCTAGTCCTGCAGGTCGAGACTGGGTTCCCTCTTCCCCTCTCCGGACGCCCCGTGCCATCCGGCCACCCGGCCCCACTGCCCTCCTATGGGTCTCGCCGCCTCCGCCGTCTGGCTGCGTCTTTCTTGGCTCCGTCTCTTGAGAACTGCCACGGCTGCAGAACCTTGCCCTGGCCGTCCCTTGGTGCCGTCGCCCTGCAGCGTGGCCGAGCTGCTCAGATGCCCACAGGCACCAGAGATCCGGGGCGATCCCTGTCTCACTGCGTTAACGACTGTTCTCACAGCTCAGCATGAGGATTAACGC
This sequence comes from Pteropus medius, assembly GCF_902729225.1. Lineage (NCBI taxonomy): Eukaryota > Metazoa > Chordata > Mammalia > Chiroptera > Pteropodidae > Pteropus > Pteropus medius. The sequence continues at coordinate 16,802,427 of NW_024342467.1, read as the reverse complement.
ATTCATGTTTATACCAACACAGTTGTAAAGTTTAGTTTATAATTGTGTGTGTCTGTGTGTGTGTGTGTGTATGTGTGTGTGTGTAGGAAGAGGCCTATAAAAGCAAAAGAGCCCAGGTCCCATGAAAGTTATGACGTGACCCTGGCCACTGCCACAGCCACCTCCACCACCACAGCCAGGGCTGGGCCGGAGATGGACACACTGCAGCTGTTCTCAGACTGACCCGTTAACAAGGAGGATTCCTGGGCTGAGCTGTATCCCCAATGCTCTCCTCCCCTGGCCCGCCCTTGCCAGGTCACCCCCTCCTCCTTCCCTGACCGTGCATAGGCTTGTATGAACACATGTGCACACGCACATACAGCACATGCTTGTGCACATAAGCACATGCATGTGGACTATGCACACATGATATATATGCAACACACATACTGTAGTTGCCTGCATAATACACTGTTGCACACATGTACATGTGTACACACACATGCAAACACATGTGTGTGGCCAATCGCATACACATGCCAAAGCGTGCACACCCTCACATGTACACATGCATGCCCCAAAACAGAATAGAGACGCACATCGTGGCCTTGAGCCCTGCTCTTCCTAAACCCTCTGCCGTGTGTGCTGTGGCCCCTGCTGTCTGTACCCTGAGCCCTGGGGCCTCTGCACAGTCTCTCTGGCACCTCTGAGGGCTCACAGTTGTTGCTGCCTATGCAGCGCATAATCCAGGGGTCTCTCTGTCCCATCTCTTTACCACAGAGCTGAATTTAAGTGACGGAAGGGAGGAGCCTTGGGCGAGAGTCACGCCGCAGTGGGCATTTCTATAACTGCTGGCTTCGCGGTTCCTCTCTGGGGAAGGCTCTATTTGCTACATGTGTCCTAATCTCATTTCATCGCCAGACAGGAGCCCCCCCGCCCCACCTGGTGGAGCTGAGCACTGGGACTGGCCCAGCTCCCTGCTCACAAATAGGTGAGGGCAGGCTCAGTGCACAGGTGAACAGAACCAGCCATCTGCCAGCCCAGCAGCCAGTGTCAGGAGGGGTGTGCTGGGCACCCAGAGCGGGGACGGGCAGGGCCAGCGTCGGACCACTTTCTGTCATTCTGACTTCCTGGGGTGTCGTGATGCTGTGCTCTGGGGCCGGCGGAAGTGTGTCTAGGAGGGGGAAGGGTGGGCAGGGCCTGCCCTCGTCACCATCCAGTGGAGACCCCTCCCTCTGTGGTTCGGTCTGGGGATTCTATTCATGCGAAGCCAACATTCCTGGAGCCCACAGGGCCAGCAAGATCATCTCACACAGGCGATCGCTGTCTTGCCTAATGAGAAAACGATGACATGGCCCCCTGCCCTGGGCCCCTGGGCCCAGCCAGGCCCTTGCTCCTCAGCCCCCCAGCACCGGCAGCCTCCCCCCAACACACACACACCCGCCTCCTGCTCTGTGCTGTTGTTCTACAGGTATGCCCGCTGGCCTCCAACTCTCAGGTCCCCGTGCCACCCTTTCCAGGGCCACCCATCACCAGGGCTGGACGCCTTTGAACTCCCAGGGTAGCAGAGCCGTAGGGCAGAAGGACCTTCAGGTCACAGACCCTAGCGCACGAAGGTAAACTGAGGCCATGGACTAAATGGCTTCCTCAAAGTGGCACATAGTGAACCAGTCTCAGCTCCTCCTTTCTCCAGGGAGGTGGCCAGCGAGGCACACTGCGGACCAGGAGGGACTCGCCGCGTGACTGTGTCGGGATTCTGTCACCCCTGCACATCCGCGCTCTGGGCCAGCGTCACTGGGACCTCTGAAAAGCCAGGGCCGGAGCGGCTGGGGCTGCGACGTCTGGAACTGACATTGATCTCACGTAGTGTGGCAGCAACCCGGGGGACGGCTGAGAGGCATTTCCCTAAGGCCTCCACATCTGAGAGCCTGAAGCCCTGCAAATGGCCCTTTTCAGAGCCAGCTGGGAAAGAGGGATCTGCCAGGCCTGGATCAGCTGCCTGCCTGCCTCTCCTGCTCGTCCCCACCCCGCCAGTCTGAGAGCGAGTTGGCAGAAAAGGAGACCCAGGACCTGGGTTCCCAGGCTGGTTGGGGGTCACAGGCAAATACAAGGCAGTCGAAGATCCCAGACAAGGTTGTGAGCCGTGGGAGAGGTAGTGATCAGTGAAGGTGGAGAAGTCATCGAAGCCTTCCTGGAGGAGGCAAGATTTCGGATCATAGAATCTCAGGATCTGAAAGGATCACAAAGGCTGCCTTTGAAAACTGCACATCATCAAGCCCAGGGAGCTCCTCAGCATCATCCCGCCGAAGGGCTACGATGCCCCATGCGGGTACCTCTCCCAATGGAGACCTCTTCTCTTCTCACCATGGGACAGCTCAGATGATTAGGGGCTGCTCTTTATACGCACTTCCCAGCAGTGCTGCCGCCTTTCCCACCACTGGCCTTCAGGGCCACAGACCTTGGTCCATGAGGAAGCAGACAACCGGCTCATGGAGGGTCCCCTGCCCTGGGGCACACGTCTGCCAACTGCCTCGCCCCGACAGATGACAACGGAAGAGGGCTCCCGTGCCACGCTCCTCAGCGGCCAGCCCTGCTACAGAGCAGACGTGAGAGCCAAAATCAAAGCCAGGGCTCGTTGGAAGTGGTAGAGTCAGGGTCAGGCTTAGGCAGGGCTGCCGCAGAAGTGAGCTCCTTAGGTAGAGAAGTTAGGGTAGGGGAAGGGAGAATCATCGCAGCTCTTATTTCATGTACTTTTTACATCTAGAGGATTCCATCTGTGCTTCTGACTTTAATATGAACATCAGTCCCCTGAGGATCTTGTTAAAATGCCGATTCTAAGCCAGTAGGTGTGGGTGGGGCCTAACAGTCTGCATTTCTATCAAGCTCCCTGGCTGCTGATCTCAGGACTTTCAGGAGCAAGGAGCTGAATTACGAAAAAACAAACAAACAAACAAAAACCCCACCCAATCACGATGTAGTTAAAATAAAAACGCAGAGAGTAAGGAAGCTTCTCATGATAGCGGAGATTGCGACTGAGCCTCACTCTTCATCTGAGCTTCCTGGAAGCCTTGGCAAGAAGAGAAAGAAGTGTTTACCAACACGTACTCCACGATAACAGAGACCAGCTGCCTGTCATTGGGAGAAAGAAAGTCTGTCTCCTGATTCTGGCTGCCCAGGGAATTGATGAAGCAGATCTTACTGTCAGGAGATGTGAGAAGCAGCTGTGTTTTAGGGGTACTGCATGCCTTTCTACAAGAAGGACTGAGCCTGAGCACCTCGGTGGGGTGCATCCCTGATGGAGAGTCACCGTTTAGATAGCACAGTGCCCCTGGTGCCCAGCCTGGGCCAGCACCATGGCGATGCCCATAAGGAGACCATTCTTTCACCACTTACTGGCCCAGACGCCCGCTGGCTCAAGCGTCCCTGACAACAGAGGGTAGCCTGGAGCTCTGACATTCCACCATGGAGCCCTGGGTGTTCAGGGGAGGGCAGTGAGGCACAGGCCTGAGCCTCGGGAAGGGGCGAGGTGAGTCTGTGAGCAGCAGAAAAGCCTTGCCCCTTCCCAGCAATCAAGAAAGTCTTCCTGGAGGAGGGGACATGGCAGACAGATTTGTTTATGTAAAGGAAGGGAGGTGGTTTGGGAAAAGGAACCTCCGAGCATGAGGAGGGATGAGATGGGGTGGGCTTCCAGCCACGGCTGGGGTGGGGAGGTTTTCTCACTGCCCCTCACTCCACGGCTGGCTCAGACCCTCCGAGTGGGGCTGGTGGAGAGGGGATGGCGCATGGTCCTCCTGCCAGCCCTGAGCCCAGGACGTCCTGTGCCAGCCTGTGCTTCTTCACCATCTGAATCTCTGGCCCTGCCCGCCTCAGGGAGCACCCTGGCCAGGGTGCAGAGGCTCTGCCCTCAGGGCGTCTCACTCCCAGACCAGTGTGGGTAGGATTTGGGGCTGAAGGGGGAGCTTGAACCATGAGGCCTCTGAATGTGACTGTGGACACAGCCACGGACAGGACACAGGAGAGGACAGACAGCCTCGTGCCGTGAGACCGTGGGAAGTCACTGCCCCAGCTAGAGGCTCTTTACTCATAAAAAGGTATGTAATTGCCTATGAAAGGCCCACCTGAGGGGTCACCTGGGCCTGAAGGGCGTCAGGGGGAGCACAGCACAGGCTCGTGTGGGTGCTGGGTTCTCAGCCTTCCTCGCTCGCTCCTTCCCAGGGTGACACAGCCTCCTTGTGATGAAAGGAACAGGCAGGACCCTGACGACTTTCCAGAAAAGGAAATGGAAAACCCTTAGACAAATAAAGTCAAGGTGTGTCTGCATTAGCAGAGAAGATGGAAAAAAAATGCTTGGCCTTTTTTCTGATTGCCAAAGCCACCGGGGGCCGGGGGGCGATAGGAAGTGGGTGTGCAGAAGCCGCTGGGGTTGGATGGCCGCTCCCGCCTTGGCTGACCAGGCTTCCTTCTGGGAAGGGCCAGACAGGGCTCTGACCCATCCTTCTCTCTGGGCTGCTCGCGGGAGAGTTCTGAATTGAAGGAAAGGCTGGGCTCCCACACAATGGCTCGCTGGTGTAGAAACCAGGACACTCACAGATATTTCCAGAGCCCCGAAGTCTCAGGCCTGCCGGGCAACTCGGGAGGAAGCAAGGGGAGATAGGAGAGGGGGGTTCCAGGAAGCCCCACCCTCTCCTCCACCTCGCTTGGGGGTTTCCAGGGGGCAGGGGAGCAAGTAGGAAGCACTTGGCATCTGCTGTCTGTAAGCCTAAGCCTGCAGGCTCCGGGCAAGCGCCTTGGCCGTCTGAGACTCAATTTCCTCATCTGGTAATAAGAGGTTTGAGCGATGGGCCTGTCGGGTGCTACGCACAGTGCCAGTTACTGTGTCCCTGGCCTCTGTCTCAGGGGTGATCACTGATAAGAACGTGCGTCCAGCCGCTGAGGGCCACCTCATTCAATCACCTCGTTTTATAGAACGAGGACCAATGCCCGAGCGCAAGGGGAGGGTCTGACGGGGGCAAGCAGAGAGGAAGGCAAGCTCCAGCGAGGTCAGAAGCAGCTCCGTGGTCCAGCAAGAGCTGAGGAGAGGAGAAGCGGGGCTGCCATTGAGGGCGGGTTTGGGAGGTAGTGGGGCGAGTTGACGTGGCTGAAGTCCGGTTGACATCACCGTGTCACAGCATTGCAGGTGGGCCCACTTCCTGCGTCTCAGTGAGTCAGGCCCAGCCCAGTGCCCGCACCCTCTCAGCCAGCTCCCAGCACAAGAGCCGACAGCTCCTGGGCTCAGACTGGGCACCAGCCCGTTCCAAGCTCTGTGCCCTCCCTTCTCACGCCAGCCCTAAGAGGACAGGATATGATTATTCCCATTTTATAGGCAGGGACAGTGACGCTCAGAGAGGTTTTTATTTTGTTTTATAACTTAACTCAGGTGACGCAACTGAGAAGTTGGAGCAGAGACCTAAACCCAGATAGTCAAACTCCAGGTTTGGGATCACGACCACTCACTCCCCCAAGATATCCAGGCCCCTTTCTCACCATGCAGACCCCATGAGCATGGATCCCCTAAACCCAGAGAGGGAACAGCAAGCAGACAGACTTGGGCCTTCTACCCCAGCCCATGACAACGGCAGACATGGAAGAAGCATGGGCCGCAGACCGGGGCTGGAGGGCCTCTGTCTGCTTTCCTACCCGAATGGTTCCTAGTCTTCAGGAGATGAGCAGATTCCATACTGACACTGACACTCCAAACGTCCCTAGCCGGGGGCTCCAGACTCTGAGAACACAGGTCCTCCCCGAGGCCAGCGAGGGACTGAGACCCATCCTGCCAGCCTGGCTGTCTTCCATGTGCACACGGAGGTGGCCAGGCCCAAGGGAGCCAGACGGTCCCATCCAGTTGGCCCAAGGTCATCAACAGCTTGGAAAACAATGGGCAGTGGGTCCAGCTGTGGCCAGAGCCAGAACAAAGGCCTGGGCACTTCCTCGCATTGAGGCCCCCTCCTTCATGGCTTGCCAAGGCAGGGGCCAAGGAAGCCTACATCGGGAGGTAAGGATGTTTTGCAAAGACTCTTCCGGGAGAGCCGTAGCCACCAATGCCAGGAGGGGAGCAGACAGAGGGAATGGCTGCTCAAGGCTGAGATCGGCCCGTCAGGAAGCAGGGGAGAGAGGAGCCCTGACCCCAGGCCGGTGGGCCCCCCACCGCGCCCCCCAGGCTGAATCGCTACAGTGCAAGGTATCTCCCACGTGCTCCTGCTCTCCGTGAGCCTAGCCCAGAAGTCGGCATCTTCCAGCAGGTCCACCCGCCACGCTGTTGCAGTATTAGTCTCCCAAAACAGCGGGCTCTACCACTGCCCTGCCCTGAACACCTCCATGGCTCCCCAGTGTCACCGGAAGCAGCTCAGGCTCCTTTACCAGGCAATCAAAGCCCTTCAGGACCCAGAACTAGCATCCCCTAACCTTCCTACCACCCCAGAACCCCCGACCCCTTCCCCCTGGCAGCTTCGCCCTTGGTGCCTCTGTCCCTCCCCCCCAACCCTCCTTAAGGGTCCAGCTTCAATCCTCTCCCTCCAAGAAGGCTTCCTGACTGCTCCAGCCCACACAGGTTCCCCTCCTCTGAGCCCTATGCCCCCAATAAAATCCAAGAAGTAGCTGAGCCCGGGAGTTTGGAGAATGGTATCAGGAAATCAACCAATAATAGAACAATCCTTCCTTAGACTACGGTTCCCATACACAGCACCATCCATTTACACAGCAAACCCGAAGTAATTGTGATAGCACCCTCCCACCCCCCTCCCACTCCCCCAGTTCAGTCCCTGTGCTGGGACAGGGGAGGAGTGAGACAAAGGGGCCAGGGCCCAGAGATGTGCAACAAGAGTGCCTACACTGGGCGCCCAGCAAGGCACAGGGAGGTGAGTGCTTATCATGCAGGGCTCCACTCCCCAGGGAGGTGGGACTTCGCCCAACCTCCAAGATGTCGACAAGAAAAACAGAAAATGCCAGATAAGAACCTAGGATTGCCCTTATCAAGGGCCGCAGGAAAAGGCGCCAGGGTTAATCTCAAAACCACACCCAGAATCAACGGTTTAGAGACCTGGGGCAGCTGCAGCCTTCCCGGCGAGGCACTGGGTGACTGGGGTTTTCTGCCAGGAGGAGGGTAGGGAGGGAAGGTGCAGGTGCAGGCTGGGGAGGGGCTTCTTCAAAGAGGGGAGTGAACCTTGGGCTTCATCCCTCCAGATGCGACAGGCACATGGAGAGAGGAAGAAAAGAGAAGCCCCAGGCCCAGGATAAGGAAACTAGTATGATGTAGAGGGGTGTGTGTGTGTGTGTGTGTGTGTGTGTGTGTGTGTGTGTGTGTGTGTGTGTGTATCTGGCTTGTGGAGAGCCGACTGAAAACACTCAGGGATGGGGTGTCGGCTGCCAGAGGGCTGATGCAGCAGGGCCGCCTAAAGGAGGGGTTTGGAGACAGGTCTTCAGGGATGGGTAGAGTTTGGCAGAGGGACAGCAGAGAGGCAAAGAACCAGGTGTGACAAAGCACTAGCAGAGGTTTCAGGCAGCAAGGGGCTCTTTGGGGGAGCAGCTGCTATGGTCTGGGGTGAACGGAGCTGGAGGACGAATTGGAGGCACACATTAGAAATCGGGTGTATTCCCTCACTCCAAGACCATCTGGTGGTCTGGACTCCAAGAGATCCCCCTAAAAGAGAAATGTCCTAGGAGGGCTCTTAACCAAGGATTGCTACCTGGGCCTCAGTTTCCCCACCTGTAAAAGAGGCCTTCCGTGTCTTCCTGAGGACATAGGATGGGAATGTGGGCAGGATGCTGGATGAAGCACTGACTGAAGACGGCATGAAAAGAGCAGCGGGAAGGTTGACCCCAGGCGTCCGTCACCACTGGGCCCCCGGCAGTGGGACTCATCCCTTTCGGGTCTGCTGGAGCCACGCGCAGGCTCTGGCAGCATGCCCCCCAGCCCCTGGGCAGCCGGCCTGCCACTCGCCTGCCCACCTGCCCGCCCACCCCTCGTCCTGCATTAAGCAATCTCCATATCGCAAATGCCTGGCATTTTTGCCGGGTAATTACAGCTCCCACAGCCCCATGAGGATTAGAGCATGCTTAGGGAGTAGGGAGGACTCTGGTGGGTGGAGAGAAATACCTGCAAATAGTCTTGGCAGCCTGATGGCCCCCTGCAAGTTTCGGGGTCCTGTGAGGTCTTGGTGGCCAGTGAGGACTGTCCGCAGGGCCTCTGGGAGCGAAGGCCATCAGCATCTGTCACCTCCATCCTCTCTTCGCCTCTCACTCAAATGTCTTCCATGGAGCACAGCGTGAGCCCCTCGATGTGCCCCCCACCTCTGCCCCACGCCCACACACCCCCACCCTGCCCAGGAGAAAGGTCTGAAGCAGAGCACTGAGCAGTCCTTGTCTCTGGGGAAAACACCCAGCCCTGGGCTCACCGTCTAAGGCCTTCACCTCCTGTCGGCCTCCTCTCCTAACCTCCGGGGGCTCCCCACTCTGGGGTGCCCCCAAATGAGACATGTGGACATGGACTTTCACAGTCTTTTGGCTCTCCTGTTCGTTCACCTGGAAAGATCTTCCGTCCCGTTCTCCACTTGTCGAAAGCCTGCCCGTCCATCCAGGCCCAGGCGAGATGCTACCACCTCTGAGCGGCCTCCCTGAGCCCCACATCAAGGGCAAAACAAACCCTTATCGGGTTGGTGGGCCAGGCTCTGCTTCGCACGCTACAACATGTGGACTCGCTGGATCCTCGTTCCAGCCTTGCAAGGTGGTGACTTCACAGAGGAGGAAACTGAGGCCTGGGGAGCCTATGTCCAGTGCTCGGGCCACGCAGGCAGGAAGCAGTGAGTCAGGACCAGCCGCAGGCCCTCCAGTCCAGCTGCAGCTTCTCCCTCCGCGGGCCAGGGTGGTACCTCTGCTGCACATCCCTTCAGTACACTTCTCCCCGATACGGACGGCTTCTGCGTTTCCATACTGCCACCCCACAGAACCACGAGCTCTAGAGCAGAGCTTCTCAAACTTCGACCTGACTTACCCAAGGGTTTTGTGCAAATGCATCTTCTTAGTCAGTAGGTCTGGGGCGGAGCCTGAGGTTCTGCATCTCTAAGCAGCTCCCAGGTGTTACAGATGCTGCTGGTCTAAGGGCTACACTTTGAGTTGTGAGGCTGGTCTGAACTAGGGCAGGAAAATCCTCACGTTGCCGTCACTTGCTTAGCAGAGCCCAGGGCCTGTGGGAGCCTAAGACTGGCCCTTTCCTGCCGCCCGCCCTCCCAGGAAGCTGGATGGCTGCTGTCCCTCTTGTACGGCAGGTGGGCCCCAGCCACAGCCCCTGATTTCCCTTGAGTCTGGGACACAGAAACCGTGGGGGGCAGTTGGATGAAGTGGGACGGGCTGTGACTCCTGCCTGGACATCGCTGCTCCTGGTAGGAGGCGGAGCAGACAGGCAGGCTGAGGTGGGAAAGGTCTGAGCCCCCAGAATTGGGGAGGCAAAGATGTGACGGTGCTTTTGCATGGCTCGAATGTGGATCCTACAGAAGGCAGACTTGCGTCTTCTTGAAAGGAGGGAGGCGGACTCCCCCAGAAGCTGCAGGAGGATGAACTGCCTGACTCTGGAGAGACCCCAGAGATGGGAGGTCCCCCTTAAGAGCTTTCTAGCCGCGAGAGTGTGGCGTTGTGCCATCAGACGGGTCTCCCTGCTCACACTGCCGGGACAGCTGTGGAATCGACCTGCTCTTTCATCCAGAGACCAGAATGCAAACAGGAGAGAGAGGGAATCCAGTGGGAAGCAGTAAGAAAAGATAAAGCTGCTCCCTGCTCACACCCCAGCGAGGTCGGCTTGCTCAGCGGACCAGCCCCACGGAGGTAGAGTGCTGCGCCCAGGCTCAGCCCCGGGTTGCCACGAACCCGTAGGACATGGCCACTCAACTCTAGGACATGGTTGTTCCTTAACCTTTTATGAAAAAGAAGGAGGCTCTTTCCAAGTTCAAGGCCATGAAGAAGGCTAAAGACCCTCTCCCCAGATAATTACACATATGTACATGTACACAAAAATGTTAGTATAATTTCGAGGGGAGGCAGGCTATGGACCTCTGAAGTCTGCCCACAGACTCCCTAGAAAACTATGCACCCCAGACGGGGAACACCCACATGCAAGGACGCATAGTCCTATGCGTCGTTCTTGCAGGCCTGGCCGCGGTACCCTGAGTTCATTCTACCTTCTGGGTCTGGGAGAGGCTGGTGCCGGGCTTTGCTCATCTTCCGTCCCAGAGAACCCCAGACAACAGACTTTGAATTGCACGTGTGTACCTGTGTCTCGGCTTCCAGAAAAACGCTTTTATAATTTGTTGGAACTGATCTTCTCAAGCGACACTGGGAATATTTTGATTTCTCCAGCCCTCCCAATGAGACCCTGGACAGGAGGTTAAGTGAGTTTCATTGAAAAGACCCAGGTTTTCCTTCCCGGGCCGATAAACAAAGCTGCTGCAAGGAAACCACCTTCCTCTCAGCTGGAGCGGCCTGTCCCCGCCAAGGAAAACAAATGCATAAACATTTCAGGGACATATAGGAAGCAGTTCTGCCTGACGCCTGCTGTGAACGGCCACTGGAGTTTACACAGCAAACCCCGCTGGGGCCTCCGCACAGCACGGACAAAGCACTCCAGGCCCTCACTTCCCTCCGGCTCCTCCCTGCCTCTCCCCAAAGGCCGGCATTGGCCACACGAGAGCACAGAGCAGGCTCTTTAGTTGTCACCAGCAAATGTCAGTGGATCGCCCTGCACGCCTGGCACTTAAAGGGATCTCCTCGGAGCCAGCACTGCAAAGGGAACAGAGCCCTCCCCGCGGCTGCTTTCGTTCTGAGCTCCGGGGCACGTGGAGGCTGGGGAGCCGCTGCCATCAGTGTCTACGGCCTCTGAGGCCTTTCTGTGGGCCAGGGAGGACGGTGTGCCCTGGTCTCCATGTGTAAACACTCTGCTGGCTGCACTCAGGGTCCAGGCCCAAGTGCTTGCTGGGCACAGCAGGGGCAGGCATGGGACATCTACATGACAGGCTCCCGGAAGCTGGGGCTTTGCCTCTGGGAGCCCTCCCTCGGTCCCTGGTCTTTCTACTAGCCTCCCGTTGCATTTCTACGCTTGCTCATTTTCCTTTTCCGAAATCGGTAGGATATAAACTAAGGGAATGAAGTCTTTCCTTCATAAGTGATTATATTTTTTACATGCCACCTAGTCGCTCCTAGCTCTGGAATGCGAGGGTCCCCACAGCTTCCGGCCCCCCACTCTCGGCCAGCTCTCTCTGCACACGCCACGCTGCAGCCCCTCTCTGCTCACCCCGATTCACTGCCCTCTGCGGCCACGGGGCCCCTCCCTAGAAGGTTCTCCCCCCACATCCACTTGGCCAGGTCCAGCCTACCCTCCAGGTCTGCGTGACTGTCCTCTTGGGGCCCCACAGGAACCTGGGCCTGCTCTGAGACTGGCTCCTGGGCCCCTGAGTTGCTCCTTGTCAGCACAGCTTATGCAGCCTGGTACCTTAGACCCAGACTGATCAGGAGAAGTCAGGCTGGACCAGAAGTCCAGCCAGGACCACTAGTTAGGTGGCATCACTAGGGCTCTGGGGCCCATCAGCCCAACACTGTTCCCACCCCAGCCATGAACCGCCTAACAGAGGCAATGGAACAAATGAGCCTTGGCCCTTGGCATGGGTTTCACTCCTGCTTTATAGAAAGCCAGCTACCAGAATTAACGCGTGCCTAGGGGCTCCGGGCGGACCACGTCAGAAGCTTGGCAAGCGGATGGCCGAGCAGGGAGTAAGGGAGGGATGCAGACAAAGGCAGCAGAGGCCCCAGCAGCTGGCACCCTTCCTGTCCGTGGTAGTCACAGCTCAGCTGGGAGGGAGCCACCCAGCAGCACCCTGGGCCCTCATCGCAGTCCTGGGTGGGCCCTTCATGGAAGGGACAGGGGGGTTCTGACGCTTCTGCAGCAGTGCTGGTCCAGGTGGGCATGACACCCCTCTGAGACACTCGTCCCTGAGGCCTGGGGCTCAGCTGTCGCCCCTCTGATGAGCACCGGAGCCACAGCGTTCACCCTCAGGAAGGCTCACAGGATGGGGTCCGAGCCGTTCCAGTTCACCGACGCCCCCTTCCACCTAAGAACAGAGGGACAGAAAGAGAGAGTCAGAGCTGCAGGGCCCCACACAGGAGCCACCACCTCGAGCCTCGCTCACCTGAACATCCCGTCCCCCGGGGTTTGGAGGTGTCAGGTTCTACCTTCTCTACCGCACCCCTCCACACTCACACACAAACCTACACGCCAGGCCCCTACAAAACACGAAAGCACCCAAGACCGCTGGAGGGGCAGGTCATTCATTCATTCATTCATTCATTCCTGCCACAAGTGTTTATGGAGAACCCCCTGTGCCCGGCACTGTGGGGCCCTCGCCGATGTGAGTGATGCACACACATCTGAATCCAGTCACTCTCCAGGGGTGCCTGATGGTGGCACTTGAAAGGCACACGTGGGAAGATCTTCGTATAAAAAAATCCCGGAGTCTTTGAAGTGCGGGAGAAGCACCGGCTGCCGGAGCCCAGACAGGCGGGGAGAGAGGTGCGGCAGACAGTGGGCAGCGGAGGGTGGCGCCGCACAGGACCCGGGGGGCCTCGTGGGATTCTGGCCTTTGTTCTGTGAGCCACGGGAAGCTAGTGGACGGCCGTGGGCAGCTCGGTAAAACACAGATTTGCATTTTTAAAAATCACGACACCTAAAGAAGCACTGAGTATAATGAATCTGTAATTCAGGCTTGGGTCCAATTCCAAAATAATAGTTATCGTACACGAGACCGTGACATTTCCCAACATGTGATTGTAATTCGCGGGACCGGTTTTCTAAAACAACGCAGAGGCATCACACTTAGAGCAGATGGAATATTCCTGCAAAATCTGTCATTGGTTATATTATACGTGCACACATATCCTAAGGTCATAGGAACTGGGAAACAGATGTTGCACACCTCCACAGCACTGGCGTTTGAGGCTGGGGTGCAGAAACGCTCTTCACCGCACAGGGTCTGGGGAGGGTGGGAGTAAACGTTTTCAGAACCTGAAGCTTTTCTTCAGGATGGAAGTCAAAATGGTCACTGCCACAAAGGTGGCAAAAAGAGAAGCTTCTCTCACTTTAATTGTGCACCTACACTACAAAGCTCAGCAGCCTTGAGACTGGGACTTGCGACAAGGACAGAAGGAACAGCCTCTCCC